>NC_052155.1:75558863-75880759 GCF_902713615.1 Scyliorhinus canicula
TAATACATTTTTGAACCGAACAAATTCATTTTACAGGCAACAATTTTTTAAAAAGAGTTTTGTTTCTACATTTGTCAGGTGGAATCTGGTGATGACAGGAAGGGGCTGTGGGCTGTGGGCGAGGGTAGGTCAGCAGTAATGACTGACCATTGAGTCTGCACTGACCCTTTTTAAGCCCTCACTTCCACCCTATCCCCGTAACCCAATAACCTCTCCTAACCTTTTTGGACACTAAGGGCAATTTAGCATGGCCAATCCACCTAACCTGCACATCTTTGGACTGTGGAGGAAACTGGAGCACCCGGAGGAAACCCACGCAGACAAGGAGAGAACGTGCAGACTCCGCACAGTGACCCTGCAGGGAATCGAACCTGGGACCCTGGCGCTGTGAAGCCACAGTGCTAACCGCTGTGCCACAGTACTGCCCCAAATGATGAGCACCACGGACTGCTGCCTTAATGCCGCAGCAGTGAGATGAGTCCATAAGTACGCAATAATTGGTAGTGGGCTGGGAAGGCCATCCGTGGGCTTTCCAGTCAGACCTGATTGAGGTGGAGGCAGGAAGGTGACAGGGTCCCCACCTGGTATCCTGCCATTTTATTAATTGCCCCCCCCCCGCCACAAACCCAGCGAGGGGATGAAATACGATTCTCCATCTTGCTTTTGGTAATTCAAAAATCGAGCTAAAAAGATGCACTCTCTCAATCATGATGTCATGTTTGACCCTGAGTTGAACTTTCAATCCAGCAGGGCTAATTTCAATAGCCATTGAATTAAGAGATGGAAATATAATGGGTGCCTGTTCAATATCATTCACACCAAGTTCTTATTGTCAATCCTTTCCGATATGTACAGCCACAAATTTCTGGTATTGTCTCGTTGTGTGGTTGGGGTCTAGATGGGGATTTGGGAATCATCTATTCTCCCAAAGTATGCTGTTTGAATCTATAGTTTCTCAAAACTACTGGCCCATTACGTCCCGGCTCCCCTGTGTTGAGTTTGGGCAGATACCCCAAAGCTACACAGGAGGGACTTCCGGTGATGTATGTAGGGGAGGAAGACAAACCAGGAGGCTGTCTGCTCGAAAATTGCTTTTTAAGCAATGACCGCTCATAAAAATAAAAAAACGGACAATTCAATGGACAAACACTTGATGCCCAAGAGGATGCCCAGAAGCAAAAAAGGAAAGGGCCGCACTTACTCCTTGTATTCCGAGGCCTAGCAGGACATGGCAGGCAGAAAAATGGCGATGGCATTCTCCCCTTCTTCCCAGCTGACCATGCTTCCAACAGCTGATGACATCAGCCGTATTGTGGTGGCTAAGTTAATAAAGCACCACCAGAGCTTAGCAGAGGAGGTAAAAGTGTTGGTAGACGAAGCCTGAACCCATAAATTCAAGAAATTGGAAAACATGAGCAAAATTCTGCAAGTACACGGGGACACTGTATAAAATATGGAAGTAACCCTATCCGACCTCAGAGACTGGGTTTCCTCATTGGAAAATAGTCTGTCATCGGTGGTGGAGACAAATAAAAATCGAAGGGCCAAATTGCATGACTTAGAAAATCAGTCGTGGAGGCAAAATATCCATATGGTGGGGATGGAGGACAACGCCCCTATGGAATATTTCACCAGCATGTTATCCAAATAGTGAGTGAAGGCGTGTTTGCGTCGCCCCGGAGCTCGACTGTGCTCATTGTGACCGAGACATTGATTGCGATCCCTCATGTGCGTCTATTGTCAGGAGCTATAACATTAAGAAGAATATGGAACATACAGTACAGAAGGAGGCCATTCGGCCCATCAAGCCTGAACTGACCCACTTAAGCCCTCACTTCAACCCTATCCCCGTAACCCAATAACCCCTCCTAAACTTTTATGGTCACAAAGGGCAATTTATCATGACCAATCCACCTAACTTGCATGTCTTTGGACTGTGGGAGGAAACCGGAGCACCTGGAGGAAACCCACGCAGACATGGGGAGAACATGCAGACTCCGCACAGTAGAACAGGTAGAACAAGAAGAAGGAACAGGTTGGGGATAAAATGGGAAGGCCGCTCCATTTAGTTATACCAAGACCTCAGTGTGGACCTGGAAAAGAAGAGGACAGCCTTCAATGGGGTGAAATCGGTTCGATACAGAAAGGGTCTCCAGTTCGGTTTGATAGACCCAGCCCACCTCTGTGTGTCTGTTGAGGAGAATGATCACCTTTTTGACTCTCCTGAAGAGGCAAACTCATTTGTTCAGAAATTCAATTTGAACTCTGCTTAATTCTCCTTTCTACCAGAGTTACCGTGTGTTTTGAGGTTCAGGAGATTTTACATTGTTGGTTTGTAAAAACTTAGGGTATGAAGATATTGTTGAGTTTTGTCTGTATTATATGTTTTTTTCTCTTTGTGTTATCATTGCATCGTGAATTTTATAAGTTTTTCTTTAAGTATATGGTTGAGTGGAGATCCCCCCAGCTAAAGGTGAGGTTAGCTGACAGGAGGTACAAGAGTAACTGCAGCTCCTCGTCACACTTTGTGAATAGGAGCTTAGAAAATAGTTTTGGTAGAATCATGTAGAGATTCAGAAATAAGAAATTGAGTAATATTACTAATGGGTATGGTTGGGTTAGGGAGGGAGAGCATTAAAGTTAGTTGCTTGACGTTGTCTGCTACTCTGTTTGTCTGGTCATTGGACTGGGCTTGGCTGCCATCTGGATGAACTTCCTCACCTTGGCTTACCAGGATTCCTTACTTGTAATTCTTCAGAGGTTATGGCTAACCCCGGTGTGGGGGCTGATGGGGGAATCTCCACTTTGCCTCCTACCTGGGATGTTCGGGGTCTAAATGGCCCAGTTAAGTAGACAAGGGCTTTTGCTCATCTTAAGGGTCTAATCTCGGGTGTCATATTTTTACAGGAAACTCATCTGCATGTGGAGGACTAGATAAGGCTTCTCAAAAATTGGGTGAGACAAGTATTTCATTCAGGCTTTAATGGTAGGCACAACAACACTGCTACATAAAAAAGTATAATTTTCCCACTCTCGGACTATGGATGACCCCGATAGCTGTTGTCTTGTTGGGCGGCATTCTCCCCTACCCGGCGCGACGGAGGGTCCCGGAGTAGGGGAGTGGCGCCAACAACTCAGGGGTCGTGCCTCCCCAAAGGTGGGGAATTCTCCCCACCTTTGGGGGCCAGCCCCACGCCGGAGCGGTTGCCACCAGAAGACCGGCACAAAAAACCGGCGCCCCCGGCAGCGGGGCTGGCCGAAAGGCTTTCGCCGGTCCGCGCATGCGCCGGCAGTGACATCAGTGGCAGCTGGCCGCTGACATCACTGCCAGCGCATGCGCGATGTGGGGTTCTCTTCCGCTTCCGCCATGGAAGACGCCGTGGCGGCCGCGGAGGAAAATACAGCAGCCAGGGCACTGGCCCGGACTCTGAGGGGGGGCCTCGATCGCGGGCCAGGCCACCTTGGGGGCACCCCCAGGGGTTCGATCGCCCCCCGCCCCACCAGGACCCCGGGAGCCTGCTCGCGCCGCTGAGCCCGCCATTCCAGAGGTGGTTTAAACCTCGGTGGCGGGAGAGGCCTCCCAGCGGCGGGACTTCGGCCCATCCGGGCCGGAGAATCGCCGCAGGGGCCTCTCCGATCGGAGTGGCGAGATTCCTGCCCCCGCCACTTCCCAGGTGGCGGAGAATCTCTGCCACGGCAGGGGCGGGATTTTAGGCACCCCCAGGCGATTCTCCGACCCTGCTGGGGGTCGGAGAATTTTGTCCGTTGTCTGTGGTTCACTGAAAAACATTCCAGTTATTTTAATAAATATTTGTGATGACCCGAATTTTGTAAACTCACTGGTGAACATCACTCTGATTTAGATTCACATTGGATGATTCGAGGAGGGCCTGAACTGTGTCTTGGACCCTGAACTGGACCGTTCTGTTATGGGCCAGCGTTTAGAGAACCACAAAGTGTATCATGGAGTTCACCTGACCCACAACTGTTAATAGATTGTGGTATGGGGAGCACACGGCCCACTCTACAGGTGTGGTACAGTAGAAATGGAAAAGTATTTTTTTAAAGCAAAACAATGTTTATTCTATGAACTCAAGTTAATGTTTTTAAAACATACAGTGAACATCTTGGCAACCATTAATTCAAATACAACCCCTAAATAATACAACACTAAGTAATCCTTAAGCTGTCCTTTTGACAAACATAAGAATTAAAAAAGAACTTTTAACAGAAGCGCATCAGGTTACAGTCACTACTGGATTGGGTTGGATTGGATTTGTTTATTGTTACGTGTACCGAGGTACAGTGAAAAGTATTTTTCTGTGAGCAGCTCAACAGATCATTAAGTACATGGGAAGAAAAGGGAATTAAAAAAAATACATAATAGGGCAACACAAGGTATACAATGTAACTACATAAGCACCTGCAACGGATGAAGCATACAGGGTGTAGTGAGATAGGTCCATAAGAGGGTCATTTAGGAGTCTGGTAACTGCGGGGAAGAAGCTGTTTTTGAGTCTGTTCCTGCATGTTCTCAGACTTCTGAATCTCCTGCCCAATGGGAGAAGTTGGAAGAGTGGGTAAGCCAGGTGGGAGGGGTCTTTGATTATGCTTCCCATTTTCCCCAGGCAGCAGGAGGTGTAAATGGAGTCAATGGATGGGAGGCAGGTTTGTGTGATGGACTGGGCGGTATTCACGACTCTCTGAAGTTTCTTGCAGTCCTGGGCCGAGCAGTTGCCATAGCAGGCTGTGATGCAGCCTTTAAACAGCAGCACATCACATTAAAGTCACTACTGAGAGCAGTTATTAGCTTTAAATCACCAAAGGATCGATTTACATTCTTTAGATTACAGAGAGAGAGACTATTACCCCTTCTGACTGTGACTGCAGCTATCCAGGTCTGAAAAACGAAACTAAAACACACCCTGCAGCAAAGAGCCTAAAACAAAAATAAAAAGCCCAGCTCTAACCACACTCTGAAAATGAAAATGAAAATGATTAAGGGCAGCACGGTAGCATTGTGGATAGCATAATTGCTTCACAGCTCCAGGGTCCCAGGTTCGGTTCCGCCTTGGGTCACTGTCTGTGCGGAGTCTGCACATCCTCCCCGTGTGTGCGTGGGTTTCCTCCGGGTGCTCCGGTTTCCTCCCACAGTCCAAAGATGTGCAGGTTAGATGGATTGGCCATGATAAATTTCCCTTAGTGTCCAAAATTGCCCTTAGTGTTGGGTGGGGTTACTGGGTTATGGGGATAGGGTGGAGGTGTTGACCTTGGGTAGGGTGCTCTTTCCAAGAGCTGGTGCAGACTCGATGGGCCGAGTGGCCTCCTTCTGCACTGTAAATTCTATGATCTATGATATCACTGATAAACACCCATTTCTTAATGGTACATTTCTTAAACACCTATTTCATAAAGGTGCTCTCACATGACAGTTCCATGCCAAATTCTCTGACCCCATCTGGGCTGTCCAGGGCACTGACATCATTTAGGGAATGAAGGGGTAGACCCGTGGAATTTTCAACATCCAGACAGTAAAGAAGTTTCCTTTTTTTCACATGTTCACCGTGCATATTCCCGAAGAAATTGATTTTCTTTATTGTTGATAAATCTCTCCTCCCTTCAGTGTTGGCAGCCGAGTACTCGACATTTGTCATCTCTGACCATGCTCCTCATTTTGTTGATTTTCGTTTTGACGTTGGCCCTTTCAAACGCCCACCTTGGAGGCGAGACACTGCTTTGATATCTGATGACAGATTTTGTGAGCATTTGTCTGCTGCCATAGCGGACTTTATTATGCTCAATAAATCAGAGTCAGTATCTTCTTCGACACTCTGGGGAACATTAAAGGCCGTCATAAGGGTGAAATTACCTCATATACAGTTCACATCATAAAAATGGCAAGAGTGGAACTACAAAGGCAGGTGGACTCCATTTTGGAGGATGACCGCCAATACTCACTTGCCCCAACATAGGCTCTACAGATGCATAGAAAACATTTACAGCTCCAATTCGATTTGATATCTATGGATAAAGCTGTACATCAGTTACGACATTCTAGGGGCACCTTCCATGAACATGGGAAGAAGGCGTGTCATCTGCTTGTGCATCAACTCAAGAAGCAGTCTGCCTCTCGAGAGATCCCACTGGTTCAGAACAAGGAAGGATTGGATTGGATTGGATTTGTTTATTGTCACGTGTACTGAGGTACAGTGAAAAGTATTTTTCTGCGAGCAGCTCAACAGATCACTAAGTACATGGGAAGAAAAGGGAATAAAAGAAAATACATAATAGGGCAACACAAGGTATACAATGTAACTACATAAGCACCGGCATTGGATGAAGCATACAAGGGTGTAGTGTTAATGAGGTCAGTCCATAAGAGAGTCATTTAGGAGTCTGGTAACAGCGGGGAAGAAGCTGTTTTTGAGTCTGTTCGTGCATGTTCTCAGACTCCTGTATCGCCTGCCCGATGGAAGAAGTTGGAAGAGTGAGTAAGCCGGGTGGGAGGGGTCTTTGATTATGCTGCCCGCTTTCCCCAGGCAGCGGGAGGTGTAAATGGAGTCAATGGATGGGAGGCAGGTTAAGATAACTTGGTTCAACTCCTCTCCAAGATCATGCGGCTTTCAGTTCATATTACCGTAAGATATATATAATAATCTTTATTGTCACAAGTAGGCTTATATTTACACTGCTATGAAGTTACTGTGAAAAGTCCCTAGTTGCCATATTCCGGCGCCTGTTCGGGTACACAGAGGGAGAATTCAGAATGTCAAAATTACCGAACAGCACATCTTTCTGGACTTGTGAGAGTAAACCCGAGCTACCGGAGGAAACCCACGTAGACACAGGGAGAACGTGCAGAATCTGCACAGACAGTGACCCAATCCAGGAATCGAACCTGAGCCCCTGGCGCTGTGAAGCAACAATGCTAACCACTGTGCTACCATGTTGCCCGGTTGTGTCAGAGCCTCCAAACACTTCTGGTATAAAGAGTTTTTGAGATGGTCTACACAGCCCAGCCATTGCGGCAGAGGAAATAGTGAAATGTATTGGGCGGCTCCAATCTGGTGAAGCCCCTGATCCCGATGCATTTCCAACCACATTTTATAAAAGGTTCTCAGAAAGTTCACACCTCTAATATTGGACATGTTTAATGATTAACTGTCTCCAGGGTCACTACCCCTGACTCTCACTCAGGCCTCAATTTTTCTAATTTTCGATAAAAATGGCAAGAGTGGAACTACAAAGGCAGGTGGACTCCATTTCCGGCCTGGAACTGGGTATTACTTCACAAACTGAACAATTCAAACCTCATCGATAATGTTGAAGCGGACTTACAGATATGGGGTAATTTTCCTTTATCTCTTGCAGGCAGGATCCAAAGTATTAAGATGAATGTGCTTCCAAGGTTTCTATTTTTATTTCAACGTATCCCCATTTTGTTGCCCAAATCATTTTTTATTATGGTTAACAAATTGATTTTGGCTTTTATCTGGGCGAGAAAGTGTCCCAGAGTCCGCAGCACTCTGCTTCAGAGAGACAGAGGATCAGAAAATTTGGCCCTCCTGAATCTTCTGTTTCATTATTGGGTTGCCAACATACAGATAATCCAGGCTCCGTGACCCTGGCTCGAATTGGGGCAGAGTGGAGACTCGAACGTGCTCACCACCCCCTCTCTTCGCGCCATAATTACTGCACGGCTGCCCTTTTCCTCCGTAGGTTTTTCCTCGATTACTGTGGTGATTTTTACCTTCAGGATTTGGAAACAGATTTGGCAGGGTTTTAACTTACTCTGTCTGTCTTCGTTGACCCCAACAATCACCTCTTTTTGTCTTCAGGCTCGGATCCATCGTTTAGCTCTTGGGGGGCAAAGGGCCTTGTTTTTAGAAGGATGTTTTGCCAGCATTGAGAAGCTCATGGGCAAATTTTGTTTGCCCAGCTCCAACCCTGTTCATTTTTTTGAAATTCAAGATTTCTCACGGAAGGTTTTTCTTCTTTACCCCTGACCCCACCCTCTCTTTGTTGGAGAAGGTTAAAATAGTTAAGTCCCTTGGGCCGGATGGGATTTATCCTAGGATTCTCTGGGAAGCTAGGGAGGAGATTGCTGAGCCTTTGGCTTTGATCTTTAAGTCATCTTTGTCTTCAGGAATAGTGCCAGAAGGATGGAGGATAGCAAATGTTGTCCCCTTATTCAAGAAGGGGAGTAGAGATAACCCCGGTAACTATAGACCAGTGAGCCTTACTTCTGTTGTGGGCAAAGTATTGGAAAGGTTTATAAGAGATAGGATGTATATAATCATCTGGAAAGGAATAATTTGATTAGAGATAGTCAACATGGTTTTGTGAAGGGTAGGTCGTGCCTCACAAACCTTATTGAGTTCTTTGAGAAGGTGACCAAACAGGTGGATGAGGATAAAGCAGTTGATGTGGTGTAAATGGATTTCAGTAAAGCGTTTGATAAGGTTCCCCACGGTAGGCTATTGCAGAAAATACAGAGGCATGGGATTCTGGGTGATTTAGCAGTTTGGATCTGAAATTGGCTAGCTGGAAGAAGACAAAGGGTGGTGGTTGATGGGAAATGTTCAGACTGGTATCCAGTTACTAGTGGTGTACCACAAGGATCTGTTTTGGGGCCACTGATTTTTGTCATTTTTATAAATGACCTGGAGGAGGGCGCAGAAGGATGGGTGAGTAAATTTGCAGATGACAGTAAAGTTGGTGGAATTGTGGACAGTGCAGAAGGATGTTACAAGTTACAGAGGGACATAGAAAAGCTGCAGAACTGGGCTGACAGGTGGCAAATGGAGTTTAATGCAGAAAAATGTGAGGTGATTTTGGAAGGAATAAAAGGAAGACAGAGTACTGGGCTAATGGTAAGATTCTTGGTAGTGTGGATGAGCAGAGAGATCTCGGTGTCCATGTACATAGATCCCTGAAAGGTGCCACCCAGGTTGATAGGGTTGTTAAGAAGGCGTATGGTGTGTTAGCTTTTATTGGTAGAGGAATTGAGTTTCGGAGCCATGAGGTCATGTTGCAGTTGTACATAACTCTGGTGCGGCCGCATTTGGAGTATTGCGTGCAGTTCTGGTCGCCACATTATAGAGGGGATGTGGAAGCATTGGAAAGGGTGCAGAGGAGATTTACCAGGATGTTGCCTGGTATGGAGGGAAGATCTTATGAGGAAAGGCCGAGGGACTTGAGGCTGTTTTCGTGAGAGAGAAGAAGGTTAAGAGGTGACTTAATTGAGGCATACAAGATGATCAGAGGATTAGATAGGGTGGACAGTGAGAGCCTTTTTCCTCGGATGGTGATGTCTAGCACGAGGGGACATAGCTTTAAATTGAGGGGAGATAGATATAGGACACATGTCAGAGGTAGGTTCTTTACTCAGAGAGTAGTAAGGGCGTGGAATGCCCTGCCTGCAACAGTAGTGGACTCGCCAACACTAAACGCATTCAAATGGTCATTGGATAGGCATATGGACAATAAGAGAATAGTGTAGATGGGCTTTAGAGGGGTTTCACAGGTCGGCGCAACATCGAGGGCCGAAGGGCCTGTACTGCGCCGTAATGTTCTATGTTCTATGTTCTATGTTCTAAGCTCCTGTCTTTGGTACAACAGGACAGAGGATTTATTTTAAACTTGTATAGCATCATTCTCTCTTCGGATCCTACCCCTTTGGATGTAATAAAGGAGAAAGGGTAAAGGGGCTATGGCCTATACTTATTGATGAGGCTTGGAGGCAAGCCCTCTTTAGGGTGAATTCCACCTCGTCTTACACCAGATTGAGTTTGATTTGGTTCAAAGTATTGCATCGAACACATTGGACTAAGGCGATGATTGATGAGTGGGTTCTTTTGGGACGTGGAGAACAAGTGTGATCGCTGCTCACTTACACCAGCTAACCACACTCACGTGTAGTGATCTTGTTATAGACCTGCAAACTATTGGGCTTCCTTTTCTGATATAATATCCAAGTGACCCAAGAACCTTGCCCACTGTCAGCAATATTTGGGGGCCTCAAACTCACCGGCATTCCATTCGAGGGTGGGGACGACTGTTCCCACCTTTGCCTCTTTGATAGCCAGGAGGTGAATATTCCTCATTTGGAGATCTCCCAAACCACCTAAAGCATTTGCATGGTTGGAGGACATGGTGACATTCCTACATCTGAAGAATATTAAATATATCATTAGGGGCTTCGTGCGGAGGATCGACCAGAGTTGGCAGCCATTCATCTCATTAAGAACTGGACATGATCGAGGGGTAAGGGGGTTATGTTAAAAGAGGGATAGTTTGTTTGTTATGATTAAAAATGCCATTGTATATGTATTCCACTTTCCTGATATTTTACCTATATATTCTGTATACATGCTTATTAATATTGTTATTATTGTTCGTTCTTGGAAACTCAATAAATATATTTTTAAAAAGGGATACGCCGGGAAATCCCTCTTGGAAGTTCGCAGGTTTACCCTGCAATTGTCCAGAAGCTCTAACTTCCCCTGGACTATTGTGCTGTGCTGGGAACCCTCTGACAAAGTGATTAAAATCACAAATTTCCGATATTTCAATAAATGATACACAAATAGAGTAAAAGGATCGAGATGAAATCTTCATTTTTCTTCAATAAATCTTTAATGATTTACAGCCGTCTCTCAACTTTTCCATTCGTTTGAGCATAGGAGGTGAATTGTTTATACCAACAAAGTGTTGTCTGTATAGTATCAGACACATCGACCGGTTTATTAGTGACGTTTTACCCAGGTGCCCTTATTTGCGAAAAGAACAATAGACAAACACAGGTTCTCGATTCAGCACAAATTTATTCACAAGCACAATAAAACAGTTATTCTCCCAAATTATCCCCAATATGGGGCGAAATTCTCCAACCCCACGCAGTGTCGGAGAATCGGCCAGCGGCGCCGATATTGCCCTCCCGCCATGTTAAAAATTCTCCCACCAGCCATAAAACGGCGTTCTTCATTGTTTTTTTAAGCTTTTTTATTCACCGGCCCGGATGGGCCGAAGTCCCGCCGACGTGGCCACGGGTCACGTCGGCGAAAATCAAAGTAGGTTTATAACGGCGTCAACCATTGATGATGGTTGACGCCGTTCAGTCACCTACATCGAGTGCGCGGGGGGGGGGGTAGGGGGGTGGGGGGGTAGGGGGGGGTAGGGGGTAGGGGAGGGTAGGGGTGGTAGGGGATAGGGGTGGGGGGGTAGGGGTGGGGGTAGAGGTAGGGGGTGGGGGTAGGGGTAGGGGGGTAGGGGTAGGGGTGGGGGGTGGGTGGGGGTGGGGTGGGGGTAGGGGTAGAGGTAGGGGTAGGGGTAGAGATGGGGGTAGGGGTAGGGGGGTAGGGGTAGGGGCAGCGGCGTGCAGAGGGGGGAGGCGACGGTGCATTGGGGGGGAATGCCAAACCCTCCCTCTTTTCCCCGCCCCCACACCTGGGGTAAACACAGAACCTAAACTGCACTGTAAATCTGTGCCAGTGCACAGGGGGATCAAATAGCTCTGGAACAAAGGGCAGGATGAAGAGAATGTGAGAGAGAGAGAGGAGAAAGGGGGAGGGAGGAGAAAGGGGGAGGGAGGAGAAAGGGGCCCAGGGGGTGGGGAGGCAGAATTAATCCAAATTCCTGCTTATTTCCTCAGACTCTTCAAAAGGTTGTTTCTCCCCAGAATTAGAAAAGGTGCCTTTATAATTCACAGCGCAGAACCCTTTCTGCGCTGTGAATTATAAAGGCAGAACCCAGAAACTTTGCCAAAAGTTTTTCCCTCTCTCTCCGCGCGTTTTTCCTGTTGTTGTGAAACTGACCTGAAATCGCAGAGGCTGAAGCAGAAATAGACAAATCCAGACACATCTCCCATCCCGGGATCCCAGCATTTCCCTCTGCATTCTAACCAGGCAATATTCCTGGGTTTAGGCAGATTACAATATACTCACCAAAGCCCTGCTCTCAGCCAGCGGTCGGACGGGACTCCCTCTCTCTGTCTCTCTCTCTCTGTCTGTCCCCACAATCTCCCTCTCTCTCTCTCTCTCTCTCTCTCAAACAAAGACAAGGCAGCTGGGAGGAAGGGGAGCCTTGAGGAAGATCTGCTGATGCCCCCATCCAATGGATGCCCGGGGCCAACGCACCATCGCCCCCCCCCCCTCTGCACGCCGCTGCCCCTACCCCTACCCCCTACCCCTACCCCCCTACCTCTACCCCTACCCCTACCCCGACCCCCCTACCACCCCTACCCCTACCCCCCTACCCCTACCCCCACCCCCCCACCTCTACCCCCACCCCCTACCCCCCCCCACCCCCCTACCCCTACCCCTCCACCCCCCACCCCTACCCCCCTCCCCCCACCTCAATCCCCCCACCCAGCTGTCATCCTGAAAAAGACCCCTTTATCCCCACTCTCTGCCTTTTGCCTGTCAGCCAATCCTCTATCCATGCCAGGAACTTACCCTTAACACCATGGGCCCTTAACTTATTTAAGTCTCTTATGCAGCACCTTGTCAAAGGCCTTCTGGAAATCTAAATGAATCACATCCACTGGTTCTCCTTTGTCTAACTTCCTTGTTACTTCCTCCAAAGATCTCTAACATATTTGCGAGACATGACCTCCCCTTGATGAAGCTGTGCTGACTATTTCATCATGCAATTTTATGAATGAGGATATATGGCAGGATTCTCCATTTGGGAGACTATGCTCTCCCACTGGAGAGGAATTGCCCCTGATTTGCGCTCACACTGGAGCGGGAATCCAGAGGCAATTCACTGCCTTGGCCATGCAAATTTATGAATGACGAGGATAGTGAGGGATTCCCTCATGAATCCGGCTTTCAGGCTGCCATTTTGAGTGGGCAGCCCAATAGCAAGGTCCGCCAGCTGACTCCCTCCCCCCATCACTCCACCACAGGAGTTGCTCTGTTTCCCCACCCACCAGAGATTCCCGTAAGAGATACCTCCACCAGAGACTTCTACCAGCGATCCCCATTACAGACACCACTGCTTGGAAGCTAGGGAGCCGTCCAGATTCAAACAGTGAAAAAAATCACTGCTTTAAAACTCGCCTGTGTAATATAGCTGCTGGCTCAGGCAGAGAAAGCAGTTCCTGTAAATTACTAGAAAGTAAAAAACACATCAGCTGGGATTAAACCTCCTCAGATCATTGATCTGCAAGGCTTTCATTCATATCAATGGGAATTTGTATTTACTAGTCAGCGATTGACAGCTTCCATACAGCTAGCTGTCCAGACTGTTTAATTTCTTTTCCCTTCGTGCTTGAATGGATCTCAAGTACCTTGCTGTGAAACTAGCCACATTGTTCCTAAATAGCTAGCTAGGATTGACAGCTCTAGGACAACATCAAAAGCAGTCAAATGCTTTCTGCAGAGAAAAAGTGAAGTGAGAGACTGTAACTGCAGAGCTGTCAATCCTAGCTTGATGTTTACAAATATTATACAGTTAGTTTCACAGCTGACTACTTGAGGGACTCTCGTTTGGGGCGGCTTCTAGGCATGGGTCTCTCTTGCTGGGGATCTCTGGTGGAAGGTCAGGTCATCCTCGTAGTGGATGGTCAGGTCATCCTCGGAGCTTTTGGATTTGCACACCCAGCCTGATCATAAATCAGTGGCAATTTATCTCCAGCAGCAGAACATATTCTCCCAAACACAGAATCCTGCCCTTCATCTTGTTGCTGTGCTTGTTTTTCCCCCCACCTTTTTGCAGGAGCTGGTAAGCGTTTAATAAGCTGGTAAGTGTTGACATTCAATGTAATTATCATTGCTGAATCCCCCACAATCAACATCCTGAGAGTTGCCATTGATCAGAAACTGAACTGGACTAGCTACATTAATACTGTGGCTATCAGGGCAGGTCAAAGGCTTGGAATCAGCACTCACCTGACTTCCTATGTTCCATTTTAAATCCCTGCAGAAACTCTTGCTATCTGTTTTTACATTTCTAGCTAGATTCCTCTCGGACTCTAATTTCTTTCTTCTGATTAACCTTTTAGTCATTCTCTGCTGTTCTTTACATTCTGACCAATCATCTGACCTGCCACTCACCTTAATGCGGTTATATGAATTTTCCATATGTGTTATACTTTCACGAACTGTCTTAGTTTTTTTTTTGGATTAATTTAGAGTACCCAATTATATGTTTCCAATTAAGGGGCAATTTAGCATGGCCAATCCCCCTACCCTGCACATCTTTGGGTTGTGGGGGCGAAACCCGCGCAGACACGGGGAGAATGTGCAAACTCCACTTGGACAGTGACCCAGGGCCGGGATTCGAACCTGGGACCTCGGCGCCGTGAGGCAGCAATGCTAACCACTGCACCACCGTGCTGCCCTCTAACTATCTTAGTTAACCACAGGTAGTGGGTCAGTGGGTCCTCCCTTTAGAATTTTTTCTTTATCATAGGAATTTCCTAATTCTGAGTATCCTAAAATATGCCCCTAATTGTCTGCACCCCCTTCTCTATCCCTTAGCCCAAGTATACCAATTCCCTTCAGCTGGCTCAATTTTCATGCCCACATAGTTGTCTTTATTTAAGTTTAAAATACTAGCCTTAGACCCACTCTTCTCCCTTTCAAACTAGATGTAAAATTCAATCATATTGTGGTCACTGCTATCGAGGGGTGCCCTCACTCAGAGGTCATTAATTAATCTTGTCACATTACATAATACCAAGTTTAATATAACCTGCTCCCTGGTTGGTTCCAGAATGTGTTGATCCAAGAAACTATTTTAAAAACATTCTCTGAATTCTTCATCCAGGCTATTACTGCCAATCTGAATTTTCCAGTTTATATGTAGATTAAAGTCATCCATGATTATTGCCATCCCTTTACCACAAGCACCCAATGTTTCTATTATATATTTTGCCCTGCATTGTGTTTACTGTTAGGGGCCTGCAGACTACTCTCACTCATGAAAGCACTTAATTCCTACAGGGCTGGATTCTGGGAAGGGCGGAAGGGGTTCAATGTTAACAATGGATAGAAGCGGGTCAGGCTCTTGGGGCAGGGCCCGGTGGAATGATGAAGGTGGATAAGAAGGGGGCGGGGGGTGAGAGACCCCCAGTTACAATAGTCACGTGGAATGTGAGGGGGTTGTGAGGTCCAGTCAAGAGGTAAAGGGTGCTTACTCATCTTAAAAGCTTGAAGGCCGATGTTAGAGACTCACTTCAGGGTGAAGCACCAGGTGAGACTTAAAAAGGGCTGGGTTTGCCAGGTGTTTCGTTCTGGATTTGACGAGGGGTAGCGGTAATGGTCAACAAAAGGGTACGATTTCAGATGGAGAAGGTGGTTGCAGATCAGTGGGGTAGATATGCAATTGTGAGGGGAGTGCTGGAGGGGAGTTTAGTGGCGCGGGTAAGTATATGGTCCCAATTGGGACAATGTGGGATTCTCGAAGGTGTGTGGGGCCATCTCCGACTTGGACTCACATAAACTGATAGTGGGGGGGACTGGAACTTGGTGCAGGAGCCAAGTTTGGACAGGTCACGGCCGCGCTCACTGATCCTGTCAGGGGTGGGGTGGGTGGGGGGCGGGGGTGGGGGGCGACGTTTTCTGGGCTAATGGTGGAAATGGGAGGGGTGGACCCTTGGAGGTTTCTGCACCCGAATGAGGGGGAGTAATCGTTTTTCTCTGCGGTCCATAATGTATACTCGCGGATCAACTTTTTTGTGGTGGGGAAGGCCCTGCTGGCTGGGGTTAAGGGGTCGGAGTACTCGGCAGTTGCAATATCAGATCATGCTCCGCATTGGGTGGATATGGTACTGGAGAAGGGGGTGGTACAGAGGCTGGGGTGGAAATTAGATGTGGGATTGTTGGGGGGCCGATATTCTGCGCCAAAATTGAGAAAGTAATTGAGGAATATGTAGGTTTTAAGTGCATGGGTGAGGTGTCAAAGGCAATTGTCTGGGAGGCTCTAAAGCCGGTGGTGAGGGATGAGGTGATCTCATTTAAGGCAATTTTGGACAAAGAGGGGAGATTGGAGCGCAGAGGTTTATAGATGCAATGTTGGAGGTAGAAAGGAGTTTTGCAGAAGATGGGGACCCAGCAAAGTTGGAAAAGAGGAAGGAACTACCGAGGGCGAGTGTCCACACAAATAAAGTCAGCTCGGGATACTTTTCTCTCCACCATGGGATTAGGCAGGGATTTCCTATGTCCCCTCTGCAATTTGCACTCGCGATTGAGCCGTTGGCTATCGCGTTAAGAAGTTCGGGGGTATGGAAAGTGGTAGTGCGGATGTGGGTTAGAGCATAGGGTGTCCTTATATGCTGATGACTTGCTGTTATCGGAACCGAGTGTGTCAATAGGGGGAATATTGGACCTGCTTCGGGTGTTTGGGTCTTTCTCGGGGTACAAATTAAATCGAGACAAGAGCACGTATTTTCTTGTCTCGGCCGGGGGTGGGAGCAGTGGTGGGGGGTTGCCATTCCTAGGAGCAGGGGCTCATTATCTTAAGGTGCAGGTTGCTCGGGATTGGGGAGGGGGGTGGGCTCCGTAGGTACATTTTTAGCTTGGGGAGGGTAAAAGCTGATCTGGCAAGGTGGGATGGTCTCCTTCTGTCACTGGCGGGTCGGGTACAGGCGATTAAAATGAATGTGTTGTTGCGATTTTTGTTTACTTTCCAATGCTTGCCGATCTTCCTGCCAAAGGATTTTTTTTAGAGAGATTGAAGGAAAGATTACCTCATTCATATGGGGAGGGAAGGTGGCCAGAGTTAGAAAGGTGCTGCTACAGAGGGGAAGGTAGGCAGGAGGTTTGAGTCTTCCGAACCTGATGTATTATTACTGGGCGGCGAATGTGGAGAAGGTACGGAGCTGGGTCAGAGGGGTGGATTCCCAGTGGGTCAGAATGGGGGAGAGTTTGTGTAGAGGGTCGGGATTGAAGGTGCTAGCAACAGCATCACCCCTGATGGCTCCAGGGAAACACTCAGGGAGTCCGGAATAGCATCGTTGAGAATCTGGAGGCGGTTTCGCCAGTTCTTCTGGTTGGGGGCAGGGTCAAGGGAAATGCCGAGTCAGGGGAACCACAGATTTGAGTCAGGGAAGTGGGATGAAAATATTCGGAAATGGAAGGAGAAGGGGATTAAACACTAAAGATTTGTTTCTTTGGGGTCGGTTTGCAGGATTGACAGAGCTCGGAGCGAAGTATGGGCTGGAACAGGGAAAATGTTTAGATACATGCAGGTTCGAGACTTTGCCAAGAAGGAGATACAGAGTTTCCTATGGAGGCAGCCTCCAAATTTCTGGAGGAGGTGCTGACGACAGGGGGACTGCAGAAGGGGGTAGTGTGGATGGTTTATGGGGCTATTCTGGAAGAGGAAAAGGCACCACTGGAAGGGATCAAAGCAAAGTGGGAGGAAGAGTTGGGAGAGGGTGTGGAGAAGGGAATCTGGTGTGAAATGCTCTGGAGAGTGAATGCCTCTACCTCATGCGCGAGATTGGGGCTAATAAAGCTGATGGTGGTATATAGAGCACACCGCACAAGGGCGAGGATGAGCCAGCTCTTTGAGGGCATAGAAGATGTGTGTGAACGTTGCGGGGGGAGAGTCCCGCAAATCACATTCATATGTTTTGGTCCTGTCCAAGCTGGAGGATTACTGGAAGGAGGTTTTTAGGGTAATCTCTAAGGTAGTGCACATGAAACCTGACCCGGGTCCTTGGGAGCACATTTGGGATGTTGGATCAGCTGGGGTTGCAAACGGGTGTGGAGGCAGATGTTGTAGAATTCGCCTTGTTGATCGCCAGAAGGCGGATCCTGTTGGGGTGGAGATGAACCTCTCCACCCTGTGCCCTGGAGTGGCAGGGGAACCTGCTGTAATTCTTAACTCTGGAGAAGGTTAAGTTTGAACTGAGGGGAAGGATAGAGGGGTTCTACAATTCATGCGCGTTATTCATTATGCACTTTCAAGAATTGGATGACATAGAACATTAGAGGGCGGGTTGGGGGGGTTGGAGGGGAGGGGGACTGAATGTGCTAATGGTGGCTATGGTGATTCCTTATTCCTTTTATTTGATGTTTATGTTGACATATGGGCTGTTGTTTGGGGGGTTGGTGGGAGGATGGGATTGTTGTTGTTGATCAGAGGATTGACAATGTATTTGTTACTGTTTATTGTTTGTTGGTGGGTGTAAATTTGAAGAAAATGTGAAAAAGGAGAAGAATAAATATATTTTAAAAATGAAAGCACTTAATTCAATTTGAAATGGTCCAGGAGCTGCCATCAAAGCTCGATGTTTATAAACATTGCAGTTCGTTTCACAGCTGACCACTTCAGAGTTACTCAACTGTGAAGGGAGATGAATGGAACAATGTTGACAGCTGGGGTGTGTGGGAGCTGCCATTCACAGCCTAGTAAAATCAATATCAAAGAATGAATGAATTGCTTGCAGATCAAAGATCTGATGGGGGTTGAAACTTAGCTGACTGTCTTTCTCTTTTCTGGAATTGACAGGTGAAGTTTCCTGGGCGGATGCTCCTACAATCGGTGGGGCAGGCCGTACCCGGTGCCAAAGAGTGGCGTGAACCACTCTGGCGTCGGGCCACCTGGAAGGTGCGGAATCTCTGCATTTCCGGGAGCTAGGCTGGCACTGGAGGTGTTGGTGCCGAGACAAACGGCGCCAAAGGGCCTCCGCCGGCAGCCTCGAGTTGGTGTATGTGCAGGAGCGGCAGCATGTTCTGGTGCATGCGCTGAACCGCTGGCGTGAATCCTGCGCATGCGCAGGGGGTTTCTTCCCCGTGCTGGCCATTGCAGAGCCTTACACAGGCCGGCGCGGAGGGAAAGAGTGACCCCCATGGCACAGACCCGCCCGCAGATTGATGGGGCCTGATCGCAGGCCAGACCCAGGGCCAGATACCCCCATGCCCCCCACGAGGACTCCACAAGCTGCCCTCAAAGCCAGGTCCCCCCGTGATGGACCATGTCTGATCCGCGCCGGCAGGACTGGCCGAAAATGGGTGGCCGCTCGGCCCATCGGGGCCCGGAGAATTGCTGGGGGTTCTGATGCCAACGGCTCCGACCGGCGCATCGCGATCCCCACCCCTGCCCAAAAACCAGCGGCGGAGAATTCGCCAGCTGGCGTCGGAGTGGGATTCTCCGCAAACCAGTGGGGCAGTCCACTCCAGCACCGGGGAGTGGTGTGAACCACTCCAGCATCGGGCCGCCCCGAAGCTGCGGAATCCACCGCACCCTCAGGGGCTAGGCCAGCGCTGGAGTGTTTGGCGCCGCACCAGCCGGCGGGGAAGGGCTTGGCGCCACGCCAAACAGCGCTGAAGGGCCACTGCCGGCCGGCGCGAGTTGGCGCATGCACGGGAGCGCCAGCATGTGCTGGCGTCATCCCAGCACATGCGCTTTTCCGCATCGGCCATGGCGGAGGTTGACAGAGGCTGGTGCGGAGGGAAAGAGTGTCCCCATTGCACAGGCCCGCCTGCAGATCGGTGGGCACCGATTGCAAGCCAGGCCACCGTGGGGCACCCCCCGGAGCCAGATCCACCCACGCTCACCCGAGGACTCTGGAGGTCGCCTGTGGAGCCAGGTTCCGCTGGTAAGGACCTGTTGTAATCCACGCCGGCAGAACCAGCCGAAAACGGGCGGCCACTCGGCTCATCGCAGGCCGGAGAATCGCCAGGGGTGGCCATTGCCAACGGCCCCCGACCGGCGTGGCGTGATTCCCGCCCCCGCCAAAACCGCGGTGCCGGAGAATTTGGCAGCCGATGGGGGGGATTCAATTCACCCCCCCCCCCCCCCCCCCCCCCCCCCCACCGGCGATTCTCCGACCCAGCAGGAGGTCGGAGAATCCTGTCCCCTCTGTCTGAGCTAACAGGTTTATTCCCCAGGTGAGTGTCAAAGCAGTGTTGTTTTCACTACAACGGTTTGAACATAGAACATACAGTGCAATAGGAGGCCATTCAGCCCATCGACTCTGCACCGACCCACTTAAGCCCTCACGTCCGCCCTATCCTTGCAACCCGATAATCCCTCCTAACCTTTCTTGGTCACTAAGAGCAATTTATCATGGCCAATCCACCTAACCTGCACGTCTTTGGACTGTGGGAGGAAACTGGAGCACCCGGAGGAAGCCCACGCAGACACGGGGAGAATGTGCAGACTCCGCACAGACAGGTTTGGTCTGCTCTCTAGATAGGGGGTTACTTCTGGTGGTCTCTTTATTTCGGGAGCCTCTGGGGGTCCCTTTATTTCAGGGATTCTCTTTATTTCGGGGGTCTCTTTATTTATTCGGGGGTTTCTGTGGGGGCTTCTTTATTTAGGGCATCTCTGTGGAGGGGTCTGTGCAGGGTCTTTTTATTGAAGGGTCCTCTGGTGGGGTTGGTGGGGTGAGTCAGGTTACACCTGTATTGGGGATGAGTGGAAGGGGTGACCCAACAAATCCGGTGGGGGCTGAATTGCATTGCAGGGGGAGGCTGTAATTTTTTCTTTGTTTAGAAAACATGATGAACTGAGTTTTAGAACTGCCAAATAGCTTTTAACAACAGAAATAATGATTAAACATGAAAAGTTTTACGATAATATAATACTCCTTTACTTCCACTTACCCTCACAAATGTGCACAGATTTTAAGGATAACCCAGGTCACAAAATATACCTTATGCTATCATGATCTCAGTAAATATACAGTCCTTGTAAGGTCCAACTGTGGTCAGACACACCTATTCTGAAACCAAGTGGCAGAATCCATTCAATCAAACTCCTGTCGATTTCTTTGCAAATCCTCCCCGGTGATTATCACATGAATGTTTTCAAGCTCCATTTACGAAAAGACCCACCTTAGAATCTTCTTCCAAGCAACACTTTCTCTCAACTGTTTTCAGCAAGTATCTACTTCCAGGATTTCCAATTCTCCTTTCCGTCATCCTCGATCTTGAATTTCCACATGCATTCACACTTTCACAAACGTTCTCAGGTACCTAGCTACCAATAGAACACCACTGCTTCACAGGCTGTACTAAGGTTACCAAACATAGGATTGCTCCAGATATCTGACCTCTCTCTAGCCAACTTCACAAGGTCTACACTTCAACTGTCTTTAACTTCAATGAACAGTGCCTTGGTCAAATTCTAGTTTTCTTCTGTTCCTTTTGTAGTGATCTGTACATACATCTGCACATACACCAGGGACTACAGGCAGATGTAACAGCCACAGCATCACTAGAGGGCAGCATCAGAGATGGGTCCAACCCAAGAGAGAATCCCCCTCTTTCAGAAGCACAGCGTTAGTGAGCAGCAGCAGACAGAGGCAGCTCAGCATAGGCAGTTTACCTTAGCTTCACTGGTCATACCTCTTGACTATATTATATCTAGTTAAGCTCTGGAAACAGAACAAAATAATTGAATAAAGTATTTGTGTTAACTGGAAATCTACAATCTTTATTCAGACTTAGAAAATAGCATATGTTACCAGGAGTGATTTCAGAAAGCTAGCTAGACACCAGCAAGAGAAGAAAAACTTAAACTGGATGTTCGACTGTGGAAGACTTCGCAGCAAATGGATCCTTGACGGCTAATTGATTCGATGGAACTTGTTGGAACTCCATGGCAGCTGGAAACAACTGGTAATTTAAGTTATAACTGGAAAATGTTTGAACAGGTGTTCCAAATATTTATCACAGCTAATGATTTAAGCACTGCCTCTGACGCAACGAAAATAGTCCTACTACTCTCAACAGGAGGGCATGAAGCCAGAGAAATCTATAATTGCTTTAATTACTTAGAAAGTGAGGACAACACAAAAGTAGACATAATACTCAAAAAATTTGCTGAACGCTGTAAAAGTCGGTCCAGTGAGATGCTGGAAAGATTTAACTCTTGTCAGAGAAACGGAGGGCCCATCACAGATTTTATTAAAATCTCAAGTTAATCCCATAAGGCTGTGATTATGCTGATTTCAGAGACATTGTGATAATGCATCAATTAATTTCTGGACTATCTGATAAAAATTTGAGGGAAGAACTTTCACAAAATAAGTATCTAACTCTAGAAAACGTTATACAAAAATGCCTTGCTTATGAACAAAAACAAAATCAGTACTTTGAGTCTCTACAAACACAGGATCATCATTTAGAAAACAAAATCAGTAAAAATGGCGCGAACACTCACTATGAGGTGGAGGCAGAGTTGAATCAGAGGAAGACGGAGGTTCTGAGCGGCAGCCATCTTGAGAAAGGAGCCGCACATGCTTAGATGCAAAAAGAGGGCACAGTACAGGAAACTCGGTGTGCGCATGGGCAATCGAGTCCTACACATAACATCATGAAGCTTGACGTCAGAGGATCAGGACCATGCCCACTTAAAAGGGAAATGCACGAAAATGAACAAAAATAAATTTAAAGCTGCAAAACCCAATTTTCTTGCCTCAAAAGACAGAACAATGCCCGGACTTACACCAGCAGTTGAAAATAACTTTCACAACACCCTGGAACAAGCAGTTAGCACCACCCTAGAAGATCATATGGTCCTTGTAGATTACGACTCAGACGAAGATTTCATCTTGGGAGATGGCTACCCCAGTACCAAACCCGAACCGCAACTAGAGGTGTTGTACCATGAAGATCCCGACGATGAGTTCTTCGGAATGGGGAATCTTCAGCCCAGCATATATGACATTCCGACTCGTGAGTGCAGGATTATGCTGCAGCCTGACGCAAAGAAACAGAGAGTGGTCCACTCACCACAAAGGGTCCCAGCCTCTACACAAGATGATTTGTTCATTGAACATGAAGAGCACAATCACAACCCCGAAATAAAAAGCGATGATTTGTCCAACGAACAATACACAATACTGCTCAGACATGGCTGAGTTATTTGGAGATCCTGATCACAGCATCAGCAACACGGTTGAAAAGCTCAATATTACTCTTCTCATGGTAGATGAATCCAATACCATGGTGCCATGGCAGATCGTTGGTACATTGGATGACAGCAATACCCAAGACGAAGACGACGCCACACAGAGAGCACAGAACGACTCAGTTGAGAGAGCACAGATTGACTCTACAGCGAGAACACTGCATGACTCCACAAAGAGAGCGATGAAGGACTCCACAGAGAGAGCAATGACAAACTCCACAGAGAGAGAGATGAAGGACTCCACAAAGAGAGCGGCACAAGCCTCCACAAAAAGAGTGATGCAAGCCTCCACAGATAGCTCGGTGACAGACTCAAAAATGGAAGCAAGCAAATACTCCATAGCGAACGCCATGCATGTACAAGACCATGAAGATCTATCAAGATTATTTGAGCCACCAGAAGACACTGAATGTCTACCCACTGTATGTGAGACAAGTGACGAAGAAATCACAATTCCCATACAGGATGTGCAGGATCACAGCGAGACTGACATATCGCAGCTCTTTTGCACAGAAGCACTCAATAATCAGAGGACGGCCACCCATGAGTCCAGAGAGATCACATCAATAGAAATCCTGAAGATTTTGACTCCAGAAGAGGAGAACCAAGAGTCCAGAGAGACCACGTCAATAGAAATCTTGAAGAATCTTGACTCCAGAAAAGCAGCACAAAGAGATCATAGGTGATTCAAACAAACCTGAAATGACTCCAAAAGAGGAGCATCTAGAAATCAATAATGATTCAAGTGAACCAGAAATGACTCTAGTAGAGGAGTACCAAGTAAGCAAAGAAGAGGAATCGAATCCACCACAAATGACTGATGTCACCAACAGCAATGCAACATCAGATTATTCTCACAATTCTCAAGAAGATACGCTCAATGTAGCAGATACCACAAAAGACACTGACACCAATAATTGTGATAATGACTCAAATCATCCACATGGCACACTCATTGAGCGCAACGAGAACACTAAAAACCACAAGAAGCACAGAAAACAAGAACAACAACAACAAAAACAACATGCAGCGCAACAAGAACGACAAAAGCAACAAGAAGCATCCCAGAAACAACAAGCACAACAAGAAAAAGAACAAGAATAAAAGCAAAAACAACAAAAACAGAATCAACAAGTGCAACAAAAAGAACAAAAAGAACGACAACAAAAAGAACACCAACGAAAACAACAAAGACAGAAATGACAAAAACAACAAGAACAACAACGAAAGCAACAAAGACAGAAACGACAGAAACAACAACAATGAAACAATGAACTGTACAACATGGTACAACTCTGAACGTGAAGGACATTGCCACAGCACACTGTGAAACAATGACAAGACTATAAACATGCCATGGCATGATAAAGAATCTCACAAATTCACATCTGCTCCAGAAAAAACAAGCAAAACTGCTTTTATGAATGATGACATACAGAATCAATAACACAAACACAGGACAAAGTCAAGGTCAGACAACGGTGCGACACAGAATTGCTACCCGAAATCAAATGGAACAGGGGAAAAAGGTGTCCACATCATTAAACGACTCATCAGCAAAGCAGCCGAGTCACGTTCCAACATCAACCTAGCTCTGTTATTGTACCGAGCAACTCCATTAAGCTCAGGACTGTCGCCAGCGCAAATGCTCTTCAGCAGAGACATCCGGACAACCCTACCGGCAAAGCAATTCCGAGACCCCAGCAATGCACCGGTTCTTGACGACATGCAGGCACTATGCTCCAAACAAAAACTATACTACAATCAACATGCGATCCCACTCAAGCCACTGACAATAGGTGACACCATCAGAATCAGGGACCCAGAAGGCGGATGGTCTGAGTCAGCTACGGTGATCAGGCAGGAGGCACCGCGGTCCTACAGTGTTAAATTGTCTGCGGGAGTAGTTTCATGCCGTACCCGCCACGATCTATTAGAGATTTGACCTACAACGCTAGTATTGACCAAGTCCATTTGTCCACACGATGTTCCTCACCACACAACGCCAGACAGCACTCTTGATGACATCAAACCATCATCCCTACTACCACCGTTAAGACGCTCCAGCAGAAGCCATAAGGCGCTCGACCGCTAGATTTGTAGCGACACTTCAACACACGCACAAAACGAACAAGGACATTTCTCACAATGGGCTCACAACACAGTTAATTGTTTCTGTATTACTTTTATCATTTCCACAGCGTGCAGATTTGCATATTCTCACCACTTGTTATGTACAGTTTTCTTGAGGCCAGTCTAGAAAACATGTACAATAAAAAGGGGGGAATGTTGGGATCTGTAAATCTGTACATACATCTGCACATACACCAGGGACTACAGACAGATGTAACAGCCACAGCATCACTAGAGGGCAGCATCAGAGACGGATATAAAGGGTCCAGCCCAAGGGAGGATCTGCCTCTTTCAGAAGCACAGAGCTCGTGAGCAGCAGCAGACAGAGACAGCTCGGCATGGGCAGCTTACCTTAGCTTCACTGGTCATACCTCTTGACTATTATATCTAGTTAAGCTCAGGAAACAGAACTAACCCACTGAATAAAGTATTTGTGTTAACTGGAAGTCTACAATCTTTATTCAGACTTAGAGAATAGCATACCTTTGACTTTAGTTTTCCTGGAATTTATCTTTTCATTCTCTGGTTTCTAGAACTAGCTTTAGCTTCTGGAGTTGTTTTCTTGCCGGTTACTCCATTACATTGCTTCTGCTTCTGGCAGTGCTGAGAGTGTAGTTTCCTTTCAAGCTGCTAAGCGCCTACTGCCTTGGGTGCCATTAAAACTAAACTCAAAAGACCTTTCCAACTTAAAAGGTGACCCCTGTTTGTGAAGTAATTGCTCAGTCCTTCTTTAAGCTCTTGTTTGCTTTCACGACAGCAATACAAACATAGATCACTTAAAACTACCTCTGATTCCTGACAACAGAGCCACCCCTCCACCTTTTCCTGGCTTCCTATATTTCTGAAATGTCATGTACCCTTTAATATTCAGGTCTCAATCTAGGACATCTGCAGCCATGTCTCTATAATGGCTATCAGACCATAATTATTTTTCCTATTTTGTTTTGAATGCTACGTGCATTCCGATACAGCTCCTTTAGTTTCCTCTTGTAATTATTTTTGTAACCTCTACTCTAATCTGCTGATTTGTTCTTAAATATGTACTCTATCCATTCCTGTCACTGCCTGTTTATCACTTCCCCTATTGGTACCTTTCTCTCTTGCCTTGTCTTTACTCTTTTGATTTATCACGTCTTCCAAAATGTGATCCCTGCTCCCAGTATTTAGTTTAACATCCTCCCTACTTCCCTTGCAGCCATTGTGCACCTTCACTTTAAGAGGTTCAACCTGCCTGTAAATGGCAACAACCAGCTGAGATACCAGGCACCCTGCTGATTGAGTGGAGCTGGTTGGACCCAACATTCATGTAAAATGACAGGTAGCATGGATTTAACATACTTCCTATAAAGCAATTAATGGGCACACGTGAATCATGTACTGTGATTTCCCCCAATTTGCATTTTCAGGGTATATCCAATTTTATCCCAATCATTAAAATTTTTTTCTTTTTGTTATAAATTTAGAGTACCCAATTATTTTTTTCCAATTAAGGGGCAATTTAGTGTGGCAATCCACCTACTTTGCACATCTTTGGGTTGTGGGAGCGAAACCCACGCAAAGACGGGGAGAATATTCAAACTCCACACGGACAATGACCCAGAGCCGGGATCGAACCTGGGACCTCGGCGCCGTGAGGCAGCAGTGCTAACTAATGTGCCATTGTGCTGCCCGCGACTGAAACCTATTAAAGGAGGATTGATCTTTGAAATCTCTATTTGTAAGCTGGATGTTAGAACCTGTATCCATATGATACTTAAAGCACGGGGTTCTCGTACTCCCAGAATATTCAGGGGAATACACGCTTCCCCGGTAAGAGCACTTAAGTGTTTCCGGTATAAAGCTGGGTAAAGCCGAGTGCCATGCGTCCAGGCTCTTGAAATAAACCAATATTATTTCACTCAACTTGGTGTGGGCTCCCCCTTCATGCAGATACAAAACTGGCAATGAACAGTAATGCTCTGAATGTGACTCATGCCATATGAATTAGGAACAGGAGTAGAACACTCGGCCCCTCTAGCCTGCTCTGCCATTCAATAAGATCATGGCTGATCTGATTGTGGCCTCAATTTCACTTTCTTTCCTGTCCCCTATAACCTTTGACTCCCATGCCAATCAAGAATATATCTAACTCAGCCTTAAAATACTCAATGATCCTGCCATCAGCACTCCAAGGAAGAGAGGTCTACCGACTCATGACCCTCAGAAAAGCTTTCTCCTCATCCCCATCGTAAATGGGAAACCCCTTTTTATTAAACTGTGTCCCTTGGTTATAATCTCTCCCACAAGAAATATTCTTACAGCAGCCGCCCAATCAAGTCCCCTCAGGATCTTGTATGTTTCAATAAGAAGGCCTCTCATTCTTCAAATCTCCAATGGATACACAGGCCCAGCCTATCCAACCTTTCCTCATAGGTTAGCCCCTCCTCCCAGCAATCAGTTGAGTGAACCTTTTCTGAACTGCTCCTAATGTAATTATGTCCTTTCTTAAATGAGTCAGAAACTATACCCTCAACAGTGTTCGGTCCATCTCCCACGCCACTACCCTCGCCCCCTCCACTCCCTCACAGAACAAGGATAGAGTCCCCCTCGCTCTCACATTTCATCCCACCAGCCTCCGTGTGCAAAGCATAATCCTCCGCCATTTTCGCCAACTCCAGCGTGATGCCACCACCAAACACATCTTCCCTTCACTCCCTGTCAGCATTCCGCAGAGACCGTTCCCTCCGAGACAATCTAGTCCACTCCTCCACCTACCCAGTACCTCTCCCATCACCCATGGCACCTTCCCATGCAATCGCAGAAGGTGTAACACCTGCCCCTTTACCTCTTCCATGCTTAACATTCCAGGCCCAAAACACTCATTCCAGGTTAAGCAGCGTTTCACTTGCACCTCTTTCAATCTGGTCTATTGCATTCGCTGCTCCCAATGTGGTCTCCTCTATATCGGAGAGACCAAACGCAGACTGGGTGATCGCTTTGCTGAGCATCTTCGGTCTGTGTGCATTCAGGACACTGACCTCCCGGTTGCTTCCCATTTTAACAAAAGACCCTGCTCCCATGCCCACATGTCTGTTCTTGGCCTGCTGCAATGTTCCAGTGAAGCGCAACGCAAACTGGAGGAACAACATCTCATCTTCCGGTTAGGCACGCTACAGCCTTCCGGCCTGAACATCGAATTCAACAACTTCAGATGATCAGCCCCACCTCGACCCATTTGTTTTCATTTCATTTTAACTGTCTTTTACCATTTCTTTCTTTCCTGCACTTTTCCTGCACCTTTCTCCTCTTTGCTTCCCCCTTCCCCTCCCCCCACACCTACAGTTCATCCTCTGATGTTAGTTTCCCTGCTGTTTGACCTTTCACATCTTTTGTTCTCTCTGGAGACTGCCATTAACACTCCTTCCCCTTGGTTTCTGTGGCCATTAGCACCAAGTTTCCCTGGGTTTCTGTGGCTATGACTAATCTTTCATTCTCACTCCACAGTATAAATATTTCCCACTCTCTCTGTCTGTTAGCTTTGACAAAGAGTCATCGGACTCGAAATGTTAGCTCTTTTCTCTCCCTACAGATGCTGCCAGACTTGCTGAGATTTTCCAGCATTTTCCCTTTCGTTTCAGATTCCAGCATCCGCAGTAATTTGCTTTTTTGACACAGTACTGCATATATTTTCTAGCGATATAAACTTAATAAAGGTATTGGACAGAATTCCACAAATGACGAACTTGAAGGCAAATGCTGGTTAAAAGTTCCTTAGTACCGCCATGTGTAATATTAATGTGCTCACAGCTTGTTCTAATACTTCTATGATTTGCAATATCTTGATGTCAAATAAGGTCAGACATTGTCCATTTGCCAAAAACTACAGAGACAGATCTCCAGGCAGGTCAGTAAATATTATCAATAGTCATCTATTTGTTTAAAATTAAGCACAGGCTGAAAAGATTTGTTGCAAATAACATGTCATTGCCTATTGAAGAATCCGCACCATATTTAAATTTGCCAGACATAGGGGCTCCATCCAAATTATTTGACACATTCACAATCAATGTTTAAAATCAAATATAATCTGAACAATAAGGGGCATGTTTGCCTCTGTCAACAGAGCTGCAGCGTATTTGAGAAGCACAAAAAGAATTGTCATTGGCTGAGGAGATCTAACAAGCCTTTTGTTCCGTGTGCTAATAAAGAGTTACTTCCTGTTTTTGTAGCATTTATATTGTCCCTACCATACATAAATGCATGTAAGGTTTTGTTTCATTTTTCTGCTTAATTATGTTTATCAAAGTGAAAAAATAAATAACAAGATAGGAAATAGTAAAAGCAGACATTTGTTCAGTAAGTTAGTATCAATAATGAAAGTAAACCGCTTCCATAGCAATTTTAAAAAAATATTTACAATTGCAAAGTCAGTTTGATTTATATGAATACGATAAAGCTGAACATGTATATTCAATATTTAACACTCAGGAGACAACTGTTACGCATAACACATCAAAGGTTCTGGGAGGATATTGGAGAAAACATTTTCTCAAATATATTTGAGTTTACTCTCCCAGTAGTGGCTCTCACATGTCAAGAAATCAGGGGCACACTGATTTTCCAATTTCCACTACTGACCACATATCATTTGGCACTGATTACCCCCACCCATCAACTCAGTAACAGGAAACATGAAAAATTCACATTAACCCCACAAGAGGTAAAAATATGTACTCCTGATCAATTGCCCCTTCGTTCTCGCTTCCTCCTCCAGTAATTATCTTTAAAACTATTATCACCAATATGTAATGTCAACATGGTGCATAAGATCAGCACTGTTAATATCCCAATGTGTGCTCTGTAAAACAAAATGTCAAATTATACCACTGTGAAAGATAATATACAATTCCCCCTAAAAATTAAAGAAATTTAGTTGTCAAGTTGTGACTTTTTTTCATGCAATGTTTTACAATAAATCATGCCGTGTTTCAGGCCTCGATAATCCATGGGATAAATTAGGCCACAGCGATATAAATGAATAATATGTATGTGGACGAATAGAATGCCAGAAATGAGGTGAGAGTGACTGCCCTTGACATCAAGGCAATACTTGATAGAGCATGGCATCAAAGAGCCCTAGCAAAATGGGAATCAGGGGAAAACTCTCCGCTGGTTGGAGTCATACCTAGAACAAAGGAAGATAGTTGAGGTGGTTGGAGGTCAATCATCTCAGCACCACGACATCACTCAGGAGTTCCTCCGGGTAGTGCCCTAGGCCCAACCATCTTCAGCTGTTTCATCAATAATCTCCCTTCCATCAAAAGAACAGAAATGGCGATGGCGATGCTTACAGATAACTGCACAATATTCAACACCATTCGCAACTCCTCAGATATCGAAGCAGTCCATGTCCAAATACAGCAAGACCTGAACAATATCCAGGCTTAGATTGGCAAGTGGCAAGTTACATTCGCACCACACAAGTGCCAGGCAATGACAAATTCCTGCAAGAGAGGATCTAACCATCTCCTCTTGACATTCAATGGTATTACTATCGCCGAATCCGCCACAATCAACGTCCTGGGGTTACCATTAATCAGAAACTGAACTGGACTAACCATATTAATACTGTGGCTATCAGAGCAGGTCAAAGGCTAGGAATTCTATGGTCAATAATTCACCTCTTGACCCTCCAATGCCCGCTCTCTATCGACAAGTCAGGAGTGTAATGGAATGCTCTCCATTTGCCTGGATGAGTGCAGCTCCAACAACACTCAAGACGTTTGACAGCATCCAGAATAAAGTAACCCGCTTCATTGCTCTTGTTCCCCATTCCGCAAACATTCAATCCCTCCACCATCGATGAGCAGTAGCAGATGTGTGTACCATATATAAGATGCACTGCAGTAACTCACCAAGGTTCCTTTGGCAGCACCTTACAAACACATGACCACTACCATCCAGAAGGACAAAAGCAGTAGATATCTGGGAATCTCACCACCTTCAAGTCACTTACCACCATGAAATACATTGCTGTTCCTTCACTGTCGCTGGGACAAAATCCTGGAACTTCCTCCCTTTACCTACATCTCAGGCACTGCAGTGGTTCAAGAAGGCAACTCACCATCACCTTCTGAAGGGCAACTAAGGATGGGCAATAACCAGCAACACCCACATCCTGCAATCTGTAAATTAATTTAAAAAAAGAAACCAGAAATTAAATAACCTAGTAATATGGTGCACACCACTGTGCAAATCCTTGGGTCGGGGGGAGGGGGGGGGGTTGTCTACTGCCCACTGCTAATGGCGGAGTTCCGATGCAGCGGAGAATCTCGTGTTGGCCAAAAAACCGGGATGTTCTAGTCCCCAACTAGCGGCAGCATTAAGGTTCACACTCCATGCCAGCAGAAGGATGCAAATAGCTAATTTGAACCCATTTGCATCCTATCAACGGACTGGACACCGAATTAGCCACACCTCTGTGATGCTCCGCCCCTTAGAGCCGGAATTCATGCAGGCATGGATTGGTGTAAGTATTTTCCTGTGTGGGCCTGATGTAATGGACCTGTGGTGCGACCATCAATTCACACGAGACAGAGAGTTGAAGTGAACAGTGGCTTTAATCAACTAGAACAGTGCCTGCCTGTTATTGCTCTGCAAATGAGAGCCGCCGACAGGGCAGCTGTTCTTTATACCTCCCCTCAAGGGGGTGGAGTCAGGGGCGGAGTCCACAAGGGCACCAACATGATACAATCAGTGTAGTACAGTACAACGGTCCATAGGTGAAGCCCACATGGGCAACAGCATGGTACAGTGTAGTACAGTGGTGAATGGTTACCATAATACATTCACCACAACCTGGCAGTGGGTCAAGGGCATAAGTATTTTAATGCAGGTACCCCCAAAGTCCAGCAGAGGGCTCCACTACCCACAATGCAAACCCTGCCAGTCCACCATCCAACCCTCCCATCAGATTCCAACATCAGATCACCCAGCAGAGACCTCAATTAGACCCCCTGCATCAGACCCTCCCACCAGAGACCGCCATCATACTGCCCCAGCAGACACCCACCAGACTCCACACCAGAGACCGCCCTATCAAAGACCCCTCAGAACAGAGACACCCCAGCATAGACCTCCCATATCAGACTCTGTCCCCAGATACCCTTCATAATAGAGACATCCCCATCAGAGAACCCTCAAGCAGAGACCCCCCCCCCATCAGAAATCCCCATCAGGGACCCCCATCAGAGGCCCCCATCAGAGATCACCCAATATCAGATTCCACGTCAGAGACCCACTGTATCAAATACCCCTTATCAAAGGCTCCCCATCAGACCCCCCATATCAGAGACACCCCCCCCCCCCATATCAGAGACCTCCATAAGGGGCCCCCATCAGAAATCTCCATCAGAGACCTCCCCATATCAGAGACTACCTCACCATTCCATCTTGACTGTTGCCTGGATGCTAAAGAACATTCCAGGCAGGAACAGTGAAAAATCACTGCTTTTTCACTCACCTGCTGGAGTTCTCTCCCATCAGAAGTAGCCGCTGCTCAGGAATCAGCAGTCTTTTTCTGCCTTATGGGAGGGAACAGTATCTCTCTCCATGTCCTTACAGCAGCATAGGAAGTCGTTGTCCGAAAGGGGAGCAGTCTTTGACTATTTTGATTCCATGTGGCTCTCCATCCCAACGCGAAACTCATTGAACTTGACTGTTGCAGTGTCCCTTTAAATAGTGGAGTGGAATTGAACTCATGTCATGAGCATCGCTCGCAGGTATGTTGGTGTTAGTTAAAGGCAAATCCCAATTTAATATGATAATAAAGAGACGACATTAAAAAAAAGCTTGCCAAGGCATTAATAATAATCTTTATTGTCACAAGTAGGCTCACATTAATACTGTAATGAAGTTACTGTGAAAAGCCCCTAGCCGCTACATTCCGGCGCCTGTTCGGGTACACAGAGGGAGAATTCAGAATGTCCAAATTACCTAACAGCACGTCTTTTGGGACTTGTGGGAGGAAACCTGAGCACCCGGAGGAAACTCACGCAGACACAGGGAGAATGTGCAGACTTCGCACAGACAGTGATCCAACCGGGAATCAAACTTGGGACCCTGGTGCTGTGAAGCAACAGTGCTACCCACTGAGCTACCATGCCGCCCATCTTATTTCCAGGTTTGCCACATGCAGTTGACCTCACCTCCTGTTCCCAGCAGGCCTTCAGATTAAAATCCAGGCACAGATTTGGGAATGTGCAGTAATAGGTGGTGTAAAATAGATTTAAAGCATATCCCTAAAACAGAACAAAAATTATGAATGACAGATGGAATCAGCAGCAACTCAAGAAGGTCAGGCAGACATATTTTTAAAAATGTATTTTTAAAAAATCAAATACTTAGCAATTTGTGAATGAATGAGATCCCACACAGTGGACAAGTAAGTCAACTCCATGACATTAACTGTCTTTATCAATGAGGATTGCTATGGCACAGTCTTTGGAGGAGTGAGGGTGCACCACATTACCACATTTAAATATATATGTGCAGGTGCCAGGAGTTGTTATCCAATTTTCTGTTATCCTTATTGTAATTATGAGCGCAGAATCTGGCTCATTGTTTTCCCAGGATATTAAACATTTAATAGATTTTCTCAGTACAGGAAGAAATGTGAAATTGGAGTTTAAAATATTAATAATTAATAATTATATTTCAAATGAGTCATAATAGTAATATGAATAGCTACAGATAATAAAGTAAAATATTTTTGCACATCTTTTTGGTTTCCTGTGAATTTTTTGAACAATGCCTCTTTCTAGAACGGGCAAATGCTAAATTCTTGGAGTTATTTGTTAATCCTAACTGTCTCTCTTAATTCCGCATTATGCACCCAGTCCTGATGTTAAGGGCAGAATTCTAACCTGACCCAGAAAATTGAAAAGAGTGGGTGCAACTCTCCTTTCACATCCTGTCTGATTTTACTTATCATTGAAGTCAAAATTATTGCAAGAATTTGAGCTGGAAAACAAAATGCGGCAACGAATAAAACTAACCCAAACAGCAGCAAAAAGTCATGTAGAGAATAACTTCCCCTCACCTCCCTCATACCTATCTTTGCCCTCTCCTCTTCCCCCTCACTCTTTCTCTTCCCCCACTCCCTCCGCCAGAGAGCACAGTGACAGGACTGACTGGAACCGGAACAGGAATTGATCGTTAGGCTTGCTCTGCTGCATTGTTCCAGCCAGCAAGGCCGAGCAATGGATGCTGGAAAAATCTATAAGTATTCAGGTAGGGGAAGTTATGGGGGGGAGCGTGCTGGGGAGGGTGGGGAGGGTTGCCATGGGGCCCAGGTCCACTTTTGTGGCAGGGGCTCAAGGGCCAAAGGTCAGCAGCAGACTGAGGCAGTGGTGAGGTCCAGGTCAGGGGGCTGAGTGAATAGTGTAAGCCCAGGATCAGGGGGTAGGGTTGGTGGTGAAGGTACTGGTGGTACTGATGCAGGCTTGAGATCAGGATCGGGGGGGTTGGGGGGCGCAGAGTTCTGGTGTAAACCAAAGATCAGGAAAGCAAAGGTAGACTGGTGCAGGCACAAGGCAGGATGGAAGAGAAGAAGAGGAGTGAGTCATCAGGGGTGGGGGTCTGTGTCACTATGGAGAAATTGGGTGGCAATTAATGAATTAACAAAATTAATTAAGACCTGACATGGTATCATATGCTCTCAAATGTGTATAGTGGAAAGGTTTTTGTGATAAAAAGAATAAAACTTAAATTCAAATGTAAGTTAATTGTGTTTTTCAATGCAGGTTGCTGAGGACAATGGTGGCCTTAACACTGGCAGGAAAACAAGGCACAAGTCCACCTTGACCATCCACAGCCCTGCAAGCTGCGGTTCAATTTTGCACTATTCAGGCAATTAGTCGCCTGCAGTTGTGGTTTCCACCCATTTGATGCAGGATCTTCCACATCCAAGAGCTGCTGGCCAATCAGAGGCCAGCAGGCCTCCAGTCATAGCACCACCACAGAGTGCATCCATTGAGGAGGCCTGGAAACCACGTGAGCCTGGGCCAATTAGGTATTTTATCAGATCTTCAATCTTCACTATTTATTTAAAAGGATTTACTTTTCTATTGGCATTAGTTGGAAAAGCATTGGTACAGTTTGTGGTTTCGGTCCACTGCAAGTCAGTGTCACTGAGAAACCAATCTCTCTATGCAGCTCATTGTTCCCATTGAAGAATTAGATAACAGCAAAGAGACTTTAAAAAAAAACCAAAGGATCAAGGTGAAGGGCGAAGAAGAGCAGATAAATGAAAAAAGCAAGGCAACAAAGAGACTGAAGGCAACAAGTAAAATAATTTGGTGCTGAATCATGGAGATCAAGAATAGAAAGCAGAGACTGTGGACAATGAGGAAAAGTGTACAAAAGGCAGCAGCTGAGATTTAAGATTTTAAGAAAGGCAACAATAGGAAAATCAGGGTAGCAATGACAAAGAAATATTGACTGGGTGAGTAGCAGGGATGTAGATCTGGATTTCCTGTCCTAAAATGCATTGGAAAGCTTTAGAAATGGCTGGATAGATCCAAATCTGGGGTTCCCAACTCTATTCCTGGCTCTGGTCATTTTCACCAGCATGGGATAAAGAGGCGCCGATTGAGAGACAGCACATTAATGCCCTGACATTGCCGTCACCATTGTGAAATAAGCATTTTAGACCTTACACAATTTTGATGGGTCGGGACTGGTTTGAACGGTGTTCCCATGAACCATGGGAATTGGCTTGGAAATGGGAAGCATATGAAAGATGAATACAAAAGGTGTTGACAGAGTGAAATGCTGTAGCTTTAGTTATATATGTTACTAAAACAATGAGTGATCATAGTGCTTTTGGTTGTCAGATTATTACTTCTGCCAACTGATAAGCTATTAATGGAAAGAACAGTATTCTGAAAGTGGAAAAGTGTTCAGATGCATTTCAATACATTATCTATAGGATGAAGCCGGATTCTGCATTGTACAATAGTGAACCAGATCTGTAAGTATGAAATGTCCCCATTGCTTTGATATTTTTTCCTTGAAATGCAGCTTATCCATTTATTTGGCAGTTCCAAAGTTTTGACAGATGGCAGAACTACTGTCTGTGTTCAGAGGTTTTAATGGAATCTGCACAGGAGGGTTTGTTGACATAGTTGACATAGTTGTTTGGTGGAATCTTATCATGAATACTTTGCTGACTTCCAATTCGCTAATAGATTATGTTTGTCGATAGGCCATCATGAGGAATGGAAGCTTTTGTATTTTGACAGATTAATCAGGCTTTCAAAGAGGATGATGTTTTTAAAATAGTTATTTAAGTATTATCTATTTATTTTGACAGACCAATTAACTCATCAAAAAATTCCAGGGTGAGTGAGTTGTATTTATAATGGATACTTGGTGACTGGATATGGGGGTGAGGGATTATGGGAAAGTTATTAGAAGTAATGAGATGAGGGTTAGGAGTCCTTGCAGGCATCTCCAGAACCAGGCCAATGTCTCAGTAAATGGAGGTGGGTATTTTAACCTGGCCATCTTGGCATCAGCCCACCTCTGTCTCTGCCTGAAAGAGGTGGCAGGCCTGATACTAGACTGTCCATGCCACCCCGGGATGAAAATACCTTTGGTGGGCACTGCAGGGTAGGAAGCAGGATAGCGACGTGATGCTCGGTGCTCACTGAAGGATGAAAATCCAGCCTCTGGTGTCAATGTTTTTCAAATCAATTTATGTTTGCAGTTCAATTTCTTACAATTACAGACAAAACGCGTTTGATATTTGTGGCTGCAATAGCTCAAGTTTGGTAATAGAGAGTGGGTGGATTATACAAACATTCTGGACAAATGCAGCCACTTCTAATGGCATTTAGAAACCATTGTTTCCTCCATCACTTGCTTCTTTCTATAAACCCTGTGCCATAATCTTCTGTAGTAGCCAACTAACAATATGTATCATTTGTTTTACTTTCTCTTGTGTGTTTAGATTTTTTTACATTGTTTGACTAGTTGCTGAAAGTATAAGCTGACACTGGCACGGTGAATGAAACAAGACATCTAAGACATGAATGAAGAGTGAACTTGGTAAGAAGCCATGAATATCTTTAACTAAAGCATGCTGCTGTGCAGAGAGACCTGGGTGTGCTAGTGCATGAATCGCAAAAAGTTGGTTTACAGGTGCAACAGGTGATTAAGAAGGCAAATGGAATTTTGTCCTTCATTGCTAGAGGGATGGAGTTTAAGACAAAGGAGGTTATGCTGCAATTGTATAAGGTGTTAGTGAGGCCACACCTGGAATATTGTGTTCAGTTTTGGTCTCCTTACTTGAGAAAGGACATACTGGCACTGGAGGGTGTGCAGAGGAGATTCACTAGGTTAATCCCAGAGCTGAAAGGGTTGGATTACGAGGAGAGGTTGAGTAGACTGGGACTGTACTCGTTGGAATTTAGAAGGATGAGGGGGGATCTTATAGAAACATATAAACTTATGAAGGGAATAGATAGGATAGATGCGGGCAGGTTGTTTCCACTGGCGGGTGAAAGCAGAACTGGGGGCATAGCCTCAAAATAAGGGGAAGTAGATTTAGGACTGAGTTTAGAAGGAACTTCTTCACCCAAAGGGTTGTGAATCTATGGAATTCCTTGCCCAGTAAAGCAGTAGAGGCTCCTTCATTTAATGTTTTTAAGATAAAGATAGATAGTTTTTTGAAGAATAAAGGGATTAAGGGTTATGGTGTTTGGGCCGGAAAGTGGAGCTGGGTCCACAAAAGATCAGCCATGATCTCATTGAATGGTGGAGCAGGCTCGAGGGGCCAGATGGCCTACTCCTGCTCCTAGTTCATATGTTCTTATGTTTTTATGTAATCCGATTGAAGAATTGAAAAGTTTATAGTGCAATGATTGGTGGAGAGGCTTAAATTAGAGTATGTGAATTCAATGGCAAATCAGGTAGAGAAATAGAAATAAAGAGAGGGAAATAAAAATCGATTTTAAGAGTGAAAGCAGAAAAAAAGAAAAATATTTTATACATGGCATTTCATGATTGTTTATTTTCAGTGCAAGAGAGGTTGACTGGGAGTAATTAACACTTACCAACTCATTAAAATTGGTCATTAAACTGGAATAGCCAAGAGTTAACTTTCTGTGGCAAGTTTAGTTCCTATCTACCAAGTAAATGTAACAATTTCATGCTGTTCACTGCATTTCAATGATGAACTAAACAGTGAGATACCGTTTTCTGAGAGGTAATGTCTGAGAGATTAAGCTTGGACAGTAGTTTTAGGATATTTTAATTTAACCACACATCTGTCCCTAAATTTTTGCAGACTCTTGGTTAACTCTGTCTCTGGAAACCGGTTCTAGTTGCTAAACGTTGACCAGCATGTCTTCTCCACAGTACATTGACCCTCGTTTGAATGGTATACAAGACCAGTCCTGTCTGTGCTAAGATGATGAAAGTATCCATGTCTCACTGGTGGATACTTCCTGACCTTTCTGAAAAACACGTTTAGCCCTGTTCTCACATCGCAAACCTGACTTTGTTGTTTCCTCTCAACAAGTTCTCTTGTCTTAGGTGGCTTCGGCAAATCAAACGCTCTGTGTAACTGAGGTTTTACCATGAGTAATGTCAGAGAAGTTTGGGTTGTCGAATGTGTTGTATTCATCAGGAATTCGCTTAGTCATTTTGACAATGACACTTGCTTGTGGGTTATCTTCAATGAATGCTTCATTTTCTGAACATACCTTTCAGCCTGCCCATTTGTGGCAGGATTATAAGGAGCGGATCGGAAGTGTTGGATTCCATTCTTCTTTAAATAATTTGTGAATCTTGCAAAATTAACTGTGGTCCATTGTCGCTAACAAGTTGTTCAGGTTAACCAAATCTTGCAAAAATCCCACCCAATCTTTCTATTGTTCTGTCCGAGAACGTGGTCTTCATAACAGCAACCTCATGCCATTTCGAGTACCATTCTACCGCAATGAAGAACATGCATCCTTTGAATCGTCTAGCATAATCTAAATGCACTCTTTGCCATGGTCCTTCTGGCCATTCCTGTGGATGTAATGGCACTAGTGGTGGCAGGTTTCAAACCTTTGCAGTTCATTCCATTTTGAACCTCCATTCACACTGCTGAGCATGGTACACCAAGGATAGATCATAGCTGGAGACAGGTGGGGCTGGCGTTCTGCAGGTGTAGGAGTTCTTCAACTTCACGCAAGCTCAGATTCCAGTCCCTTTAGTTCTTGCCCAAGGTTTGCGGTGTGTTTTTTCATGGCCAACTGCTTCCCCTTGTGATGAGTGTAGGAATTTCAGATATATCATATTACAGGTATTTGGTGCTGTAAGGGTTAAAACCTGTGTTAGTGTGTGCATGACTGCTGCAGTAGTGACTTTGAAGAATCTTGGTTTGAAAGGTTTCGGGAGCCCGACGTGCAATTACGGCATCATAAAAGCTTGGGCAAATGGAGTTTTGTTTGGATTAAGGGGGTTCCCTGTGGAGTTAATTAGATATATTGGGTCGTACTCTCCTTCCCATCAGTTGCCAATCGGATTCCCCATTGTGGGCATCCCCACCGCCATCAGGAAATTCACGGGTGCAGGTGCGCTGCCGGCGTAAAGGAGAATCCCAACGTGGAGAATCCAACCATTGTGTTCAGCTTGTTCAGGTGATGTAATTAATGGGAGGAGCTAAGGTGCCAGGTATTTTGTAGAAAAGCAGTGTAGTTAAGTTTTAGATTGGAATGTGAGCAGATGTCAAGCATCTGCTCTCACGGCAGTTCAGTTTAATATGTCGGCAGACAGATTAGCAGTTTCTTTCCAAGCAGTTCAGAATTATGTTGCTGGAAAGTGAGCTGAAATAAGCTGAGAAGCAGCTTCTGAAGCAATACAGCCAACGTTTCTGCTTTGTTCTGATAAGATTCAGGTCTATCCCTTACAACAGTCTCAAAGTAGAGTATACAAACATTTCTATACAGCAGGTATTCCTGAGTGTTAAATGTATTTGAAAATGGATCGAGAGCTGTGATAGTTTTGTTGTTTGAGTGGGAATAAAGATAGCAGTTAAGGGTTATTGCGTCACTGTATTCATTAGCAATGTTTCATGGGTAATTGTACAATAGTGCGATGTTAAAGATATTATAACACTTAGTCAGTAATAACATTTGTTTTCCTGCACCAAATTCTTATTTTGCATGAAATCCCTCCTGGAGTGAGGTATTCATTCCTTCCAGTCTTATATAATTAAAATAAAATATTGAGGTTTCTGTCCAGTAAGCTAGCCACTGTGGGGTCTGGTCCTGGATCAAATTATCCTCCAGGCTGCATACTAGGGCCTCCTTTACCTGAATCTCATGGTGCAGCTTCTGCGGTGCCTTCTCCAGATTGTGATGTGCCGGATTGTGGTAGATGTTCTGTAAGGGCATGAGATTCGTTTTGCAGGCCTGGTGTTCTCATCATTAATGCCTCATCATTGCCTCTGTTGTAACAGTATTGCTCCAAACCTTCAGCATCTTCTTATCATCTTCTTCACTGTGCACCTCTGGCATCATTACAGATCCACAGAAATATCAAAGCATCATGGAGTGACTAACATCTTTACTGACATCTGGATGAGAGTTCTAAAGTGGCAGAGAAGGTCACAGTTGTGGAAGGGTGCAGAGGAGCGAGGGAACAAGGGGGTTCAATAAGCATTGAACAGCATTCTCGAATAAATCCTATGACCTATTTACAGGAGTCTATCATTGCCAAACTTAAAAGATTGTTCATTGTTTTGAGAAGAGCAGTGATGTTTGACTTGATACGGGTGGCTCGTAAATAATAATAATAATCATCTTTATTATTGTCACAAGTAGGCTTCCATTTACACTGCAAGGAAGTTACTGTGAAAAGCCCCTGTAGTGATCTGCATATCTGTATGTACACAAGGGGTTAATGTATGGACATAACAGATAAAGTCACTAGAGGGCAGCAGTAGAGATGGGTAGAAAAGACAGACTCAAGCCAAGATCCGCCTCTTCATCAGGACAGGGACTAGTGACCAGAGTAGACAAAGACAGCAAGTATTTCTTATTTCATTTTGTTCATGTAACATCTAGTTTAAGCATTGGAGAGAGAACATACTCGCAGTTAATTTGTCAACATTACTCAATAAAGTATTTGCTTGAATTGGAAGACTACGAGTGTTAATCAACATCGAGTTAAAGATCATCCTGACAAGAGGCAAATGAGTAACATATATTGCACAAAGCAATATAACATTACTATCACAAGTAGTAATATAATAGCCCAAGTCACCACGTTCTGGCGCCAGTTCGAGTACACAGGAAGAATTCAGAATGTCCAATTCACCTAACAGCACGACTTTCGGGACTTGTGGGAGCAAACCGGAGTACCTGGAGGAAATGCACACAGGCATGGGAGAATGTGCAGACTTCGCACAGACAGTGACCCAAGCCAACAATCAAACCTGGGACCCTGGTGCTGTGAAGCAACAGTGCTAACCACTGTGATACCTTGCCACCCATTGGTTCATTTACACGCCAAATGCTGGGTGAAATTACTTCATCTCAAAGTCTCAATTCTGTCATGTGAGAGTACCTTTAAGAAATGGGTGTTTATAAATGGGTGTGTATATAAGTATCTGTAGTGACAGTACCTTTAAGAAATGGGTGTTTATTACTGCAGTGATGTCAGAGAGTGGGTGGAGCTGTGCTGTCTGTCAGCTTTTCACTTTCGTTTAAGGCTGTTTGCTGCAGCGTGTGTTTTAGTTTTGTTTTCAGAGTTGGATAGCTGCAGTCACAGCCAGAAGGTGTATTAGAGTCTCTCTCTGTAATCTAAAGAATCTAAATCGATCCTTTGCTGATTTAAAACTAATAACTGCTCTCAGTAGTGACTTTAACCTGACGTGCCTCTGCTCAAAGGTTTTTTTTTAAACCTTCTGGATGTTAAAAGGACAGGTTGCTGAGATGTTCACTGTATGTTTTAAAAAGGTTAACTTGAGTTCATAGAATAAACATTGTTTTGCTTTAAAAAATAATTTTCCATTTCTGCTGTACCACTCCTGGATAGTGGGCCGTGTGCTCCCCATACCACAATCTGTTAAAAGTTGTGGGTCAGGTGAACTCCATGACTTGGGGTTCTCGAAACCCTGGCCCATAACAAATTGGGGGCTCGTCCGGGATTGGCTTTGTGAACTTAAAGACGGTGAGGTGTGAGCATATTGTGGTTGATTTTCAGGTGTGGTATTTCAGGTAAGTAGTGAGTGTGTTGCGGACAATGTCTCTTTCGGCGGCTCTGAAGTTTTAGGGGGTGGGGATGGTCACATTCAGTACCTTAAGGACAGAGACTAAAAGCAGACTGTTAGATTTGGCAAAAACATTGCAGTTAACATTACCTGTCAAAATGTGAAAAGATGAGATAATTATGGTGGTGGATAAGCATTTAAAGTTGCCTGAGATAGAGTCTGACTCATTGGAAATGGCAAAAAATTCAGCTACAAATTAAACAAATGGAACATGAGAAAGAATTAAAGGGGCTTGAATACAAAAGAGATCAGAGGAAAAAGAAAGAGAAAGGGAGATACAGATCAGGGAGTATTCAGTTACAAATTAAACGATGGGAACATGAGAATGAATTAAAGCAGCTTGAATACGAAAGAGAGAGAGAGGAAAGAGAAAGAGAAAGAGAGAGAGAGGAAAAAGAGAGAGAAGAAAGGAAAACAGAAAGAATAGCCCTAGCAGAACAAAAAGGAAGAGAAAGGGAGATATAGATCAGGGAAAAAGATAAAGAGAGAGAGTTTGAACTTCAGAAAATGACCATGAAACATGACAGTCAGTTAAAATTGGCAGGCATAAAGGGAAACGTACAGTTGGATGATAGTGATGAGGATAGTGAGAAAGAATGTCAAAGTCGAAGGCTTGGTGGGGATCTATTTAAATATGTCCAAGCATTGACAAGATTTGACAAGAAGGAAGTAGAAGCTTTTTAAATTTCATTTGAGAAGGGAGCTAAACAAATGAAATGACCACAGGACATGTGGGTATTACTGATTCAAACAAACCTGGTAGGTAGGGCTAGTGAAGTGTTTGCATCACTACCGGAGGAGATGTATGAGGAGGTGAAAAAATCCGTCTTAGGTGCATATGAACTAGTGCCTGAAGCCTACATACAAAGGTTAAGAAATTTAAGGAAAGAATTTAGTCAAACATACATGGGGTTTGAAAGGCTCAAACAGAGTAATTTTGATAGGTGGATAAGGGCTTTGAAAATAGATCAAACGTATGAAGCTCTCAGAGAAATTATACTTTTGGAGGAGTTTAAAAGTTCAATTCCTGATGTAGTGAGAATTCATGTGGAAGAGATGAGGGTTATAACTGCGAGATTAGCAGCAGAAATAGCAGATGATTGTGAATTAGTTCACAAATCAAAGCTTGGTTTCCGCCATCAGTTCAGCCTGTGAAGGATAGAAACTGGGGACATGAGAAATACTCAAGTGATAAATGTAAAGGTGATCTGATGGGAGATAATAAGGAGAGTATACCTCAGATTAAAAAAGAAATCCAGGACGGTGGAAGAGACATGAAAACTTTCAAATGTTTTCACTGTAATAAACTGGGCCATGTAAAGTCACAGTGTTGGTGGTTGAAGAAAAGCACTGGGAAGGCTGATGTGGTAAAACAGGATGAGACAGCGGGGTTTGTTAAAGTGGGAAAGAAAAGCCCGTGAAGCGACGGAGGCACAAAAGATTGTACAGGCTGATCAAGAGGTGATTGATAAGAAGGTGCCAGATCTCTTTGAAGAAATTATTTGTGTGGGTAAAATTTACTCATGTGTATCAGGAAGAGCAAGTAAAGAAGTCACAATTTTAAGAGATACGGGAGCTAGTCGTTCCTAAATGTAAGCGATGAGGAGTTATGCAGTTTGGGAAGAATGTTGCCAGAAAAGGTGGTAATATGTGGAATTCAGGGTGAGAGTAGTATTCAATTATATAAGGTAAGGTTGGAAAGTCCAGTGAAGAGTGGTGAAGTGGTAGTAGGAGTAATAGAGAAACTATCTTGTCCAGGAATACAGTTTATCTTGGTAATGATATAATTGGATCGCAGGTGGGAGTGATTCCTACTGTGGTTGATAAGCCAATGGAAAATCAGACAACTGAAGTGTTGAAGGACGAATATCCTGGGATTTTTCCGGATTGTGTGGTAACAAGGTCGCAAAGTCACAGGTTAAGACAAGAGGAGAAATCAAAGAGTTAAGATGATGTTGAAGTGCAATTATCAGAAACGATTTTTGATCAGATGGTTGAAAATGAACAAGAACAGGCGGAGGATGTGGCGGATATTTTTAGTTCAGGAAAATTGGCGGAGTTACAACAAAAAGATGTGGCAATAAAACGGATGTACCAGAAAGCATACACCGATGAGGAATCTGCGTGTATACCAGAGTGTTATAACCGTAAAAGTGATGTCTTGATGAGAAAATGGAGACCTTTACATATGCAGGTGGATGAAAAGTGGGCAGAAGTTCATCAAGCAGTATTGCCGGTAGGGTATAGAAAGGAGGTGTTGCAAGTTGCACATGAGGTACCAGTGGAGGTCATTTGGGAATAAAGAAAACTCAAGCTAAAATCCAAAAACATTTTTATTGGCCTGGACTACATAAACATGAAGTTAAATTTTGTCAATCATGTCACACAATTCAAGTGATAGGGAAACCTCAAGCAGTGATAAAACCAGTGCCTTTAATACCCATTCCAGCATTTGAAGAACCTTTTACAAGGGTCCAAATTGATTGCGTAGGACCGCTTCCTGAAACAAAATGTGTGAATCAATATATTTTGACTATAATGGATGTGTCTACTAGGTTTCCAGAGGCCATTCTGGTACGTAATATTACAGCTAAAAAGATTGTGGAGGAGTTAATTAAATTCTTTACTACATTTGGACGACCCACAGAAATACAATCGGATCAAGGATCGAATTTTACCTCAAGGTTATTCAAAGAAGTTATGGATAGCTTAGGAATAAAACAATTTAAATCAACTGCGTACCATCCAGAATCACAGGGAGCATTAGAAAGGTGGCATTAGACATGAAGACACTGTTGAGGGCTTAGTGTCATGATTATCCAGAGGATTGGGATAATGGAATTCCATACATACTGGTTGCAATTAGGGATGCAGCTAATGAGTCAAACAAATTCAATCCTTTTGAACTAATTTTTGGTGATGAGGTAAGAGGACCACTTAAATTGATTAAGGGAAAATTGGTGAGTGAGAAATTGGAAATTACATTATTGGATTACATGTCAAATTTTAGGGAACGGTTACATAGAGCAGGTGAATTTTGCTGGACAACATTTAAAAGTTGCACAAAATGTGATGTAACGGGTAACGGACAAGAAATCCAAAGTTCGTAGTTTTGCCAGTGGAGATAAAGTTTTAGTGTTGTTACCAGTGGTAGGTGAACCTTTAAAAGAAAGGTTTTGTGAACCTTTTCAGATTGAAAAGAAATTAAGTGAGGTGAATTATGTGGTAAAAACGCCGGATAGAAGGAAAACCCACCGAGTGTGTCCTGTGAATATGCCTGAAAGGTACTTTGAAAGGGAAGGAGAGAAAAATGAGGAGGTTTTAATGATTCTAACTCAAAGTGATGAACAAAATCCAGGTGACTGTGAATTTGACATATCTCAAATTAAATTTGAAAATGAGGATGTTCTTAAAAAGTGGGATAAATTGTTGAGTTACCTTCCAGAGGAAAAACAAACTGACCAGAACCAGTTATTGATATCATGTGGGCAAGTTTGTGGAGATAAATTGGGAAATACTAAAATGGCAATACATGATGTAGATGTGGGAAATGCTGTTCCAATCAAACAACATCCATATAGACTTAACACTTTAAAATTGGCACAGGTTAACAAAGAGATTGAGAGTAAAAATGGTATAATTGAAGTGGGTTGCAGCCAATGGAGCTCACCCATAGTGATGGTACCTAAACCAGACGGTCCCCAACGGTTGTGTGTGGACTATAGAAAGGGTAATGCAGCTTAAAGAATGGACTTTTATCCTATCCCACGTTTGGAGGATTGCATTGAGAAAGTGGGACAATCAACTTTTTTTTCCAAACTGGATTTACGTAAAGGTTACTGGCAGGCACTTTTATCTGAAAGGGTGAAGGAGATTTCAGCTTTTATGACTCCAGATGGTATATGCCAATTCAAAGTTATGCCATTTGGCATGAAAAATGCCCCAGCCACATTTCAATAGTTAACTAACCAAGTTGTTTCAGGGTTACCCAATTGTGCGGTATATATTGACGATCTGATAATTTTCAGCCAGGCATGGAAAGAACATTTAAAACATCTGATGGAGTTATTCGATTGACTTCAGGAGGCAGGTTTGGTGATAAACCTAGCCAAAAGTGAATTTGGAAAAGCCCAAATCCAGATGACAGGTGACTGTGAATTTGACATATCTCAAATACAATTGGACAGTGTCGAATGGTCACACGGGATGTGAAACGAACAGTTATTGAGGAGTTTCCAATACCCTCAAGACGAAGGGAAGTAATGCGATTTCTTGGTATGGTGGATTTGTTCGAATATTGGTGAAAGTTATTTGTAGCGTGCTTGCTCCACTGAGGGACTTGTTCAAGAAGCATAACAAATTCCAGTGGACAGCGGAGTTTCAACAGGCATTTGACGGCCTGAAAGCTGTGATAACCAATGCTCATGTGTTGGAAAATTACAAGGACTCTGTGATCAGATTAAACTAAAGCATCTGACTTGAAAGAGAAATGCCGAGGCGTAGAGAAATGGACGGATCGTGCAAGGACCTTCTTGTTCAAAAAGACTGTCAATCGAGTAGGATTTCAGTTGGGGGAAGAAGAATGGAAAAAGTGGACTATATTATTATACCTGTTTGCGTGATTTGTTTTTTTTAAACAATAAAGTATATTTACTTTCTGCATTTCTTAAAGGATGGTGAAAAGGTGAAAAATGAAAGCATCATGAATTTGATGGTTTATTTCTTTTCTTGGGGGGAAATGTCATGTGAGAGTACTTTTAAGAAATGGGCGTTTATAAATGGGTTTGTATATATTCCTTTCAGGGGGAACATATTTCAATTGTTTTCATTCAAGGGGCCAAAGAGCAAGTTTTGGCAAAACGCTAAACATGAAATAGTACTCTCTCACACACTCATACTCTCCCCTCTCTCTCACACACAATCACACTCTCCCCTCTTTCACACACATGCACGCACTCTCTTTCGTCTTTCTCACACAAACACACTTGTGACCACAATCTACCGGCCATGAAGCATCCCCACATGGCCAGTAGATCCTGGATGAAGCCTCCCGTGGACTTCCTAACATCGATGATATCTTGTGGGATCTATCCAAGTCCCACGAGGTGTCGGGACCAGGAAGCCACCCAAAAATGGGTGGACAAAGTCCCACTCGGGTAAGTAAGTTAAACCTACCTAAGGTCTACTTACCCAGTATCTACCTGCCGCCTGGGATCAACCGACTTCCCGAGGGAGATCGCAGCTGAGTGTCATTCAGTACTGGTCCACACAAATGTGCACCAGACAGAACAGCACCCAGGGGAGCTCCCAGGCCATCGGAGGTGCTGGGTGGTCAAGGGTAGGACATGGTGGCCCCCTTGCCCTTCCCTTGGAACAAGGGCACCTTGGCACTGCCACCCTGGCATGCCTTCCTGGCACTGCCAAGATGCATGGAAGGTACTGCCAAGCTGGCAGGAGCACTGCCAGAGTGCCAGGCTGGTAGTCCAGGATGGCATTGCCAAGAGTCAGGGCCCGAAAAAGGCTATGCCCATGAATGGTGGGTGCAGGAGAAGTAAGAAGCTGCCTCTGGGAGGATGGGAGGTGACTGGTGTGGGTCCTGAAGAGGCGGAGCCCCAAGGATCCCATAACGGGTTGTACCCACATGCAGGTGTGTGGGGTAATACTCATGTGTGTGTGGGGTGGCATTGCCTACGGGTGGGGGATGTGGGGGACTCACAAGTTCATTTAGAGATCAAGCCACCCTTTCAAAATAGCGGCCCGATATCTGAGTTCAGCTCCCCAGCACTGAAAAAAATTTACCGACCAACCAGCTTTTCAGCGGCGGAGGCGGCCAGCCACCAGGATTAACTGGTCCCGCCGTTGTCAACAAGTTTTCTATTGATTTCACCCCTTGTCACCAGGAAACCCATGCACCGTCATGGGACCAGAATATCCTACTGATGTGAACAGCCAGTCAATCCTTCCCTAACTGTGGGCAAAACCGGTGAGAAACTCCACAGGTCCCAAAAAAGTGACTAAGTGTCTTAGATAGCAATGGGAAACCCACCGGCAGAGCTGGCGGGAAACCCACAGCAAATCCTGCCACAAATGACACTTCTAATCTTTTCTGTTAAATCATGCCCACAGTCTCCCTTCCCTCACACACACACCCTCCCATTTCTCAGACACATGCACTTACCCTCCACCTTCTCACACAAGCGCAATCACACACCCCTCTTTCTCACATACCAGTGGGTCCCACTCTTGCTCCAAGTCCCACTTTCCCTCACGGCCTGAGTCCCGATCTCCCTCTCACTCCAAGGTCCACTCTCCTTCTTGCTTCAAGCCCTGCTTTCCTTCTCGCTCCGGGTCCCGTCTCCCTTTCGCTCCAAGGCCCACTGTTTCTCTCAATCCGTGGCCCAATCTCCTTCTCACTCCATGGCCCACTTTCCTTCTTGCTCGGAGTCCCGCTCTCCCTCTCACTCCAAGTCCTGCTCTCCCTTTCTCTCCAAGGTTCACTCTCCTTGTTCCGAGGTCCACTCTTCCTCTCGCTCCAAGGCTCCACTCTCCCTAATAAGAAAGACATTAGAAACAATAACATCCAATGTAAAATTGAAAATTAACAATGGTTCATACATGCCTTTAATATCAGAATTTAAATCCCATGTAATGTGAATAGAATATTCTCATTTCCAAAGCATTTATCGTTAGAGAAATAGTTTTCTGAAATATTCACAAAAATGCCATTTACAAACAAATGAGGAACTCATTAAAATGTAAATGGAGAAAATGCGGAAAGATCACTTTTCTAGAATTTGTCTTTAAGAGTTACATTAAAGAAACTCAAAGTCTGCTTGCCTTGAAATGAAACATTGAAGGATTTATTAGACACCCCATCTATTTTTACTGTAATGTCATGAACTGCTTCTCAATCAATATATTAAGACTGTTATGCTGCATAATGTGGAGACTTGACAGAAATGAAATGTCACAGTACACGACATAAGACCAGCGCCACATTTTAATTAGAGTATGTCTGAGGGATAGATCTACGACTTCATTTTAAGCATACCGAACTTTCCATTTTGTACATACATACTGACTTAGCATCTCTCATTTTATGAGCTTGTGAGTATTTGTGATGTGTGGAGAGTTCTGCTTCAGCTTAGCTGAAAATATTACTGGAATAAATCAAAGACATTTTCGTCAACTTTCACCAAAAGGTCCTTTGAGAAAAGACCGGTAGCTTTAGAGTGCACTGTTACCAGGGAAACCAAACTTGTCTTTTGACCAGTGTCATGAAGCTGGCCTTTAAGAATTCACCATGTGTAGTCACCATGTCTCCACCTTCTCTCAGGACATGAGATGAAGTTTCCCAAGGGATACACACTCTCTTTTTTCACCTTCTTAATTTTTATTTATCTATAAATTAAGCTGAACAAATTTGTGAGATGCATCTAATGCCACATTGATCAAAATTATGATACAGACAACTGAGTGTCAATGTAAAGCCATGTTCAGTAGCGAACATTAAAGGTGGGATTCTTCATTGGCCGATGCTGAAATCGGGAAACGCGGTTGGGCGGAGAATCGGTTCTGAAGCCGAAATCATGATTTGATGCCAATTCACAATTCTCCATTGCCTCAACAGCGGCGTCAATACGTTCCAGAACGCACATACATTAAACACCATTTACATATCATTAGCGGCCCGATTCGGTATTCTCCAGGACCTCCGTGATTCCCTGCGTCCGATGGGCTGAATTCCCGACTGGGTGGTTCACTTGTGCTTTTAGAAATCGTGAAACCGGGCGTCATGGCTGGTGAGGGGGAGAGAGGAGGTAGGACATGGAGAGGTACGACAGTGGGCTGCCGGGCCAGACACTGGCCGGGTTGGCTGGGATGGTGGGGGCCTTGGGGCCGGAGAGACCACCACAAAACTGGGACAGTGCCTAGGCATGAACCACCATTATAGTGGCCTGCAAGGCAGCCATATTGCTGCACACCCCATTAACCACCTACCTTGGCCCCTGGTTCTGCAAAGTGACATCGGCGTATGGGTTCACCCAGCCCTACACCACTGCACCCAACTCTCCGCCATACCCCTCCCCCCCCCAACGACCGAACCGCCCGCCACCCACCGGCGGGGCATCAGGCAGCCCACTCAGTGCAACGCTCACAGTAACCTCTATGGGGACGTTGGGTGGGGACCACAGAGCATACCGCTGGCAAAGGCAGCACCCGCTGACGGTACTCCTGACAACAGGGCTGGGTGCCAGGCCAGAGACCCCATGGTGCCAGGCACCGACAGGGCCAGGGCCAGAAATGTAGGGATGGGGGGGGGGGGGTGGCGGAACACTCGGGAGCACAGCCCACAGTGCCAACCGAAGCCACCATGTAGCCCGGTGTGCCTGGTTGGGCATGGGGACTCACACCATGCTAACATGTTGGTCTTTTACCCACTGCAGACAATGGATAATACTATTCAACCAGCAATGGTGGCTTGAGGGATGCCCTGCGGCTGTACGAGCTGGAGCTGCTCGAGGAGAAGGAAGCTGCAGCAGCGGAGTGCACAGCAGAGGAGCGGGAAGCAGCGGAGCCTGCCCCAGAGGAACAGGAGGCAACCGCCCACGATGGAGAGCCAGCCGCCCAAAATGCCGAGGGGAAGGAGGTGCAAAGGAGGCGCCACGTGAGGCCTCCCATGTACCGGCAGTGCCTGTCATTCGAGGACATGCTAGACTAGGCATGCCATCGAAGACTCCAGCTGAGCAGAGAGACAGTGCAACATATCTGCCCGATCATGGCACACCTGGTACCGCGGGGGAATGGGGAAGGACACCCCCTTCCGGAGACCATCAAGGTGAGGGTCACCCTGAACTTTTACGCCACAGGGTTCTTCCAGGCCTGAGTGGGGGACCTGTCTGGGATCTCACAGAGCTCTACGCACAGGTGCATCTGCACCATCATGGAGGCCGAGTTGGCAGGATACATCAATTTCTTTTTTTAAAAAATATTTGTATTCTCCTTTTTCACATTTTCTTCGAAAGTTACACCCCACCAACAAACAGTAAATGGTAATGAATCCATTGTCAATCTCATTAACAACAATGATCCCATCCTCCCACCAACCCCCAAAGAATGGCCTGCATGACAATGTACGCTTAAAAAAAAGGAACCTCACAACAAAAAAGAAGAAAAAAGGAATCAGGAATCACCCATGGTCACCATTAACATATATAGTCCACCCCCCCCATATTCAAAGCCATTCAATCCTCGAAAGTGTACCGTGAATGACACCCATGAATTGTAGACCACCCCCCCCACACACACAGATTCCTCCACTTCCTCTTGTAAACTCCTCCCCCCAGCATCGGTTCCTTCCCCCAACTTTTCACCCCGGCTAGACTCAATTAAACCTGTTCTGCCAGGCTCCGATGGCCGCAGCCCCTGCCCCCACCTCACTCCCATTCACAGGACGGCTTAAACCAGCCAGCGGGGAGGCCCCCACCCGGGTCTCCTTCCCCCTTGTCCGGTCCCAGGGAAACAAAGAAATCCCCTTTAACACCCTACCCCATCATATACACCCAAGCCTCAAAGAACCATCATTGCAAATTAAAGTCCCAACTCTTCCCTTGTCCAAATATACAGCATCGACTCATTTAGTACATACACCAACACGCAGTGAAAAAAATAGTTACATGAGGCTACATTGGTACACGACCATTTCTCAATTCTGCCACAGTTCTTCTGCCTTCACAAACCCCTCTGCCGCTTCCGCCGTCCCAAAATTGAAGTCCTTGGATTTATAGGTCGCCCTCAGCTGGATACACTATGCCGCACTGCACCTTGCTGATGTACAGTGCCTTCTTCACCCGGCTGAAGTCCGCCCGCCTCCTCGCCAGCACCACCGTAAAGTCCTGGTATATGTGTATACCAGCTCCAACCCACTGCACCACCCGCTTCTGCTTTGCCCAGCACAGGATCTTCTCCTTCATGCTGTACCTATGGAAACAAACAGATACTACTCTTGGCGGCTCACTCGCCTTTGGTGTAGGCCTCCACGATCTATGAGCCTGATCCAGTTCATATCGAGAGGGATCGTCCCCCTCCCCCAATAGCTCCGCCAACATCGTGGCAAAATACTCCGTCGGCCTCAGGCCTTCCACCCCTTCGGGCAGACCCACGATCTTCAGATTCTGCCACCTGGATCTGTTTTTCAGGTCTTCCATTTTGGCTCGCAGACTTTTGTTGGTCTCTATCACCCTCCGCAGCTCCTTCTCCATCGAGGTGAGTTGATCACTGTGCTGCGATAATGCCCCTTCCACTTCCTTCAGTGTCTCACCTTGCTCCTGCACCTCAACCGCTGTACTCAATACTGCCGCCCTCACCGGGGCAATCGCCTCCTCCACCAGCACTTTCAATACCGCCCCCATCACCTTCTTCATCGCTTCCATGTGCTTTGTGAACTATTTTTCAAGTTCCACGGCCATCACCTTTGTAATTCCTTCTGCCCTGAGCAATGCGTCCTCCCCCAGTGCCCCAGCCTCCTCTTTCCTGACAGTTCCCGTGCTGACGTTTCCACTCACCGGCGGACTTTCATTAGCCCCCTTTTTCACGGCCGTTCTTTTAGAAAACTTGGACATTTCCCCTCACTGGGTCTTCCTACAACTTTTTTCAACATCCGTTGCTGCTGGGACCAGGTATTAAAACCCCAAAAATTCTATTTCCGAGTAGGAGCCCTCCCGCCCGCCGTCACTGATACAGCAGTTTCAACGTGGACAAACCCACCAGGATGCCCAGGTAGTGGGGTTCGCCGCTATCGTCGGGATAACCTGGGTCCAGAGGGTGATCGACGGGATAAATGTCTCCCCACGAGCGCCTGCTGATGACAGGCTGCTCCACACAAACCAAAAGGGATTCCACTCTATGAATGTGCAGCTGATATGTGACCATCAGATGCGCATCTTGCACGGTTACAGCCGACACCCAGTCGGTGTGCATGAAATGAAATGAAAATCGCTTATTGTCACGAATAGGCTTCAATGAAGTTACTGTGAAAAGCCCCTAGTCGCCACATTCCGGCGCCTGTCCGGGGAGGCTTGTACGGGAATCGAACCGTGCTGCTGGCCTGCTTGGTCTGCTTTAAAAGCCAGCGATTTAACTGAGTGAGCTAAACCAGAGCTAAACTGAGTGACGCATGCATCCTGGCAAACTTGACGATTCCTGACAGACCCATCTCCCCTGGCTGGGGGATTGACTCCTGGGTAACATGGGTTATCCACTGCGGTCGTGGCTGCTGACACCTATCCGGAGAACACAGACCGATGCGGCGACCCGCTACAACGATGTCCATGCAGCAACCAGGAGCGTGATTGAGCGGTGCTTCGGCCTCCTGGAAATGTGGTTCAGGTGCCTGGACCGCTCTGAGTGGATCATCCGCAGCATGGCGACCTGCTGTGTTGTCCACAACATCACGCAGCAGAGGGGCAGCCTGCTGGAGGAGATACGGGGGAGGGTGAGAGTTGACAGGACAAGGGGCCCAGGCAGGCATGGGAGGCCGCATGATGTGTGCGCCAGGGTCAATGTGCACAGGACGCTCTGATCACCTCCAGGCTCACCAACTGGGGGGAGGGGGGAACTGGCGAGGGGGGTCAAGCATGCATCCCAGCCCCACACACACCTACACTGTCCCCCTGACCACCCATCCGCCTGCAACCCCCTCTGTGATACATTACCTGCTGCAATACAGGGTGTGGACCCATATTTGGCAGTGACACTGGGTCTTGTCCATGGGATAGAGGATGGTGACAACTCACTCTGCGATGAGCTCTGGTGCTCCGCTTCACTTGAACTCTGACTCCTGCCCACGGTAACACTTTCCACCGGCCACATGGGTGATCCCTGCATGTGAGCTGGCTATTCTGGCACACGGTGCCATCAGATCCCGGGGGTGACAGTGGTGGGGATGGTTGGGGAGTGAGGGTGGGGAGCCCAGGGCATCCACAATGCCCACCCATTCCCACCCCTACCCCACCCCACCTGAACCCCCTCTCAGGCCATCCCAGACCAGTCCACCCCTTACACCCATCTGACAGAGCACCGAGGCAGCTTGTAACACTGTTAACAGGTATTCAATGTGCACAAACATTTACAGATTTGTGCCCTAGCCCCTATAAGTAAACTGTGCCCTGCATTCATGCAAACTTAACTGGTGCCTACCTTATGGCCTTATGTTACTTCAAGGTGGATTCCCAGATGGTACATCTGGAGTGGATGGGGCCTGCTGTCATTCTCGCCCTACAATCTGGGTCCCCGTTGGTGACTATATTCTTGGGTGACTGGGCCTGGATGGGCCCAGCTGCTGCTTGGGTATCGCAGATGGTTTGGGGCACCCTGTTCTTCCCGCTGCCCAGCAGATGCATCAGGGACCGGAGGAGGGTGTCCTATATGCTGTGGTGTCCTTGCACCTTCTCCTGCGGGAGTCACCGGCTTAAGCCCGATCATCTCCTCCTCCCTTGGAGGTGCCAGATGGCTGCCGGGCTACGCCATAGGATGGGGGTGCAAATGGAGCTATCCCCAGAGGATCCCCCGCTACCTGCCGCTGCCAGTCCTGGAGGCCCACACTGGACTCGATCAGGGTCCGCACACTCGTGGCCATGGAGCACAGGCCTGGGACTGCGCCTCACCATGCTGCGACTGTGCCACCACCTTCTGGGTTTCTGTCATATCAGCTGAGGGTGAGGGTGGAGGTGACAGTGAGAATTGTGTGGGTGTGAGGGTGGGGATGGATGTGACCTGAGGGTTTGGGTGATGTGCGGTGAGGGTGGTGTGGGGTTGACATTGGGGGTGGGGGTGAGGTTTGGTGTGAGGGTGAGGGTGCGGGTGAAAGTGGTGTGGGGATGACACACGGGGAACTGCAACTCAGCGGGATCTCACCTCCTGCCTGCAGCCGATCTCCACCCGCGCGACCTCCCTTTCCTCTGGGCCGTGGACCACGTCCAAGGTCCATCGATCAGCCAGGGTGAGGGACCATAGGTCTGCGGCCCTGCTCCAGTTTTCTTCCGCTCCCGGCAGTTATGGGCGGCCTTCTCCTTGGTTGGTTGGGGAGAGGGGACGGGGAATGGGCGGGGGGGACAACAGAAAATGACAGTATTAGACAGTCCGACTCATAGAACATAGAACATACAGTGCAGAATGAGGTCCCTCGGCGCATCGAGTCCGCACCGACCCACTTAATCCCTCACTTCCACCCCACCCCCACAACCCAACAACCCCCCCCACCCCCAATCTTTCTGGTCACTAAGGGCAATTTAGCATGGCCAATCCACCTTACCTGCACGTCTTTGGACTGTGGGAGGAAACTGGAGCACCCGGAGGAAACCCACGCACACACGGGGCGAACGTGCAGACTCCGCACAGCCAGTGACCCAGCGTGGAATCGAACCTGGGACCCTGGCTCTGTGAAGCTACAGTGCTATCCACTTGTGCTACCGTGCCGCCCAGGAGGAAGGTAGCTGGTGGCATTAGTGGCCAGGGCACCTGACCATAGCAGCCGGCATGGGTGCCAGTATGTGGTGCAGTGTGGGAGTTTGGCCGCCATCCAGGCAGGGGTGGTGGGTGTGTGGGATGGGTGTTAGTGCCAGGGGCACAGTGCTGCTTCTTCACCCTGGCTGCATTGAGGTGGTCATGCAGGTTTTTATGGCACTGATGGCCGGTCCGGATGGTGTTGCTGATGGCGTTCACCACCTCTGCTGCCTGCGCCCAGGCATGGCGAATGGGCAGCCACGTCCCGGGACGGGGTGCAGGGTGGCATGCCTCTCCTCCACCGCATTCAGGAGGATCTCTAGTTCAGTTTCCGTAAATCGTGGGGCTGTGCCTCTTGCTGTGTGTACATGCAGCTGCAGCTTGTCAGCTTCCTGAGTGTCAATCGCACATCCGGCGAATCCTGCACGAACAAGAACAAAGAACAAAGAAAAGTACAGCACAGGAACAGGCCCTTAGGCCCTCCAAGTCCGTGCCGACCATGCTGCCTGACTAAACTACAATCTTCTACACTTCCTGGGTCCGTATCTCTCTATTTCCATCCTATTCATGTATTTGTCAAGATGCCCCTTTAATGTCACTATCGTCCCTGCTTCCACCACCTCCTCTGGCAGCGAGTTCCAAGCACCCATTACCCTCTGTGTAAAAAACTTGCCTCGTACATCTCCTCTAAACCTTGTCCCTCGCACCTTAAACTTATACCCCCTAGTAATTGACCCCTCTACCCTGGGGAAAAGCCTCTGACGATCCACTCTGTCTATGCCCCTCATAATTTTGTAGATCTATCAGGTCGCCCCTCAACCTCCGTCATTCCAGTGAGAACAAGCCGAGTTTATTCAACCTCTCCTCATAGCTAATGCCCTCCATACCAGGCAACATCCTGGTAAATTGCTTCTGCACCCTCTCTAAAGCCTCCACACCCTTCTGGCAGTGTGGCGAGCAGAATTGAACACTAAACTCCAAGTGTGGCCGAACTAAGGTTCTACACAGCTGCTACATAACTTTCCAATTCTTATGCTCGATGCCCCGGCCAATGAAGGCAAGCATGCCGTATGCCTCTTGACTACGGTTTCTCATTAGAATCGATTGTGTTGCATGTGGTACCGGTGCTGGTCACTTAACTGTCACTGAATCCATCCAGGTGCAGCGCCACTTTTGCTGCCATGAAAGTCCATGAATTCTGCGTCAGCGTCAACACTTAGTTTCAGAACGGAGAATCCCTCCCCATGCGCTTATTCAGCACTTTTGCCAAATGGCACTGGTAAAGTTAAGAGCCCATTCCATGGAGATGCTGCATACAATGGCGCTGCAATGGAGTCTGTTAGAATAATCAGACCACTTCTCATTGTTGATATTTAACAGCTTTAATTTTGAAGCAAAATAAAATGTTTCTCAATTTTTTTAGTCACATTCCACTTCATTGTACCATATTATATTACCTCACAAGACACCACCAAAACCATCTAAAATCCTTATTCTCCTGCAAACATTAACTCCTTGTAAACTGATGTTCAGTAATTCAGCTGCAAGTTTATAAGGGGCTGGTTTAGCACAGTGGGCTAAATAGCTGGCTTGTAATGCAGGACAATGCCAGTAGCACTCGTTCAATTCCCGTACCGGCCTCCCCGAACAGGTGCCGGAATGTGGTGACTAAGGGCTTTTCATAGTAACTTCATTGAAGCCTACTTGTGACAAAAAGCGATTATTATAAGCTGATCTTTTTAGTCGGTTGTACAAAAAAAAATCAACAATACTAGATGTGTTTGGCCCTAGATTTAGAGAACATTCTCATTATGCGATGCTGTTTTGAGCTTAAATGAATTTAAAACCATCTGCATTTTGCACTCTTCACTTTGCAGTGATTTATTTTATTACTTACAAGCTGAGCTGTGCTTTTATCATCTTGCCATCACATCATGCAAAGGCTGCACCAACAAGTCACAAAATGATCTACTGTGTGCAGGCTAATTTTATAATCTCAAATGAGTTAAACCTTTGATCACTGCACAACTGAGGCCAAATTAAGACATTAAATTTCCAGTGACGAGATGACACAGAGAAAATGTAAACGTTTCATACGGAGCACTGAAATGTCTTAGTTTATTGATTTTAAATCCAGTTGATGTAAATACATTTTCATAACAAGGAGAAAAATAACACCCCCCACACAGAACAAAGATGGCAGTGTGGAGAGCAGCCCCAATGTTCACAGACGCCAGGCTGGAGAGCCTCCTGGACGTGATGGAGGAGAGGAGGATGACCCTGTACTCTGGCCTGGGTTGGAGGCTGCCAGCCGCTACCGTTCGCTGTGCCAGGGCGCAGATGGCAGAGACAGTCAGCACCTTGGGCAACGTCGTTCGGACCGGCCAACAGTGCTGCAAAAAACTGCCCGACCTCCTCAGGGCGGCCAGGTTGAGTAGGCAGCACTGTGCCCTTGGCACTAACCCCCACCCCACTCACCTGAAAATGAAATGAAATGAAAACTGCTTATTGTCACAAGTAGGTTTCAAATGAAGTTACTGTGAAAAGCCCCTAGTTGCCACATTCCAGCACCTGTTCGGGGAGGCTGGTACAGGAATCGAACCGTGCTGCTGGCCTGCCTTGGTCTGCTTTCAAAGCCAGCGATTTAACCATGTGCTAAACCAGCCCACCTGTAACCCGACAACCCCCCACCCGAACCAGAGCGCAGGTGAACCCCTACCCTGCACCACATTCCACCACCCATACAGGCCCCCATGGTTGGGTGACCTGAGGCGACCAGCTACCCACCCCCTGGGCTGCATGCATCTAGCCTACGATCCTCATCCCCACATCACCTTCATCTGCACCGCACACACCCCTATACCACCCTCACCCTACACCACCCCAACATCACCACCCCTCACCCCCACCCATACGCTCCCCACCCCCTAACCCCCGGCCCGCGGTCCAATCATATGCCTTATTTTGTGTCTTGCAGGACCTGCTGGTGATGGGGCGGATCCATCGGTGCGTCCGTCTCCAGCCAGTGCCGTAGCCGGAGCAACCCTTCATGAGTCGAGCAGTGATGAGAGCAGCTCAAACACTAGCCCTCCGCCCAAGACTCAGGAGACCCCGGAGTTTGAGTCGGAAGGTGACACTGATTTCCCGTCACAGTTGTCTCCAGTAGCCTCCACCATCCCAGAGACACCTCAGTTGGGCACTTTAGTGAAGAGGTTCAAGCGTTAGGAGGAGGTGATGGAGTCCGTGCTGGTAGCTTTCACAGGGGAAGTCTTGGAACACCACAGTGCCTTGGACTCCCCCCACTCTCCTATATCTGACACATCCGATGGGCAGCAGGCAGAACAGGGTGGCACCAAGCCGCGAGGGACACCAGGACAGCGCTAAAGGGGACCCAGGTCACAGGGTCAGAATCATAGCAGGCTGCCTCCACTCCCGATATACCGTCTGGGGATCCACCCAGATGTAGCGGTAGGCCCGTAAGACCAGAAAGGTGGACACCAGTTAAGTTGGCATGGGTGCAGGACACAGTTTAGTGTCAGTGGCTAGGGCACAAATTGCAGCTCGCATGCAATGATCACCCAGGCGGAGGGTGGAATATGCTGCCGAGGGCAGAAGTCAGACATTGTCAAACAATGCAGGCGTCATAGCTCATTGCAGAGTGAGTCGTCATCACCCGCTCTTACTGCCAATACAGGGCCCACAACCCATCGTTAGGCAGGTCGGAATCACGGAATCATAAAGTGGGTTGCAGCGGGTTGGGGGCGGTGGTGCTGGTAGGGTGGTCATGGGAGGGTGTGGTCGGCCAGGTTGGGGGGAGGCAGGGGCTGTAGGGGTCGGATGGAGATGTCCGTGCCATCGGCCAGGCCCACTAGTCGGTGAATCTGGAGGCGGTTAGAATGTTCTGTGCATGCTGGCCCTGGCACACACGTTGTGCGGCGTCCTGTGCCTGTCCAGGCCCCATGCCCTGCCCATCCTGTCCCTTCTCTGCATCCTCTTTATCAGATTAGGCCTGGCGTTCATGCCCCTACTCCGGCACATCGCGCCACTCCTGTGCAATGTTATGGAGGACACAGCAGGCCATCATTATGTGGGATACTCTCCTGGCGCTATACTGGAGTGCCTCTCCAGAGCAGTACAGGCACCTTCATCACATCTTCAGGAGGCTGAAGCACTGCTTGATCATGTTCCTGGTCACTGCATGGCCATCGTTGGTCTGTGACCTCCGGCTAGGCGTCATTCAGCCACGACCACAGTGGATAACCTCTGTCACCAAGGAGCCAACCCCTTACCTGGGGGTGCACCTCGAAGGTATCAGGAATCATCAAGTGTGCCAGGATGAAGATGCCGTGCATTCTGCCCAGGTCTTGGGCATATACGTGCAGCTCATGGTCACACTAACTGCAGGATCATCGAGTGGAACCCCTATCAGTTTGTAAAGACCGGCCTGTCATGAGCTGGTGCTCATAGAGAAACATGTGTCCCGTCGATCACCCCCCCCCAGGCCCAGGGAATCCTGGCAATGTCGGCGAATCTCGCTGCCAAGGCAGCCTGGTGGGCTCGGTGAATATTATACATTATATTTGATATATTATGCTGACCGGGCGTATAGAACCTCCGTGAAAGTGCGGATGCACCTGTGCACCAAGACCTGAGAGGTTCTGGACAGGCCCCCACTCGGCACGTCGAAGGACCCTGTGGCGCAGAAGTTCAGAGCAACCGTCACCTTGATGGCCACCGAGAGCGGGTATCCTCTTTCATACACTCGCACTGCCAGGTACACCATGATTCGGCATATATGCCGCGCGGTCCACCTGTTCAGACGGAGTGTTCGATGGCATGCCCAGTCCGGAATGACAATTTCTGCTGGTACATTCTTTGGAATTGGATTTGCGTTTATTGTCACATGTACCGAGGTACAGTGAGAAGTATTTTTCTGTGTACAGCCCAGACACATCATTCCATACATGAAAAAACATAGGATGTACGATAGATGCACGATGTAAATACATAGACATAGACAATGGGTGAAGTATACGGAGTGTAGTGCTACACAGTAGCGGAGATGCGTGGAGAGCTCAGTTCAGTCCATTAGAGGGTCATTCATGAGTCTGGTAACAGCGGGGAAGAAACTGTTTTTTAACCTGGTAGTGCGTGTTCTCAGACTTTTGTATCTCCTGCCCGATGGAAGAGGTTGGAAGAGAGAATAACGTGGATGGGAGGGGTCTTTGATTATGCTGCCCGCTTTCCTAAGGCAGCGTGAGATGCATACAAAGTTAATAGATAGGAGGCAGGTTTGTGTGATGGACTGGGCTATTTCTCAACTCTGTAGTTTCTTCCAGTCTTGGGCCGAGCAGTTGCCATACCAGGCTGTGATGCAGTCAGACACAAGGCTTTCTATGGTGCATCTGCAAAAATTGGTAAGAGCCAATGTGGACATGCCGAATTTCCTGAGTTTCCTGAGAAAGTATAGGTGCTGTTGTGCTCGCTTGGTCATAGCATCAAAGTGGGTGGACCAGCGCCTGAACAACGTTCAGATAAGTAGCAAATAATATTCACACCACACCAGGCAATGTCTGGATTCCAGCAATTTGCAGTCAGATTTTCTGTCTGAGTTTCAGTTCCACCTCAGAAGCTGTTGGCCATTGCGTGTGGTGAAAAACAGCAGGCCTCATGGATGTGGAAGAACCCGAGCTTTGTTATTACTATTCCCGGCATAGATCATAGAATTTACAGTGCAGAAAGAGGCCATTCGGCCCACCAGGTCTGCACCAGCTCTTGGAAAGAGCACTCTACTTCAGCCCATGCCTCCACCCTACCCCTGCAATCCAGGAACCCCATCTAACCTTTGGACACTAAGGGTAATTTATCATGGCCAATCCACCTAACCTGCACATCTTTGGACTGTGGGAGGAAACCGGAGCACCCGGAGGAAACCCATGCAGACACGGGGAGAACATGCAGTCTTCACACTGACAGTCACCCAAGCTGGGAATTAAACCTGGGACCCTAGAGCTCTGAAGCAACTGTGCTAACCACGGTGCTACCGTTGGACTGTTACCTGAAGGCTCAGCAACACAGCCATGAGAGGCCAGAGTTTATTCCTCATGAGCACCTCCACATCAGGAACAAACCCCCTTGGATGATGGGACGCACTCTCTCTTCCATAATCCCAGTGCTAATCCTCTGCCCACTGGCTGGGAAGATGCAGAGCAACACTGAAAATCTGGGGCAGAGTAGACTGGCCTTGAGGTTATGGACCATTCCATCAAGTCGAAGAGTTATGTAAATGTTTGCATTATTTTTTTAAAAATAGACAGAATCTAACCATTTCCCCTGTACATTCAATGGCATTACCATCACTGATTTCCCCTTATCAAGATTATTATCTGAGGTTACTGTTGAGCAGAACCTTAAATGGACCAAACAGGTGAATAGTGTGGCATTAAAAGCAGTTCAGAAGCTAGGAATTCTGAGGCAAGTGATGCACCTCATAACTTCCCAAAATTGTCAACTATCTCCAGGGCACAAGGCAAGAATATGATGAAATGCTCTCCAATTGCCTGATATGTTCAGCAACGCTCAAAAACCTTGATGCCCACTTTACTGACACTCCATCCACCACGTTAATATTCATTCCACCCACCACTGATACCATCTACAAGATACACTACAGCAACTCACCAAGGCTTCTTCAACAGCACCATCCAAACCCGCAAACTCTACCACTTGGAAGGACGAGAGCAGCAGATGCAGGGAACAATATCACCTATAAGGTCCTCGCCAAGTCACACGCTATCCTGACTTGGAACTATATTGCTGTTCCTTCACTGTTATTTGCTCAAAAACCCAGAACCTGCTTCAAAACAGGACTGTGGCTGGTACCTACAGTTGCAGCACTTCAAGAAGGCAGTTCACCACCACCTTCCCAAGGGAAGTTAGGAATAGACAACAAATGCTGGTCTTGCCAGTGACATCCACATCTTGGGACAAACGAAAAACAAAACTAGTCTGAAGGTTCTCCTGCTTATCTGGCATAACTTCAGTGTAAGAGCTGCAAAACCTTGGAAAATGCATTAACATTTCTGCCAGCTCACCAGCAGAGATTATATTAGATAATTAGCTGAATTCCTACAGGAGTTCAGCTACTTGGTGATTAATGTTCAGAAAATTTTTGATAAAGTGTCTCACAATAAAGTTGTTCCAAAAGTTCAAGCCGATGGTATATATTGAAATATGAGTGCAAGATTTTATTAAACATATATATATAGCAGCATCAATAGGAGGATGATTGACAGACAACAAACAAAAGGTCAGTTTTATGTGCGTGATTTTCAGGTTAGAGAAGGACTTGAAATGGAGTAACCCAAGGGTCAGATCTGGGAGTGGGATTGATAAAATACCAATCTGAACTGAAAAGGGCATGAGGTTGTATAGGATATACAGCACAGTGTCAGGCCATTCAGCCGAACCAGTCCACGCTGGTATTTATACTCTACTCGAGCCTCTTTCCATCTTTCCTCCTCTAAGTCCAGCATTGTGACCATGTATTTCCTTCTCCCTCACATGGTTGACTAGTTTCCCCTTAAATCCATCTATACTATTCACTTCAACCACTTTCTGTGGCAGCGAGTTGCACATACTCACCACTCTGGTGTAGAGATTATCTTCTGAATTCTCGATTGGAATTTTTGGGTGTCTAACCTCTTTCCATGGTTCTGCTCCTCCCCACAAGAGGAAACATTGGTTTGGATTCTCCCTTTCGGAGACTAAGTCCCCACGCCTACCGGAAAATGGTCGGGAATCACTCCGGACTTTTGCCTCAAAGGTCCAGGGTGATTCTCCGTTTTCCAGGGGGCTAGCAGAGTCCCAGCGTGCGTCCTGCAGCTCTGGCTGCCGGCAGAGCACTGCTGACGATACCGAGCAACCGCGCATGTGCACGGCGGCACACCTCGGCCCGGACGCCGCCGACATGGCAGAGCCACACTGCAGGCCCGTGTGTGGTAAGGTAGGTCACCCACAGATCGTGATGGCCTGCCGGTCAGTGGCCCCCAATCACAGGCCTGGCCACCGTTGAGGCCCCCCCCCCCCCCCCCCCCGGAGTCAGATCGCCCCGACATCCACCAGGACCGCGGCCACGGGTCCGAGCTCCTGCCGGTGGTACCAGATGTAAACCATGCCGGCGGGAGTTCGGCCGGTCAACAGTGGAGAATCGCTGCGCCTGTTCCAACGGCCCCCAACTGGCGGCGCATCGACCGTGTACGCGCGACTGGCGGGTCTGCGGAGAATCGCGGAAGCGCCGCCCCGCCGGATTTTGGCATGAATGGCTATTCTCTGCCCCTGCACCGGCGCGATCCCGGCGCAGAGGGTCGGTGAATCCCACCCATTATCTCTGTATCCACTCTACCAAAACCTTTCAGAATTTTAAAAACCTCAATTAGGTCACCCTTCAGCCTTATTTTTTTTCCAGAGAAAAGAGACCCAGCCAGTCATTTTTTTCTTGTCATATAAACTCCTGCATTTCTGGTATCATCCTTGTAAATTGAAGATACATTGACAGGTTAGTGTAATGGGCAGGTTAGTGTAATCAACCTTAATTTGATTTGATGTATTATTGTCACATGTTTCAGTATACAGTGAAAAGTGTTGTTTCTTGCATGCTATACAGACAACGCATACCGTATATAGGGAAGGAAGGAGAGACTGCATAATATAATGTTACAGTAATAGCTAGGGTTTAGAGAAAAGATCAACTTAATACGAAGCAGGTCCATTCAAAAGTCTGATGGCAGCAGAGAAGAATCTGCTCTTGAGTCAGTTGATACGTAAACTCAAACTTTTCTATCTTTTTCTTGATGCTGGCTGCCTTTCTGAGGCAGCGGGAATTGTAGACAGAGTCAATGGATGGGAGGCTGGTTTGCGTGATGGATTGGGCTACATTCATGACCTTTTATAATTTCCTGCGGTCTTGGGCAGAGCAGGATCCATACCAAGTTGTGATACAACCATAAAGAATGCTTTCAATGGTGCATCTGTAAAAGGTGGTGAGAGTCGTAGCTGACATGCCAAATTTCCTTAGTCTTCTGAGAAAGTAGAGTCGTCGGTGGGCTTTCTTAACTATAGTGTCGGCATGAAGCTCTCAACATTTTCTACTTTGTTCCCATTGATGTAGACAGGGCATGTTCGCCACTACGCTTCCTGAGTTTTGTTGACATTGAGGGAGGGATTATTGCCGTCGCACCAGTTCACCAGATTCTCTCTCATTCCTATACTCTGTCTCGTCATTGTTTGAAATCAGACTCACTTCGGTGGTGTCATCAGCAAATTTGAAAATCAATTAGGAGAGGAATTTGGCCACGCAGTCATAGATGGATAAGGAGTATAGTAGGGGGCTGAGGACACAGCCTTGTGGGGCACCGGTGTTGAGGATGATCGGGGAGGAGGTGTTGTTGCCTATCCTTACTGATTGTGGCGCGTGGGTTAGGAAGTTCAGAATACAGTTACAGAGGGAGGAGCCGAGGCACAGGCCATGGAGTTTGGAGATGGATTTCATAGGAATAATGGTGTTGAAGGCTCAGCTGTAGTCAATAAATAGGTGTCTGACATAGGTGTCTTTGTTATCTAGGTGTTCCCGGGTTGAGTGCAGGGCCAGGGAGATGGCATCTGCTGTGGACCTGGTGCAGTGGTAGGTGAACTAGTGGATCAAGTGCCGGGAGAAGTATGAGGTAATTTATTTTTGGAAGAAACAAAGAATCTTGGGCACGATTCTCCGCAACCACGATGGGTGGAAGAATGACGGGAGGTCCGCTCCCGCACCTCCCGCTATTCTCCCACCCCCACCCCCAAAATGGCGTGTCCGGTTTTGCGACACGCCGCTCGGAGAAACGGGTTTTTCACGGCGGCAGCCGTTTCTCCGGCCCGGATGGGCCGAGCGGCCTGCCGTTCCCGACCTGTTCACGATGGCGGCAACCACACCTGGTCGCTGCCGTCGTGAACAATGCACGCCAGGTAAGTGTGGGGCCTACGGGGGGGCGGATCGGGGATCGAGCACCACGACCGTGCTCAGGAGGGGACTAGCCCGTGATCGGTGCCCACCAATCGTCGGGCCGGCGTCTCAAGGGAACGCACTCTTTCCCCTCTGCCGCCCCGCAGGATCAAGCCACCACTTCTTGCGGGGCGGCTGAGAGGAAAGACGGCAACCACACATGCACGGGTTTTAGCTGTCCAACCCGCGCATGCGTGGCTGACGTCATTAGGCGCCGCTGCGGCGTCATTCTTGGCGCGCCGGGCCTTGAAGCCAGGGACAAGGCCTGGCCGCCGAGGTTCCCGGTACGGCCCGCCTATCCCCCCGGGGAGGGGAGAATAGGGGGCCGGGAGAGGCTTCCAACGCCGTCATGATCCTCTCCAGATGCTGAATAGCACAGATAAAAGTGTAGCTGGTACAGTTCCAAATCAAACTAATAGTTTAAGTAAGTTACAACCCTGTCTTTGTCAAGCCCTGGTCTCCTAATTGAACCTGAAGTTCAACTTAAAAACTGCAATGGTTAGGAGTGAGAAAATAGTAGACATTGACAGATTTCTAGATACCAATGACATTCAGGGATCCGGCAATTGACCATGAAGGTGGCATTGAGGTAGAGGGTCAGCCATGATCGAGTTAAATGCGGAGCAGGCTTGAGGGGCAGAATAGCCTACCCCTGGCCCTATGTTCCAATGCTGAGTCATAGTGTGTGAGCAAGCCAAAGATCAAGTAACTTTACTTTATCCTTATTATACTCCAAATTAATATATAATTTATATTCCAATCTCTTGTTAAGAATAAGTTTAAAATACCTACTTTTCTTTCTGGTCTTCCTTTACCCCAATATCCATTTTGAAGGAGGTAGGGACATTAGAAAAGGTTAAGCTCATATCAGATTAAACTAGCTCTTAACATTATTCTTTTTCAGCATTGCAAGGCCAGAAATGTAAAGATTGACATGGTAGCATCATCAAAAAGATCTGGTCAGTTGGACAAATTCGAACTGCCAAAGAGCCATCTCTGCAGTTTGTTGTCTGACCCTTTCATGTCAAGTATAAAAGTATATTTAAAGGTATGGAAGGGATTGTAGAACTCTTACTTCTTCTGTAGTTTTCTTGTGACTAATCAATTGTGATCTTAATGAATTTTATTCCATTTCATTCGTAGGGAGCTCAATTGCGTCCAATGATTGTCAGGATTTTTAATATATCTTGTGTCTTCATTTTGTAAATTGTAACTAGTTGTGGTGTGGGCCAATGTGTGGAACTCACTGGCTGCAAGAAACATGGGCCAGAATTCCATCTCCTTCACTGGCAGCTGTTTCAGTGGGGGTGAGGGAGGGTGTGAAATTGAAGGAACAGGATTCCATCCGGGTTCCTGCTCTCCCCAACGTGCAGCAATTTTATGGTTTTTGGAAGGCTCCCGTTACCCCAATTGAAGTCATTGAGTGGCCAATTAATTGTCACTTAAATGGCCATTTTTGACCCAGCTGCAGATTTTAGGATGCAGAAGGATTTAGCTGGCATTGGGGAAGCCAGTAAAAGAGTGGGCCTCGGTCTCGGAGGAAAGGGTTGTGGTGGGGTGGGGGTGGGGATGAGGGTTGGCCTCCATCAGAAGCTACCCATGTGACTTTGGGTGCTTCCTCCTTAAAGATCAAGTGACCACTGGACTTCTCTCCCCCTCTGACCTTTCCCCCGACACCCCAATTGCCCTCTTCATGCCCCCTTGAGGCCTTCTTACCCTCCCTATCCTGGGACCCCCTTGAACGTACCTTGTCCTCTGGTGCTGAGACGTAGGCACAGGATTGTTGATGTTGTTCCTTACAAGTCCACTGCAGCCCTTGTTGCTGCAGGGACTGGAGAGCTGCTGACCAATCAGATTGGCTGTAGTGGAGGCATGGTGGCACAGTGATTAGCACTGCTGCCTCACAGCGCTAGGGACCCGGGTTCAATTCCGACCTCGGGTGACTGCATGTAGTTTGCACTTTCTCCCAGTGTCTGCATGGGTTTCCTCCGGATGCTCCCGTTTCCTCCCAGTCCAAAGATGTGCAGGTAGGTGGATTGGTCATACTAAATTGCCGTTTAGTTCCAAAGATTGGGTGGGGATACAGGGCTAGAACTGGGATTGGCTTAGGTAGGGCTCTCTTTCGAATGGTTGGCGCAGACTCAGGGGCGCCCCGCCGGGTAGGGGAGAATCCCGGCCGTGGTCTCACCTCCTGTCAGCTGAAGAGTAAGCAGGCGACACATCCCTGCTGACTCAGTGTCTCGTAACCATTGCATTGGGGGGTGTCCGGCCTCATGGAATCATTGAATCCCTACAGAAGGAGGCCATTCTGCCTCACCATGCTTATCAAGATGCGGATTTCACATCTATTGCTGGTATGCACCTGAAGGTGATTCCCGGGTGGCGGAGAATTCCGGCCACGGTGGGGGCGGGATTTACGCCGGCCCCGGGCGATTCTCCAACACCCCGGGCGGTCGGAGAATTCTGCCCATTGTCTCACAGAAAATGCCCTCTCTGCACACAAGTAAATATCGTCCTTTCTACCTTATCAAGATGCGGATTTCACATCTATTGCTGGTATGCACCTGAAGGTGCCCCTCCCCCCACCACAAGTCCCGCTGAGAGCAGGAAATGGCCACATACTTGCATAGCGATGATGGGTTTGATAGGGCCCTAAAACCCATCTAGATGACCCGGCTTGAGGTATTACCTTATGTGTCAAGGGATCAGGGTCAGGAAGTGGAATAAAGTCTCATTCCACAAAGACACTGGGGCAGCATGGTGGCTCAGTGGTTAGCACTGCTGCCTCACAGTGCCAGCGACCTGGGTTCAATTCCGGCCTTGGGTGACTGTGGAGTTTGCATGTTCTCCCCATGTCTGCGTGGGTTTCCTCCTGCTGCTCCAGTTTCCTCCCACAGTACAAAATGTGCAGGTTAGGTGAATTGACCATGTTAAATTGCCCCTCAGTGTCCAAAAAGGTGTGCAGGTTAGCTTGGGTTACGGGAATAGAGCAGGGCTGTAGGCCTAGGTAGAGAGCCCTTTCAAAGGGTTGGTGCAGACCAGATGGGCTACACTGTAGGGATTCTATGGATTCAATGGAAATTGTTGCTACAGCCAGGAAAATGTATCATGGGATGTCATGTAGAAGAATGGATTCAGCACCTGGGAATGAGTTCCCGTCTGCGGGTCTTACTTAGCAACTGCCGGTGTCAGTATATATCTCTTGCTTAGTGGGATAATATCTCTATTATTGTCACAAGTAGGCTTACATTAACACTGCAATGAAGATACTGTGAAAAGCCCCTAGTCACCACATTCTGGCGCCTGTTCGGGTACACGGAGGGAGAATTCAGAATGTCCAAATTACCTAACAGCACATCTTTCGGGACTTGTGGGAGGAAACTGGAGCACCTGGAGGAAACCCACACAGACACGGGGAGAACATGCAGACTCCACACAGTGACCCAAACCGGGAATTGAACCTGGGACCCTGGTGCCGTGAAGCAACAATGCTAACCATTGTGCTACCGTGCCGCCCAAGGTTTTCGACATAAAGATTTTCTACATAAAATGGAAATTGTGTCCAAAGTTAGTTTTATGTCATTGATGCCTCATGCGGAGTCCAGACCTTGGAGCAAAGTGAGACCCCTTGTTTAAAAGTCTTACATTATTCCTGGCTGAGTTGGATTGAAACTAAGGAGAATGTTTTTGTACATGCCAAAATGCTTAAAAGAAACATGCTGTCAGTGACATTTTAAAAATCTAAAAACAGTCAGGAAAGCAGTGCCACTAAATGCTTGGGAGACATAACATTGGTTCAACTCAACAACAAGAGGCGAAACAGCAGGGAATGGAAGTCTCCAGATGAGCTCCAAGACACCACAAGCTCCTTATGGGCTGAGTAGATGAAAACTAGAGGCACCATAGAATAATAGCTTTAAGGATGTCATTTTAGCAATCAATTCAGGACTATAAATAGGCACAAGAATACAAAAGATATCCAGCAATGCTACAGTTATGGAATGTCTTGATAAAACCATTAAATTGCTTCACCCTGGAGTGTTTGCAGCTATTCCATAATTGAGAACAATAATGTAAAAGGAACAATATGTTGAAAATGAACTGGACAGAAACAATGTAAGTGGGAGGCCCAAAGGTCACGCATTTGCAAATCAGACAAGAAGCGCGGATGGTTGATTTTAACTCCCAGGAGTCATTTAATATTTCACATTTATCTTCAACCTGAAGCCAGTGAGAATAACATTAAGAGTGGGAATTGAACATGGAGTCAGATGGAGGCGGACAGTTTGAGGAGGGGGAAGGAAGGGTGAGGTAATCGACACAAGGCGCGGTTGATTTTACTGACGCAGTATGCAGTGAAGGTGAGGCGTATGCCACTGACTGCGTTAAAATCTACATTCTTAGCTTTGTTATTGGCTGCAGCACAGCTTGCTCCCCTGGTTCAATCTATCTGTGAGGCCAAGAGGCGAGCTGCAATCAGAGAAGCCACATTCCTTTTAACTTCTCAAGCTGAAGAAGGCCCCTTGAATCTGCCTTCAGTCCAATGCCAGGTAATTGCTTTTAATGATAGCTGAAATAAAAAAATGGAAATTTTTAATTGCAGCCCCTTCCCACAGCCCCAATTCCCCAACCCCCCAAAATCCACCACCATCAGCTCCACTCCACCCCTGCTCCCATCACACTGGAACCCTAGACTCCAATGCAACCACATTCTGGCACCTCTCCACAGACTCTAGACTCTCAGCTCTAAGTAAATCAGTGCAATCACCCAGGTTTTTTGCAGCGAAAGGTCCCAATGGGACCTGCTCCTTGCATCCTTCTGGAATCTATTCAGATGCAACTCAATTTTCAGATTTTATTTTACGTGGGCTCCCTAGCTGTGGCAGTGCCCTCACACCCCCGAGTAATGTCTCAGCACTCACCATTGCAAAATCCAGGCTATTACTTCACATCCGTCTCCTACTCAAAGCTAGTGAGAATGGCACAGACAGGGGGAATTGGGCTAGGAGCCAGGTGAAACATGCTGTTAATGGCATTTTAAAAATCTGAAGACTGGCTGGAAAGCAGTGCCACCGAATGCTTAGGAAATATATCACTCAACAACAGGCTGGGCAGCAAGAAATCATAGAATTATCATAGAATTTGCAGTGCAGAAGGAGGCCACTTGGCCCATCGAGTCTGCACCGACTCTTGGAAAGAGCACCCTACCCGAGGTCAACACCTCCACCCTATAACCCAGTAACCCCACCCAACACTAAGGGCACTTTTGGACACTAATGGCAATTTATCAGGCTCTGGGCAGGGTGGTGACCCTGGCACCTCTAATGCCACCAGGGTACCTTGTCGCTGTCAGCCTGGCACACAGGTGGCAACTTGCCTGTCCCGGAGATCAGTCACGGGGGTGTCCTGCCCTTATGCAATGTGTGCGGGGGCCTCGAGAGTCCCATCGTTGGTAAGTTGGGGTGTTGAGAGTGTCCGGAGGCTGTGGTGAGGGGTTCAGGGATCGGGGCACCATTTAAAAATGGGGCCCAGATCTCTTCCTGCACTGGTATAACATTTCATAGAATTTACAGTGCAGAAGGAGGCCATTCGGCCCATCGAGTCTGCACCGGCTCCTGGAAAGAGCACCCTACCCAAGGTTAACACCTCCACCCTATCCCCATAACCCAGTAACCCCACCCAACACTAAGGGCAATTTTGGACACTAAGGGCAATTTATCATGGCCAATCCACCTAACCTGCACATCTTTGGACTGTGGGAGGAAACCGGAGCACCTGGAGGAAACCCACGCACACACGGGGAGGATGTGCAGACTCCGCACAGACAGTGACCCAAGCCAGGAATCGAACCTGGGACCCTGGAGCTGTGAAGCAATTGTGCTATTCACAATGCTACCGTGCTGCCCATGGAAGCCTCCAGATGAACTCAAAGGCACTTCGGCAGCACAACCTCCTTACAGAGCAAGAATAGATGAAGCTAGCAGCACAAACTCGAAGGATAACATTAAGGATGTCATTTTATTAATCAATTTAGTGCTATAATTAGATGCAATAATAGCACAGATATTCGGCAATCAATAATTATGGAAATCTGGGGAAAACCCATGAACAGCTTTATCCTTGAGTTTTTACAGTCATTGATAGATTCAGAGATTCATAGATGTTTACAGCACAGAAGGAGGCCATTTGACCCATCTTGTCCACGCAGGTCAACAAAGATCTGACTACACTAATCATATTTTCCAGCACTTGCGCCCTGGAGGTTGTGGAGGCAAGTAATATATATTAATGCTTCTTGATGTTACGAGAGTTTCTGACTCAACCACCTTTTCCGGGAGTGAATTTCAGGCTCCCCCCACCCTCAACTCCCTTCTTAGCCTTCTATCCCCTACCTTAAATCTGTGTCCCTATTTATTGACCTCTCTACTAATCGAACAAATGCTTTCCCATCCACCTTATCTGTGTCCCAAATAATCTTATAAACCTCAGTCAAGTCCCCTCTCAACCTTCACTGCTCCAAGAAAAACTGCCCCAGCCTATTAAATATTATTCATAGGTCAGACCCTCAAGCCCAGCCAGCATCCTGATAAATCTGCTCTGCACCCTCTCCAGTACAATCATTCCTAGAATGTGGTGACCAGAACTGCACGTAGTACTCTAGTTGTGGCCTAACTAGCATTTTCTTTAATTTTAGTTTTCTTTAATTTAACAGACTAAAAGGGGCAACACAGTGGCACAGTGGTTAGCACTGTTGCCTCACGGCACCGAGGTCCCAGGTTCAACCCCGGCTCTGGGTCACTGTCCGTGTGGAGTTTGCACATTCTCCCTGTGTTTGCGTGGGTTTCGCCCCCACAAGCCAAAGATGTGCGGGTTAGGTGGATTGGCCATGCTAAATTGCCCGTAGTGTCCTAATTAAAAGTAAGGTTAAGGGGGGGGGGTTGTTGGGTTACGGTATAGGGTGGATACGTGGGTTTGAGTAGGGTGATCATGGCTCGGCACAACATTGATGGCCGAAGGGCCTGTTCTGTGCTATACTGTTCTATGTTCTATGTTCTATGTGCAGGGTAGGTGGATTGGCCAAGCTAAATTGCCCATTAATTGGAAAAACTGCATTGGGTACTCTAAATTTATGAAAAAAAATTTTTTAAAAACTTGACAGACAATTGATGTGAAAGGAATTTTATACTTTAAATGAACTGGACAGAAACAACGAGGTTACAAAGAGCACAGCGAGACCAGTGGGGAGAAAAAAGTGTTATGGGCCAGGGTTTAGAGAACCCCAAAGTGTATCATGGAGTTCACCTGACCCACAACTTTTAATAGATTGCGGTATGGGGAGCACACGGCCCACTCTACAGGTGTGGTACAGCAGAAATGGAAAAGTATTTTTTGAAGCAAAACAATGTTTATTCTATGAACTCAAGTTAACCTTTTTAAAACAAACAGTGAACATCTTAGCAACCATTAATTCAAATACCACCCCCAAAGACTACAACACTAAGTAATCCTTTAAGCTTTCCTTTTAACATCCATAAGACTTAAAACGTCTTTTACCAGAAGCACATTAGGTTTACATTCACTACTGAGAACATTTGTAATTCTGAACTCACCAAATGATCCAGAGATAGTCTTCTGATGGCAGAGAACACAGCAGTACACCTGCTTGGTCTGGCTTCAGCTCCAACACTGAAAACAAAACTAAAACACACCCTGCAGCCTACTCAAAAACGAAAGTAAAAAGCTGACAGACAGCCCAGCTCCACCCACTCTCTGACATCACTGCAGTAGTAAACACCCATTTCTTAAAGGTCCTCTCACTACAGATATTTATATACACACCTATTTATAAACACCCATTTCTTAAAGGTATTCTCACATGACAAAGAGCAGCGGCAACAATGCTGAAAGGGAGAATAGAGCAGGACCATTAGGAGGATAAGAGTGATACTGGCAGCACTGAGAGTGAGAACAAAGCGAGACCCGTGGGTGGATAAGAGCAGCAACAGCAGCAAGGGTGGGAATACCGATACCAGGAAGGTGGCAGGAACTTTGGAAGACGAACAATGTGTGATGGATGAGTGCACTATGGAACGCCATCCTCAAATTTGGCTGCCCATAGAAATTCAGCACCATCCTCCGCATGCAAGCCCGTGGTCCTTACCAAAGGATTTGGCACAGACCCAGGTGAAAATTGTGGTCAAGCAAAGCTGTGCCATTGCATCAATGCTCTTTTCCATCTGCCTCATCACAACACTACACCCCATGACTATGATGCTCCCTGGTAGAGTGGAACTGTTCTATAGGGCGAATGGGAAGCTACTCAACCTATGTCACCTCCATTTCAGAACCAAAACCACTCCAATCTCTGTCATCGAGCTTCAGTACGCTGAAAACACTTGTGTATGAGCACACTCAGAAGCCAAGCTCCAAATTATCGCCAAAGTATACACGGAAGCGAATGAAAGAATGGGCGTGCGGCTAAACATCCAGAAGACAAAGGTCCTCTAATAGCCTGCTCCCACCTCACAACATTGCCCCAACATCAAGATCCAGGGTGAACCATAGGAAAACATAGCTAATTTCTCATACCATGGAAGTCCCTTCTCAGCAAAGGAAGACATTGATGATGAAATTCAATGTCGCCACCAGTGTACTAGCACATCCTTATTTGAGGAAACGTGTTTGATAAAGAAGACCTGAAACCCGGCTAAAGTTCATGATCTGCAGGGTTGTAGTGCTACCTGTCCTCTTGGCTGCGTCAGAGACATTGGGCGTGATTTAATGGAAATGAAACAGAGTTCCGTTTCGGGCACATTTAGTGGGTGTTTCCTGGCCCTTGTTGCGCTGGTAATGACCCTGTTATTAAATGGGATACTGCCTCTTTTCCGGGCCTTGGCGAGGAATGCCCCACCTAGGCCTCACTTGGGCTCATTGCCTGCACTAATGAGCTCAGCTCGCCAGTGCAAGAAGAGGTCAAATGGCGCCCTGATCTCTAAACCCCCCACTGTGGCCTCCAGACCCCCTCCCCCCAATGCCCCCCGCACAAGGTCAGAGCACCACCAGGCCCGATCCAAGGCATGGGAAGAATGGCCCCATGGCACCTCGGCACTGCCAGCATGACACTCTGGCAATGCCCCTGCTCACTGGCAGTTCAACCGGGGCAACCTGGGCATCCCGGGCAGCATCATGGATGCCAAGATACCACCCTGTCCAGAGCCCGACACCATGGGCCGCTGATTGCCTGGGAGCACCGCCCCCTGCCCCCAAGTTCTGATATGCCTGGTCCATGTTTGTGGAAACAAGTGCTAATTGACACCCACTCTGGATCTCTGAGATGAGCCTGTTGGATGCCTTGGATAACTCGAGCGCAGCCATATTCATTTGAGCCTCAGTGCTCACTTGAATATGCAAATATGGATCCCAAGAGATTTACCGGCCTTGTCGCGTCCCGAATTGAGCGCGTCCTGAATTGAGCGCGTCCCGAATTGAGCGCGTCCTGAATTGAGCGCGTCCTGAATTGAGCGCGTCCTGAATTGAGCGCGTCCTGAATTGAGCGCGACGAGGCCAGTAGATTGCGCCCAAAGACAACGTAAAGAAGATACTTTAAATCCCTCGAGAAATATCACCAGTGTGCCTCTGCAAAATCCTGAAAATGTGGGCGTGTAGGTGTATGTAGTTGCGGGTGTGTGGTGTATTGGTATCTATGACTGCGTGTATGAGGGGGGGGGTGTGGGTAGGTGTGGCAGTGTGGGTGTGTGTGTGTGGGGGTTGCGTGTGGGAGTGGGTGTGTGATGTGCAGGTGTGTGCATCCTTGGGTGTAAGTATATGTGTATGTGTGGGTAGTGCATACAGGGGAGGTTAGTTTCTGGCAGGCATCGGAGAGTGTATGGTGTGTATGTGATGAAGTGCGCATTGAGGTGGAGGCATGTGTTTAAGGAGGGCTGTGAAGTTGTGTGGGTGTGTATGTGGGTGTATGTGTTTGAGGAGGGCTGTGAGGTTGTGTGGGTGTGAATGTGGTGCAGTGTGTATTGGGGTGGGGGTATGCGTTTGAGGAGGGCTATGGGGTTGGATGGATGTGTATGTGGTGCAGTGTGTATTGGGGTGGGGGTATGCGTTTGAGGAGGGCTGTGGAGTTGTGTGGGTGTATAAGTGGTGCAGTGCGTATTGGGGTGGTGGTGTGTGTTTGGGGAGGGCAGGGGTCATGTGGGGGTGTGTGTGGTGCAGTGCATATTAGGGTGGAGGTATGTTTTTGAGGAGGGCTGTGGGGTTGGGTTGTTGTGTATGTGGTGCAGTGCGTATTGGGGTGGGGGTATATGTTTGAGGAGGGCTGTGGGGTTGTGTGGTGCAGTGCGTATTGGGGAGGGGTATGTTTGAGGAGGGCAATAGGATTGTGTGCTGCCGTGTGTATTGGCATGGAGGTACGTGTTTGAGGAGGGCTGTGGGGTTGTGTGGTGTAGTGCGTATTGGGGTGGGGGTATGTGTTTGAGGAGGGCTGTGGGGTTGTGTGGGTGTGTATGTGGTGCAGTGCGTATTGGGGTGGTGGTATGAGCTTGAAGAGGGCAGTGGGATTGTGTGCTGCCATGCATATTGGCGTGGAGGTACATGTTTGGTGAGGGCAGTGGGATTGTGTGCTGCCTAGCGTATTGGCGTGGAGGTACGTGTTTGAGGAGGGCTGTGGGGTTGTGTGGGTGTGTGTGTGGTGCAGTGCGTATTGGGATGGTGGTATGAGCTTGAAGAGGGCAGTGGGATTGTGTGCTGCCATGCATATTGGCGTGGACGTACATGTTTGGTGAGGGCTGTGGGTTGTGTGGTGCAGTGCGTATTGGGTTGGAGGTATGCGTTAGAGGGGGGCAGTGAGGTTGTGTGGTGCAGTGCGTATTGGTGTGGAGGTATGTGTTAGAGGGGGACAGTGAGGTAGTGTGGTGCAGTGCGTATTGGCGTGCAGGTATGTGTTTGGGGAGGTGTGTGGAGTTGTGTGATGTGGGTTCGGACTTGACCTAGCACGCTTTTCAGAAAAATCAAAGTGTAATATCAGAGAGAAACACCTAAATGATTGGGTGGGGAGTATTTGTTCTCTTTCTCCAAGAACTAGATCATTCATTCAAATTAGTAGTTGGAAAATTAAAAATATTGGTCAGGATGTATAACAGAATATGAATTAAGATGAGTACAAGCAGAGAGCAGATCCAGAGGCATTAATTAACAAGAATAGTTTAAATATTTGTGATAATGGGGTTGTAAAAGTGAGATTAACTAGGATTTATTGTAGATCATGGACTGACAGCTAAGTCCATTTGCTTGCAATTCCTGCACCTTGTGGGAATATCAGGAAACTTTGTCTTGACACAGGTGATGCCAACCTGGACCCACAGCAGGGGCACTGGGAGGACAAACATTATCAACCTGAATGAAAACAACAGGCTTGCCCCTGTTACTCCCATAGCGCAGTGACTCAACAATCCGAGCAATGTGTTGCAGGAAGGAATGTTGAACTATTGTGACTGCAAGCTCCTTTCCACGTGGCAATCACATCTGCGATGCCAACAGTCTGAGCTTATGCGGTTACAAGCTGAACTGTCATGACCTTAGTCTGCTCTCCCACTGCAGCACCCAAAAATTAAGTGGAGCCTGCTTGTGCTGCAATGTGAGATCAGATTTTGGCCATCCGACTCTGCATCATGGTTAGATCCACAAGTGTGCTGACTGAATTGGTCAACGTTTCAATTATGGAAAGAATCGGCTTCAAGCTCTGCACAAAACCCTATATGAGATTGATACCAGATACCTCCATACTCCTTGACATTGACCAAGCATTTCATTGTGCATATTCATTAGCCTTCTTCAGTAGGCCGTCCCACCGAAGTCTTCATCTGAATCACCTGCTACAGCTGAACACATGTGCCATCTCGCCTTCAGCGAGCTAAAACCTACATTAGCCTTGCATCCTGCCCTGATTGCAAGCCACTTGTGCCTGGTATTTCACATCGCACCTCTCAGCTATACGTCAAAGTATTCACAGATTCAGTATTCGAGCTGGAAGCTGTGAGTATGAGGGTGAGTGATGGTGTTTTTTCTTCATTGCTGTTGTTTTACTTTCCCACCATTGCCTGGTCAGGTAGTATCTTCTGAGTATCTGAAAGGAGAATGGAACAGGAGAGGTGAAAGGAGGGAATGAAGTAAGGTGTGCATGCTTACACCATGTGCATCCAGTAAATTGGGAGAGATTGCTGGATGAGGGGGAAGTGGAAGCTGAGAAGGATGATTATATTTGAGGATATCATGGTTTCAACTTCACCAATGGCCACGGCCTCTGTCATATCACACCAATAATGGAGAGCACCATCTCCACTATTGGAGTAAGCACGGACAACCCTTGAGTCTATCCCTTTCCAGACAGCTCCTGATATCTCCAGTTATGTGCCATCTTGTCCTGCAAGAGGGAGAGCAGTGTGTCAGTGAGTGTCGCACACTCTATTTGGATGATGTGGTTGCCACGATTAAGTTGCTGGCACTGTGTGCCAGCTGTGAGATGTGGGTGTGAGGTTTGGTGTGAGTGTTGAGTCCGAGTGAGATGTTAGTATAGTTATGGGCATTGACACTGTTCTCTGTGACCAGGATGAAGAATCCCGAAGATTGTGTTGCCTGCCTGATGCTCGGGTTTGGGATCTTCCATCTGGACTGCAGAGGAACTTGGAGTGGGAGGGTAAAGATCCAGTTGTCGTGGTTCATGTAGGTACAGGGTCAATAAGATTAAGGAGGTAAATGCGTGGCTCAAAGATTGGTGTGGGAGGAATGGGTTTGAATTCATGCGATATTGGCACCAATACTGGGGAAGAGGGACATGTTCCAATGGGACGGTCTTCATCTGAATCATGCTGGGAAAAGAACATAAGAACATAAGAACTAGGAGCAGTAGTAGGCCATCTGGCCCCTCGAGCCTGCTCCGCCATTCAATTAGATTATGGCTGATCTTTTGTGGACTCAGCTCCACTTTCCGGCCCGAACACCATAACCCTTAATCCCTTTATTCTTCAAAAAACTATCTATCTTTACCTTAAAAACATTTAATGAAGGAGCCTCAACTGCTTTACTGGGCAAGGAATTCCATAGATTCACAATCCTTTGGGTGAAGAAATTCCTCCTAAACTCAGTCCTAAATCTACTTCCCCTTATTTTGAGGCTATGTCCCCTAGTTCTGCTTTCACCCGCCAGTGGAAACAACCTGCCCGCATCTATCCTATCTATTCGCTTCATAATTTTAAATGTTTCTATAAGATCCCCCCTCATCCTTCTAAATTCCAGTGAGTACAGTCCCAGTCTACTCAACCTCTCCTCATAATCCAAACCCTTCAGCTCTGGGATTAACCTAGTGAATCTCCTCTGCACACCCTCCAGTGCCAGTACGTCCTTTCTCAAGTAAGGAGACCAAAACTGAACACAATACTCCAGGTATGGCCTCACTAACACCTTATACAATTGCAACATAACCTCCCTAGTCTTAAACTCCATCCCTCTAGCAATGAAGGACAAAATTCCATTTGCTTTCTTAATCACCTGTTGCACCTGTAAACCAACCTTCAGTGACTCATGCACTAGCACACCCAAGTCTCTCTGCACAGCGGCATGCTTTAATATTTTATCGTTTAAATAATAATCCCGTTTGCTGTTATTCCTACCAAAATGGATAACCTCACATTTGTCAACATTGAATTCCATCTGCCAGACCCTAGCCCATTCACTTAACCTATCCAAATCCCTCTGCATCCTCTATCCATGCTACTACTTTACCCTTAATGCCATGCATCTTTATCTTATGCAGCAACCTTTTGTGTGGCACCTTGTCAAAGGTTTTCTGGAAATCCAGATATACCACATCCATCGGCTCCCCATTATCTACTGCACTGGTAATGTCCTCAAAAAATTCCACTAAATTAGTTAGGCATGACCTGCCCTTTATGAACCCATGCTGCGTCTGCCCAATGGGACAATTTCTATCCAGATGCCTCGCTATTTCTTCCTTGATGATAGATTCCAGCATCTTCCCTACTACCGAAGTTAAGCTCACTGGCCTATAATTTTCTGCTTTCTGCCTACCTCCTTTTTTAAACAGTGGTGTCACGTTTGCTAATTTCCAATCCACCAGGACCACCCCAGAGTCTAGTGAATTTCGGTAAATTATCACTAGTGCATCTGCAATGTCCCTAGCCATCTCTTTTAGCACTCTGGGATGCATTCCATCAGGGCCGGGGGGGGGGGGGGGGGGGGGGTTCAGTTGTACGGAGAATTAGAAAATCAAAGTTAAAGGGGAGGGTAGAAGTGCAGGTTAATGATGAGAACTTTCAGCTAGTTAAAGGAGCCGAGGGCTCAGCAGAGGTTTGTCAGAAAGCACAGAATCTATGTGGGTAGAGTTGAGGAATCGCAAAGGTAAAAAGACCCTGATGGAAGATATGTACATGCCCCCTAGCCATAGTCAGAATGTGCACCAGAAAATAAATCAGGTGATAGAGAAAGCATGTAAAAAAGGCAATATCACAATAATCATGGGGCACTTCAATATGCAGGTGGACTGGGAAAATCAGGTTGGCAGAGGATACCAAGAAAAGGATTGTGTGGAATGTATAAGAGATGTTTTTTTGGAGCAGCTTGTGACAGAGCCTACAAGGGAACAGGCAATTCTGGATTTGGTGATGTGTCATGAGGCAGACTTGATGAGGGAACTTAAGGTGAAGGAACCCTTTGGGAGCAGTGACCATAATATGATAGAATTTACCCTGCAGTTTCACAGGGAGAAGCTGGAGTCAGATGTAACGGTATTACAATTAAATCAGTGTAACTACAAAGACATGAGGGAGGAGCTGGCCAGAGTTGATTGGGAAAGGAGCCTAGCAGGGAAGGCAGTGGAACAGCAATGGCAGGAGCTTTGGGGGGGTTAATCGACAGGCATAACAGAAATTCAACCCCAGGAGGAGGAAACGTGCTAAGTGGAGGATGAGGCAACCCTAGCTGATGAGTGAAGTCAAGGAAAGCATAAAAGCAAAAGAAAAAGCATACAAAGTGGCAAGAATTAGTGGGAAGCCAGAAGATTGGGAAGCCTTTAAAAACGAGCAAGAACAACTAAAAAACAATAAGGGTTGGGCGGGGGGTGGGGGGGGGGGGGGGGGGGGGAGAGAGAGAGAGAGAGAGAGAAGATGAATTATGAGTGTAAGCTAGGTGGTAATAAAAGAAGATAGGAAGAGTTTCTTTCAATATATTAACTTCACATCAGTCTTCATGGTGGAAGACACCAGTGGGATGCCAGAGCTCCAGGAGAATCAGGGGGCACAGGTGAGTGTAGTGGCCATCATGAAGGAGAAAGTTCTGAGGAAAATGAAAAGTCTGAAGGTGGATAAGTCACCTGTTTCGGATGGACTACACACCAGGGTTCTGAAGGAGATAGCTGAGGAGATTGTGGAGGAATTATTGGTGATCTTTCAAGATTCACTGGAGGCAGGGAGGGCCCCATAGGATGGGAAAGTACCTGATGCAGCTCCGCTGTTTAAGAAGGGAGGGAGGCAGAAGACAGGAAATTATAGGCCAGTTAGCCTTACTTCAGTCCAAGATTTTAGAGACCATTATTAAAGATGAGATCACGGAGTACTTGGAAGTGGATGATAAAATAGGACTGAGTCAGCACGGCTTCATCAAGGGGAGGTCATGTCTGACAAATCTGTTAGAGTTCTTTGAGGAGGTAACAAGGAAGTTAGACAAAGGAGAACCAGTGGACGTAATTTATTTAGATTTCCAGAAGGCCTTTGACAAGGTGCCGCATAGGAGACTGTTAATTAAGTTAAGAGCCCATGGTGTTAAGGGTAAAATCCTGGCATGGATAGAGGATTGGTTGACTGGCAGAAGGCAGAGAGTGGGGATAAAGGATATTTTTCAGGATGGCAGCCGGTGACTAGTGGTGTGCCTAAGGGGTCTGTGACGGACCACAACTTTTCACAATATCCATTAATGATTTGGAAGAAGGAACTGAAGGCATTGTTGCTAAGTTTGCAGATGATACAAAGATGTGTAGAGGGACAGGTAGTACTGAGGAAGCAGGAGGGCTGCAGGAAGACTTGGATAGGCTAGGAGAGTGGGCAAAGAAGTGACAGATGGAATGCAATGTGGACAAGTGTGAGGTTATGCACTTTGGAAGGAGGAATGGAGGCATAGACTATTTTCTAACTGGGGAAATGCTTAGGAAATCAGAAGCACAAAGGGACTTGGGAGTCCTTGTTCAAGATTCTCTTAAGGTTAATATGCAGGTTCAGTCGGCAGTTAAAAAGGCAAATGCTATGTTAGCATTCATGTCAAGAGAGCTAGAATACAAGACCAGGAATGTACTTCTCAGGCTGTATAAGGCTCTGGTCAAACCCCATTTGGAGTATTGGGAGCAGTTTTGGGCCCTGTATCTAAGGAAGGATGTGCTGACCTTGGAAAGGGCCCAGAGGAGGTTCACAAGAATGATCCCTGGAATGAAGAGCTTGTCGCATGAGGAACGGTTGAGAACTCTGGGTCTGTACTCGTTAGAGTTTAGAAGGATGTGGGGAGATCTTATTGAAACTTACAGGATACTGCAAGGTGTGGATAGAGTGGGCAAGGAGAGAATGTTTCCACTTATAGGAAAACTAGAACCAGAGGGCATTATCTCACACTAAAAGCATGATCCTTTAAAACAGTGATGAGGAGGAATTTCTTCAGCCAGAGAGTGGTGAATCTGTGCAACTCTTTGCTGCAGAAGGCTGTGGAGGTCAAATCACGTAGTTTTTTAAAGACAGAGATTGATAGGTTATTGATTAATAAGGGGATCAGGGGTTATGGAGAGAAGGCGGGAGAATGGGGATGTGAAAAATATCAGCCATGATTGAATGGCGGAGGGCAGCATGGTGGCGCAGTGGTAGCACTGCAGTCTCACGGCGCCAAGGTCACAGGTCGATCTTGGCTCTGGGTCACTGTCCGTGTGAAGTTTGCACATTCTCCCCGTGTTTGTGTGGGTTTCGTCCCGACAACCCAAAGATGTGCAAGGTCGTTGGATTGAACCTAAATTGCCCCTTAATTGGAAAAAATGAATTCGGTACTCTAAATTTATAGAAAAAAAAATGATTAAATGGCGGAGCAGACTCGATGGGCCAAGTGGTCTAATTCAGCTCCTATGTCTTATGGCCTTCTGGTTAGGTATCAGTTTTGATTGATAAAGATTGTTGATAGAGTAGTGGCAGGGGTGGCTGGGCTGCAGGGGTGACATTGTGCATTGAACTGTATGTTAGCCTAGTGGTTCAGGTGCAAGGATATGTCATTTGAAGATGAAATCACTGCCTTTCAGTACTCGTATGAGGTAATTAAACTTCTTTCAACACTATCCATGTCCTCAGAGCTTGACTGTTGATGTTGACAGCAGCGGCTATCTGCTCCCACTATTGTTTCTGAGTTTTCTGCAGAGCTTCTGGGCTCCCTGTAGAAAGAGGGTCTCCCACCTCTTCCCCAGCTCCTTTATCAAGATTGCTAGTGCTGTGTCAGAGAACATTGGAGTATGCTCTCTGATGCACTCTCAATTACGACAAAGCGAGAGTAGAATGTAATCGAGGCTTTATTCCACAGAGATGTGTGGCCTCCTGCAGCAGCTGACAAAATGGCTGCTGTATGGAGAGCACACTTATTTACACGCCGCCTACTGGGCGGAGCCAGAAGGCAGGGATCTACCCCCGTACCTGTAGTACAGGGGCCTTACCGTAAAACCCATATATACAGTATAATACATCAGTGGTGACTACCACACTCTCTGCCTTGTCACACCACTAATCAGTGTTCTCGCTGCTCAGTATGCTTTCTTTGCCACTTCCTGCAACTGCTTCAGTCAGAATGCACCTACCCTTTAAGAGGAGCAAGTTTACTCTAAGCAGTGGAGGATAGTTTTACGTGATGCTTGCCTCACATGGACTGAGGGGCATAAAGAATAAAGCCTCTCAACAGAGTGTTTCATGCTGGGTTGCATGGAGCTATCATGCAAACCTGCAGGCGGCACAAAATTTGCATTCTGTCTGCATTAGAACTAATGAGTTAGGTTGTTTTTGCATCACTACCCGCAAGCTTGATTTCAGGATATATCCAATTGTACCCTTTGCTTTGATTGTTGAAGAAACATGCACACTCCAATATTAAATAGCGCAAAGTCAACATTAATCACTAGAGGGCACTGCTGCTGGGAAATCTCTTCGTGAATTGGTTTACAATAATTGAGGATTCAATGGCATATTGATGAACCCCTGTCGAGATGTAATTATAGAATTTACAGTGCAGAAGGAGGCCCTTCGGCCCTTCGAAGGAGCGCTCAACCTAAGCCCACACCTCCAGCCTATCCACGTAACCCCACCTAACCATTTTTGGACACGAAGGGCAATTTAGCATGGCCAATCCACCTAACCTGCATATCTTTAGACTGTGGGAGGAAATCGGAGCACCCGGAGGGAACCCACGCAAACACGGGAAGAACTTGCAGACTCAGCACAGACAATGACCCAAGCCGAGAATCGAACCTGGGACCCTGGAGCTATGAAGCAACTGTGCTAACCACTGTGCTACCATGCTGCCTTCACTGCTGAATGTTGTAAGCTGTATCGGTGGTAGAAGAGTTTCCACCCAATATTACTAATCTTTCTTCATGCTATCCACACAGGCTCTGAATTGCTTGGATCATACCAGGGCTGGTCACATTTCAGGGCTGATCCTAAATTTTGGCCCAAGCTCAATCCAAATGTTGCAAAAGCAAAAAAACAATTTGCTCATCAATGAAATCTGAATCTCCTTTCACTGAATCATACTGGAATCACTCATATAATCTAACATTGAGTTGTATAAAGTCTTTCTGTCCAGCCGCAGTTGCGGCAAAGTGTACAATTTAAGAACATAAGAAATAGGAACTGGAGTAGGCCATTTGACCATTCTAACCAGCATCAAGTTTGGAACATAACCCTTTCCTCAAACTGTTTCCTGCTGGGGAAAAAACAGAAAGCAGAATGCCAGCTTTCATGTTTAACCATAATGGGTGAGATGGTGCATCTTTGGGCAAGAAATTTAGTTAGTGCCTATTTTTGGGCACTGTGAGTGATTCAAAATGGCACCTGCGGCACATACGCACTTCTGAGGAAATGCCATCTGTCGTCTTGGTGAAAATGAGAGCACATGCAGAGTAAACGGCCACAGAAAATATATAAAACAGAACACAGGATTTCAGCCAGACTACAATGCTGATTTTATGCCAGTTCTGCCATTATGGTGATGCGTTTTGGGAGGACTAACATGGCAAGGGAATACACAATGAATGATAAAATGCCAGGCAGTACAGAGGACCAGAGAGGCCTTAAGCTGCATGTCCATAGTTCCCTGAAGGTAGCAGAACAGGTAGATAAGGTGACTAAGGTGGCATAAGGCATACTTACCTTTAATAGCCAGGGCATAGAATTGAAGAGCAGGGAGGTTATGATGCAGCTGTATAAAATGCCCATTAGGCCACAGCTAGAGCACTGTGTGCAGTTCTGGTTGCCACACTATAGGAAGGAAGTGCTTGCACGATAAAGGGGGCAGAGGAGATCCACCAGAATATTGCCTGAGCTGGAGCAGTGCAGCTATGAAGAGAGGCTGTTCAAGGGGAGAATGTTTGCCTTAGAGCAGAGAAGGCTGAGGGGGGACCTGATTGAGGTGTACAAAGTTATGAAGGACATAGATAGGGTAGATAGGAAGAAACATTCCCCTTAGTTCATAGGTCAATAACCTTGGGGAATAGATTTAAAGTAATGGGCAGGAGATTTAGAGAGGATTTGAGGAAATACCCTTCACACAGAGCATAGTGGTAATCTGGACCTCACTGCCTGAAAGGGTGGTGGAGGCAGAGACCCTCACAATGTTTAGAGTCATAGATGTTTACAACATGGAAACAGGCCCATCGGCCCAGCTTGTCCATGCCGCACAGTTCCTATCACTAAGCCAGTCCCACTTGCCCGCATTTGGCCACTATCCCTCTATACCCACCCTGCCCATGTAACTGTCTAACTGTCTTTTAAAGGAAAACAATTGTACCCACCTGTACCATTGCCTCTGGCAGCCCATTCCAGATGCTCACCAGCTCTGGCAGCCCATTCCAGATGCTCACCAGCTCTGGCAGCCCGTTCCAGATGTTCACCACCCTCTGTGAGAAAGAATTTCCCCTCTGGTCTCTTTTGTATCTCTCACCTTAAATCTATACCCTCTAGTTCTATATTTCTCTACCTTCGGGAAAAGATGTCAACTATCTACCTTGTCGATGCTCCTCATTATTTTATAGACCTCTATAAGATCATCCCTAAGCCTCCTACGTTCCAAGGAAAAAGGTTCCAGTCTATCCAGCCTCTCCTTATTACTCAGACCATCGAGACCTCAGAGTCGAAAGGGAAGAGATGATGAACGCAAAGGGACAGGTGGTCTGTCGTGCATTTGTTTTAATGCGAGAAGTGTAGCAGGTAAGGCAGATGAACTTAGGGCTTGGATCAGTACCTGGGAATATGATGTTATTGGTTTTACTGAGACTTGGTTGAGGGAAGGGCAGGACTGGCAACTGAATATCCCAGGGTATAGATGGTTCAGGAGGGATAGAGAGGGAGGTAGAAGGGGTGGAGGAGTTGCATTACTCGTCAGAGATGATATCACAGCTGTGATTAAGGAGGGCACGATAGAGGATTCGAGCACTGAGGCAATATGGGTGGAGCTAAGAAATAGGAAGGGTGCAGTAACATTGTTGGGACTTTACTACAGGCCTCCCAAAAGTGAGCATGAAGTAGAGGTACAAATATGCAGACAGATTATAGAAAAATGTAGGAGCAATAGGGTGGTTGTGATGGGAGATTTTAACTTCCCCAACATCGAATGGGAATGGGATTTGTGTAGTGTTGGAGGCGTAGATGGAGCAGAGTTTGTAAGGAGCATCCAGGAGAGTTTTTTAGAGCAGTATGTAAATAGTCCAACTAGGGAAGGGGACATACTGGACCTGGTATTGGGAAATGATTCCGGCCAGGTGGTTGATGTTTCAGCCGGTGATTACTTTGGGAATAGTGATCACAATTCCGTAAGTTTTAGAATACTCATGGACAAGGACAAGAGTGGTCCGAAAGGAAGAGTGCTAAATTGGAGAAAGGCAGAGTATAACAAAATTCGGCAGGAGCTAGGGAATGTGGATTGGGAGCAGCTGTTTAAGGGTAAATCCACACTTGAAATGTGGAAGTCTTTTAAGGAAAGGTTGATTAGAGTGTAGGACAGACATGTTCCTGTGAAAATGAGAGATAGAAATAGAAAGATTAGGGAACCATGGATGACTGGTGAAAAGAGGGCAGCACAGTGGCCTAGTGGTTAACACAACCGCCTCACGGCGCTGAGGTCCCAGGTTCGATCCCGGCTCTGGGTCACTGTCCATGTGGAGTTTGCACATTCTCCCCGTGTCTGCGTGGGTTTCGCCCCCACAACCCAAAAATGTGCAGAGTAGGTGGATTGGCCTCGCTAAATTGCCCCTTAATTGGAAAAAATAATTGGGTAATCTAAATTTTAGAAAAAAAAAATGACGGGTGAAATTGTGAGACTAGCTAAGATGAAAAAGGAAGCATATTTAAGATCGAGGCGACTCAAAACTGATGAAGCTTTGGAGGAATATCGGGAAAGTAGGACGAATCTCAAACACGCAATAAAAAGGGCTAAAAGGTGTCATGAAATATCTTTGGCTAACAGGGTTAAGGAAAATCCCAAAGCCTTTTATTTGTATGTAAGGAGCAAGAGGATAACTAGGGAAAGGATTGGCCCACTCAAAGACAAGAGAGGGAATTTATGCGTGGACTCAGAGGAAATGGGTGAGATTCTTAATGAGTACTTTGCAACGGTATTCACAAAGGAGATGTACAAGACGGATGTTGAGGCTAGGGATGGATGTTTAAATACTCTAGGTCAAGTTGTCATACGGAAAGGGGAAGTTTTGGGTATTCTAAAAGGCATTAAGGTGGACAAGTCCCCAGGACCGGATGGGATCTATCCCAGGTTACTGAGGGAAGCGAGGGTCGAAATAGCTGGGGCCTTAACAGATATCTTTGCAGCATCCTTGAGCACGGGTGAGGTCCCGGAGGACTGGAGAATTGCTAATGTTGTCCCTTTGTTTAAGAAGGGCAGCAGGGAAAATCCAGGGAATTACAGACCTGTGAGCTTCACGTCAGTGGTAGGCAAACTGTTGGAGAAGATACTGAGGGATAGGATCTATTCATATCTGGAAGAAAATAGACTTATCAGTGATAGGCAGCATGGTTTTGTGCAAGGAAGGTCATGTCTTACAAACCTAATAGAATTCTTTGAGGATGTGACAAAGTTAATTGATGAGGGAAGGGCTGTAGATGTCATATACATGGACTTTAGTAAGGTGTTTGATAAGCTTTCCCATGGCAGGTTGATGGCAAAAGTGAAGTCATATGGGGTTCAGGGTGGACTAGCTAGATAGGTAAAGAACTGGCTGGGCAACAGGAGACAGAGAGTAGTGGTGGAAGGGAATGTCTCAAAATGGATAAGGGTGACTAGTGGTGTTCCACAGGGATCCGTGCTCGGACCACTGTTGTTTGTGATCTACATAAATGACCTGGAGGAAGGTATAGGTGGTCTGATTAGCAAGTTTGCAGATGATACTAAGATTGGTGGAGTTGCAGATAGCGAGGAGGACTGTCAGAGAATACAACAAAATATAGATAGATTGGAGAGTTGGGCAGAGAAATGGCAGATGGAGTTCAATCCAGGCAAATGCGAGGTGATGCATTTTGGAAGATCAAATTCAAGAGCGGACTATATGGTCAATGGAAGGGTCCTGGGGAAAATTGATGTACAGAGAGATCTGGGAGTTCAGGCCCATTGTATCCTGAAGGTGGCAATGCAGGTTGATAGAGTGGTCAAGAAGGCATACAGCATGCTTGCCTTCATCGGACGGGGTATTGAGTACAAGAGTAGGCAGGTCATGTTACAGTTGTATAGGACTTTGGTTAGGCCACATTTGGAATACTGCGTGCAGTTCTGGTCGCCACATTACCAGAAGGATGTGGATGCTTTGGAGAGGGTGCAGAGGAGGTTCACCAGGATGTTGCCTGGTATGGAGGGTGCTAGCTATGAAGAAAGGTTGAGTAGATTAGGATTGTTTCCGTTGGAAAGATGGAGGTTGAGGGGGGGACCTGATTGAGGTATACAAAATTATGAGAGGTATGGACAGGGTGGATAGCAACAAGCTTTTTCCAAGAGTGGAGGTGTCAGTTACAAGGGGTCACGATTTCAAGGTGAGAGGGGGAAAGTTTAAGGGAGATGTGCGTGGAAACTTTTTTACGCAGAGGGTGGTGGGTGCCTGGAATGCTTTACCAGCAGAGGTGGTAGAGGCATGCACGATAGCATCATTTAAGAGGCATCTAGACAGGTATATGAACGGGCGGCAACACCAAGCAGACCAAGCAGGCCAGCAGCACGGTTCGATTCCTGTACCAGCCTCCCCGGACAGGCGCCGGAATGTGGCGACTAGGGGCTTTTCACAGTAACTTCATTGAAGCCTACTCATGACAATAAGCAATTTTCATTTTCATTTTCATCTGGTTTTCTGTGCCATTCCATGGCACACCAGAGTCTGAGCTGGAAGTGAGAGGGGTGGGACCTCTTTGGCAAGACCGGCACCTCTGATATCGAAGAACTCCAAAGCTGCTGCTTCAACCTCCTCCCCCCCCATCCCAGATCGCTGATAGGGTACCCTCTTCCTTAATCACTGGTAATGGTCCCCCTCAGAACCTCCTTCAGCCCCCCAGGTACCCCCTTCATGTCCCGTACTTTGGCAGTGCCAACCTGGCACCTTGCAGTATAAGAGGTGACGAGGGGGTAAGGGGATAAGCACCCTCCCAACAATTGCCTTCAGGATGCCGGCGGCTTAGAGACACCTAGAGTCGGATAAACTGTTAAAAGAGAGAGGACGAGGAGGAAGAGGAAGAGGAGGGTGATGGGTTTTCAGCAAGAGGCCATGTTCACCCAGGGTACTCAAGCGGCAAATCTCTGACCTGAATCTCAACAGGAAACAAGGGGCGTGATTGTGCAGCCTTGTCGCGCCCGACTCGGTGACATGACGAGGCCGTTAATTCTTGCGAGTTGCTTCTCTTGAGATGTGCAATGCTCAGGGCACCTCTCGAGACCTAATGAGATCTCGCGAAACATTGTGATCTTGATCTCGCTCTCACTGGCCGTAATCTAAATTTGTATATTTAAGTGATCAGTTAGCCTCACTTAAATATGTCTGCGTCGGACTCACTTGGCCCAGGATCGAATGCCCGAGACTGGGAGACCTCACCATGGCGCCATTTAGTACTGGTCCACACAAATGTGCACCAGGTGTAGTGGCACCTGGAGTGTCTCCCAGGCCATTGGAGACTCCTGGGTGTCATAGAATCATACAGCACAAAAAAGGCCATTTGGCCCAATGCATCTGCGTCTGTCAAAACAAACACCTAACCATTCTAATCCCATTTTCCAAGTGTCTGGTAACTGGGCAGGATGGCATCCTGGCACTCCTGCTGCCGCCCAGACACCTTGGCACTGCCACACCGGTGCCTTGGCACTGCCATCCAGGCAGTGCCAGGTTGCCTGGATGACATTGTCAAGGTGCCAGGTTGGCAGTTCCAAGGTGCCCAGGTGGCAGTTTCCCCATGCTGGGGATAGGGCCTGGGGGTGCCCTTCCCTCATGAGGTGGGGTAAAGGTGCTTCACGGAACACCTAACAAGTAAGCTGGGATTGGGGTTCAGAGGCTGCAGTGGGCGGTTGAGAGATTGGGGCGGCATTTAATAATGATGCCCTGATCGCTTCCTTTACTGATGAGCTGGTGCAGGAAATGATGGTAAGTGCAGCCTTGATGGGGTGTTTTTCACTGAGGCCAGAAAAAAAAACTGTTGCTTGATAGCGGGGTCATTCTAAGCATTGCAAGCAGCAAGGAGTACCCGAATAATGCGGCTAACACGGCACTCTGTTCTTTTCCCTTTAGATCACGCTCAAGATGTGAGCGGTCTGTGGTTAATTAGTGGCCCTTACTGAAATCCTGCTGCAGCCACAACAGCAATCTCAGAGCAGGACATGAATTGCATTGCCAGTGGCTATGAAGGAGATTGTGACAATCATCTGAGGGTGAAGAATCTCGGAAGGTGAGAGTGAAACGCTGGAGGTGGACTCTTGTGAATCCAATGAGTGGGAGTTTCAGTCACAATGCATCTATCCTTTAAGAAGTGCAATAAGGCTTTAAGTAGTGTATTCTAGTTTTAAATGGTGCTATCCTCACAAGAACTGAGGGGCACATAGCCTCTTAATAGCATGTTTCATGCTGAGCTGCATGCTGTATCATGTAAACCAAAGAAAATGCACTTCAAACTGAATTTCTTGCCCAAATATAAACTATATCATCCATCATATGAAAACTGGCAATTGGTTTTGTTTCCCAACAGGAAATAATTTGAGGAAAGTGTTACATTCCAAACGTGATGTCGGTTCAAATGCTCAAATGGCCTACTTCAGCCCCTATTTCTTGGGTTCTTATGTTGTACACATTTTCTCAACTGCTGCAAGACACAAATACTTCACACAACTCAAAGTTAGGTTATATGAGTGAATAGACCATTTTCCGGTATGATTCAGTGAAACAAGATTCAGAATTAGTCGATGAGCAAGGAGACCTTTATACATCTCGCTCCCTCCAGGCTGGAGCAGGTGACATTAACAATATAAATATGAACATACAAACATATGAATAAGGAGATGGAGTAGGCCACTTAGCCCCTCGAGCATGCTCCACTATTCAGTAAGATCATGCTAATTGTAACTTCAACTCCACATTCCCGTCTACCCTCAATAACCTTTACTTATCAAGAATTAATCTACTTTTGCCTTAAAAACAGTTTGCCATCCACTGTTGCACAGGAGAGGTCATCACTGCTCGAAATGCATTTCCTTCTTTCTTGCTAAAGTAGGTGGAACGGGCATTAGGTAGGCTAGGATTGCAGGATTCCCATGCTGCAGAGTGCCATTGATGTCCAGCTGATGTGTACCCATGCACAGAGAATCGTGTAGGTCGATGCCCAGTACCCTGGCAGGAGTAGTGATGTCTTAATTCTGTGGAAGTCCCCCCTGCCCTGCTAAATTTGAACCACCACAGCAAACCACAGGGAAGCTATTGGATGATAAGAACCATTGATGACATTTCTTCTGAATGTATCCTGCATGGTGCACAGCATGCAGACAATTAGAGCCAACTGCCACAAAAAATGTGATAAAGCAGATCAATAGAGTGCTGAAGCATGGAGATTCTTGAGTGGACCACATTGAGGAGCTTCCAGAGATTGGCAGAAGTGGAAAATAAGGCAACAATATAGATAGGCCCTTTCTGCCAGGGATTACATTTTAAGTCTGATTATTACAACCCAATTCCCCATTCACCAGCAGTCCCAAGCCTTTATTTCCCTCTGTCACTGATCATCACAACATTTGCTTGGCCAGAGTGTAAGAATAAAAGTGATCACGAAATTAACATCCCAAACCAACTATATCAATGAAACCATGCTTCCTGTTATGATCCCAGCTGATCTTAATACTTAACAAGCCAGACAAAACCTGGCTTGTTAAATCCTAACCTTTTTTTTCAGAAACCCTGGATGAACAAATTCATAGGGGTTTGCTGTTTGTTTAACACAAAGAATAAAACATTTATAAAAAAAAAAGAAAGTGAGCTATATTAAACCTAAAAAGGTTGGAAAGATCTCAGTACAAACACAGGACTATGATTCAAACATTCAATATTCCCTCTTCCCAGCTATATCATTAGAGACACATACAAATTAGGAAAAAATAAATTACCATATCTATCTCACATTCTAATATTCAGAGTAAGTACATGTGAACAAACTGCCGAACTATGATCAGACACACCCCACTCCAAGGTAAATGACAAACCTGACCAAAGTACATTCTATGGATATCTCAACGGCCCACCCAGATGCTTGCCACATACTGGGTGGTATTCTCCCCCCCCCCCCACGCCGGGTGGGAGAATCACTGGGGTGCTGCACAAGTCGTGGCACGCCACCCTGACACCCGCTCTCGATTCTCCCACCCCCCGAAACCAGCGCCATGGGAATCGCATCGGGCCGCTCGGAGAATCGCCGCAAACGGCGAGCAGTGATTCTCCGGCCCGGATAGGCCGAGTAGCCGGCGAAATAAATGACAGTCCCGCTGGCGCCGTTCACCCCTGGTCGCTGCCGGCGGGAACTGTGCAGGAACGTGGGGGGGGGGGGGGGGCAGCCTGTGGGGGGGGGGGAGGGGGGCTCCTTCACCAGGGAGGGGGGGCCTCCGAAGGGGTCTGGCCCACGATCGGGCCCACCGATCAGCGGGCTGGCCTCTCCCCCCCCCCCCCCCCCGGGGCTTATCTGCTTCCGCGGCCGGCCCCAGAACCCTGCCGCCATGTTGTGAGGGCCAGTGCGCTGAAGAAGTTCCCCGCGCATGCGCAGGATGGCGGGGCCCAACTGCGCATGCACAGGAATGAGCTGCCCCAACTGCGCGTGCGCGGGTTGGCGGGGCCCAACTGCGCATGCACAGGAATGAACTGCCCCAACTGCGCATGCGCAGGTTGGCGCGGCCCCCATTTGCAGGTATTGGGGCGGCGTGACGCGACTCGCGACGGCGTTCACAATGGCATGGGCATTTAGTCCTGGGAGCGGAGAATACCGCCCACTGTCTTTCTCACTCGGGTTTCCAATCTCCACATTTGAAGAACATGTCTCAGAATTCCCTCCAGATGTTGCGCCGACTTGCCACCTTCAATAAGAAGCTAGCTCCAAGGTTTGAATCTCGCTTTCCGAGATTCCTTTCCCTGGATCTCTTGAGTATACCCATGCTTCACCTCCCAAACAGGCTTTCAGATTTTTGGCCGTGCCAAACAAAACCCCGCTGGTCCAAAAGGCCCATGTTATTGAGTCTTCAGGGCTCTCAAGTTCACTTCATTTCAAATCTGCTACCGCACCTCAGTTTTTAATTCACACCCTATTACTCTGCTCCTTTCTCTTAACTTCATTTATTAGGATCTGCATCTGATCTCTGTCCTGTCCGTTTCCTGGGGCTGTCTCATGGGACCTGTTTCTGATTCCTGTCTTTGTCCCTACCTGAGACCTTTTTCCAGGACCTCTTTCTGTCCCACTCCCTAATTTGGGGCCTTCACCTGGTCCCTGCCCGTGTCCTGCTCCTTGGGACTCCTGTCGAATGGCGCTCCGCTTCAGGTCATCTTTTCACTTCTATTTTTCTCCTGTGCATGTGCGCAGAGCCAGTTCCGGGCCGAAATAACATAAATACAACTAACTATTCATGTGCAGCCCTTTACTGGCTGGGCATGCAGTAGAAACCCATCACTTTTACAAATCAACAAAAATTGTCACCGTTTGAGTAAAATCCCCTCACGACCTAAGACGTCCTTGTTAAGGTGAATTGGACATTCTGAATTGTCCCTCCGTGTATCCCAACATGTGCTGAAGTGTGGCGACTAGGGGCTTTTCACAGTAACTTCATTGCAGTGTTAATGTAAGCCTACTTGTGACAGTAAAGATTATGTATAAAGACAATGCTGTAATCATAATTTAGCATTGTACTAAAGTTCAATAGATTACCACCTTTTTGATTTGCAAGTTAATTTTGAGGGCAAATAGTTTAACGTGCTCAGTTCTTGAACTTATACCAAAAACAGTAATGGGAAAGACTGGGAAGCAGAAAGGAAAGTGCAAACTGAACATTACATTATAGAGGGATTGAATAAATACTGCAGCTTATTTTGATGAATACAAGTTTGAAGCTTGGTATCCGCCCACTCTGTGCACGTGATTTTAATTGAAAGCTGATTCTCACTACATTTCTGTCAACATTCTGTGTGTTTTTTGTTATTTGAACTAGTCACTGAGTCATGAGCATGTGAACATCAGATACATTTGGTTATTTTCAAAGGCAGTTCAAAATTATTGATCAATTTGATTTCTCCGTGACAAAATATCAGGGATTTTATCACACCAACACGTGGACTGACACTCGCCTTTAACGTAAAGTAATAACTGGACCGTTCATATGTCTGCTCTCTCGTTCATTATTGCCTGAACAGATTGTATTCATCATTTTAGAAAGAAAAGCCAGGGAAATAGAACATCTATTTTTTGCTCAGAGGCTCAGGGGGTTATTATGGGAAAAAGGTGAAATAGGCTTTAAATGAGCATACAAGTTGGTGGAAGACTCTGATTTTAGTCCTCAGTTCTGAGGTAAGTTCTGATTTAATCAGACCTAGAGGTGCTAAAAATGGAGACCTGTGTGCTTAGCACTCAAGGACTTGTTTAGGTTTAATTTTCCTGGGGTGTTATACGTAGCTTGCACACAATTTTCTACTGAAGGTGCACTGGCAGACAAATAACAACACATATTAGAATGACCCAGGGTTCACGGGTGCAGCACTGAAGGCCAGGGTAGAGGGAATACAGCTAAGGAGGGATGTCTCTCATCCGCAGAGGGATTGCAGGCCACAGAAGCAACAAATAGGAGGAGATACTGATGAAGTCCCAGCTAGGAGTATTGTCCCAAGACATATCTCCAGTACTGGAATAATTGTAATGATTTGATATGAGTGGTCAAGATAAGGTCCTATCTCCTATTGAGGCACGTCCTCAATAATTGAACCACCACCAGCAATACAATGCACTGACATCCACACAACCAACATTATTGCATCCCTCACGTGCATTATTTACACCTCAGGCACATCTCACAGATCTTTAAGCATTGAGGCATTGCACAAACAAGCACATTGTGAAGCAGACTGGGAGGACCGTACAGCAGGTCAGGACCACTGCGAAGCAGATCAGGATCATTGAGAAGAGACTGGGATGAGTGTGGAAGATCCGGGTTGCTGAAGTGAGAGAGAGCAAAAAAAGATCAAATTATGAAATCAGAGAAAGGCTGAAAATGGATTGATTAGTGAGTATTGCAGTTTTGTTTCCCATTCTCCAACGTTAGGAAAATGGTCTAAAGAGCTGGGAATTTTTTAGAAGTAATTATTTTGATAATAAGCATTAAGTAAAGTATTTCAACTAACCGCCCCATATTTAAGTGACAACTTAAGAAGCAAAGTGAATAGCTGGTGATTTTTATTTACGTAGTAAGTTTTATTATCTAATAGGTCGTGAAATTGCAGGACAGCTCCGACGCCTGGAGTGCACATACTGTTCCATGTGGGAACTCCAGGACATTTCCAGTGTCCTTGACAATTATATGTGCAGCAAGTGTCATTAGCTGCAGAAGCTCAAGTATTGGTTTTGGCACTTGAATAGCAGCTGGTGTCACTGTGGCACTGTTGTAAGGTTGAGTTCTTTGTAGATAGCATATTTAATTAGTTCACCCTTCATCTGAAAAGTATGCACAGGGAGAGAGAGGTGATCACCAGGCAGCTAACAGAAAATAAGCAGGTAATGCAGAGGTTTCCTGAGTACATCTCACTCTTCAAACAGAATACGGATGATAGTGATGGTTGATCTGAGGAGTGCACCCAGGGCTATGGCTGGCTGAGCTATACAGTGGGACAGGAAGAATATTGGCAGAGCAATAATGACAGGAGATTTGATAAGCAGACAAGCAGGTTTTTCTGCAGTTAAAGACCTTAATCCAGGATGGTATGTTGTCTCCCTGGTAGCAGGTAAAGGATGTCACTGAATAGTTCCCCATGAGGTAGGGGGGTGAACAGCCAGTGATCATGCTCCACATTGATACCCGTGGCATAGTAGAAAGAGGGATGTGCTCCTGCAGTCAGAATTTAGGGACTGAGTAAAAGTAGCAAATGGTACCTCAAAAGTAGTCATCTCTGGATTACTGCTGGTATAGTGATTCAACTTTAAGAAAGAATATACTTACAAGTACCATGTGACTAGCAGGCATTGTTCAGAGTAGTTTTCAGTTGAGCTAGCAGCATATGGTGTGAAAGAATTGCAGCTGTACTTCCCTGTTAACAGTAGCTGTTGAATCATTATAGTAAATCTGTTTTGGTGAGCAATCCTGTACAACATGTTCAAATAGTCTTTACCAATATTTAGTTTACCAGTGCTGTCAGATTGATAGGTTTGTACTAAGCAAACATAGAAATACAACATAGTGAGCAGCAGTGTGTTATAACCCGACCCAAGGTCATGGGGTCTGCACCATTAGGTTCCCCGTGACTTCATCTGGATATGATCGCACCAGATGAGGGGGCGGAGCTACACCATTAACCTCGGGGATCTTGGGACATAAATACTCCGGTCCAAGTGTGGGCCAGGTGTGGGAAACCCTTCAGGGAGTAGGAGTGCATTGGGTAGGTAAATAAACATTGTGTTTTTCTAATCAGTCATTTCTTCACCATGGTCACTTCGCCTGGAAATTTACACAATGGTTCCTCAATAACACAAAAGTATGCCGACTTGAAGGTCACAGGAAAAGCCACAGATGGGATTTTGTGTTGTACACAGGCTGCCTGTGCATTGGAGATCCCATGAGGCAGAGTCCCTCTACAGACAGTGTCTCACAGAGCAGTAAGTACTTAATTTGTGAGGTAGCCAGATTGGTGGTGAATTGGGCAGTCCATTTTGAATTGGCTGGTTGATTTTGAGTGAACAGTACAAGCTGTAGGGCCATTACAATGTCCCCAGGTGCCATTCCTATGCAAAAGACAGGAAGCACACGGTGCAGAACACGGTGCTCCAAATGAAAAAGGAGGAGAAAAGAAAAACACACAGCTGCTGTATTGCTGAATCTCCCCACAGATTAGAGAAGCTATAAATCCCATACACGTCAACACCTAAAAGACAGAAAACATCAGGAAGATATTACCAGATAGACCAGCATGAATTGGAAGGCCAGTGATGTCCTATCCAAATCCAAAATTATGGAGCTATTCTTTTTAGATTCATCCAACACAGAATTTGATAAACAATCAGTGTTAATAAAGATAGCCATTGAAAACAAAGGATTGGACAGAGGCAACATTTTGGGCCTATCTGAGGAGGATCAGTATGATCCTGCCAAGCTGTGTTACATGCTGGAGGATCAGCTTCCTGTAAATATAAACTTTAACATTTTAGAGCTGACGGCTAACAGACAACATCCACAAGAATCAATTGATCAATTTGGCAGCAGGTGCCAGAATAAAGGCAAGCACTGATTTCTCTGAAGACAAGAAACATTGTCCATATAAATAGAGCCGGTTATAGCTTCAACACCAGTTGAAGCTTTCCAAAAAGATCTTTTGAAGAAAAAGAAATATCACAATATTGACATATTGCTAAAAGATGGCAGAAAATATGAAGGCAATGCAGTTGGACAACAACACCTACACAAATTAGGTGCACCTACCAATATTGATACTGTGACAAGGATGCGGAAAGCAAGCAAGCCTTGTGAGAAGTGTGGCCCGCTGCATTCACCATGAAACTGTCCTGTGGTCCAAGACCTTTGTACGTTATGTGCTGTAAAAAGATATTGGGCTCACCTATGAGGAAATCTGGTTCCATAGGTGTGACCAGAGGTAAGATACAATATTGTTCTGCTGAGTTGGCAGCAGGATCTCAAGAAATCACTATTTTTAGGACACGATTCAGAGATTACCCTTTGGTTTATCTGTCAATCAGTATCTGCTCCCAGCGGCATATGTATATTTTTTCTTTATTCATTCATGGGATGTGGATGTCGCTGGTTGGGTCAACATTAATTGCCCAACCATGAAGGCATTAAGTGTCAACTACATTGCTGTCGGTTTGAAGTCACATGTAGGCCAGACCAGGTAAGGATGACAGATTTACTTTCCTAAAGGATATTAGTGAACCAGATGAGTTTTTATGATAATCAACGATGGTTTCATGGTCATCATTAGACTTTTTAAAATTCCACATTTTTTTATTAAATTCAAATTCTACCATCTGCCCTGGGGGGATTCGAACCCAGGTCCCCAGAGTATTACCCTAGGCCTCTGGATTACTAGTCCAGTGACGATAACACTTTGCCACTGCCTCCCGACTGGATTACAGAAAACATCCTTGGTTGTATGCATCTTGTTACAGTGATGGACAAAACCAAAGAAGAGCATGTCTGAAATCCAAATCACTGATGGCAGCAGCCTGCCGAGAAGGACTCACTTCAGCAGCAGCAAGTGCCAGGTGAATGTAGGTCAGATCAACCTGCTTCGTTCTAACCTTTCAGGTTACAGGTTTCACTCTGACCTTCGACGACCCCTCAGAAAAAGAGCACTTGCAGAAATCTCTCTGTTTTTGCAACTCCTTTGCACCATATGTACCATGGGTGGGGCACAGGGAGTCTATGGGGGGTAGGGGTGAGGGCTGCAAAGGAGAAATGTTACAAATATATGGTAGGAGGGCCATCAACACATGTTCGAGCTACTAAACAGGCATTCTCAGGGGAGACAAATGCCCTGTAACACTATGACCCAAGAAAGAAGAAGATCTTAGAGATTAGCATATCTTAAAAAGGGTAAGGATGGTGCATTATGCAAAATGGTAAACCAATTACATTTGGGTCCAATCTATCATAAACGCAGTCCAATTATTCAAACATAAAGTGCAAGGCACTCACTCTGGCACTCAGTATCACAAGGTTCCAGATTAAAGTATGTGGTAAACGATTCATTGTGGAAACTGACCATAAACCATTGGAAATGATTTGGTGAAAACCAATGACAGCGCACCATCCAGACTGCAATGACATCTGATAAAAATACAGATCCAGGGCATTGAAGTTTGTTACAATGTAGTAGAAAAATCATTACATTCGAAACACTGATCACGTTGCCCAATCTGGAAAAAACTGCAGATGTCTCGCTACACCTACAAGTAGATGGCATAGATATCAAAGTAAAAGTTATGTTACATGTTGATTGGATGAATTTTAGTCAACACAAGTGTAACTAACTTCACAAAGAAACAGAAAATGATCAATAGCCTGGCATACCCCCACTCTACGATTACCACCAAGCCAGGGGATCAACCGTGAAGTATGCAGGAGGGCATGTCTAAACAGAACCAGGTATAATTGATGAAACAGCAACACAGGACTACTTGCATGTTAAACCATATAAACAGCAAGCAATAGACAGCTAAGTGATTCCACAAGAAATAGATCAGATCTAAGCGCTGCAGTCCTGCCACATCTAGTTGTGAATGGCGGTGGACAATTACATAACTCACCGGAGAAAGAGGCTCCACAAATATTCTCATCCTTATTCCCATCCAGCACATCTGTGCAAATGACAAGGCTGAAGCATTTCTATCAATCTTCAACCAGAAGTTGCCGAGTGAATAATCCATCTCAGCTTCCTCCGGACGTACCCAGCGTCACAGATGTCAGTCTTCAACCAATGCGATTCACTCAATAAACGACCAAAGATACTAGATAATCGCAAATGCTATGGGCCCTGACAATATTGCAGCAAAGTATTGAAGACAAGTGCTCCAAAACTTGCTGCACCCCAAGCTAAGCTGTTACAGTACACCTACAACACTGGCATCTACACAGTATGTCCTACACAGAAAAAGTAGGGCAAATCCAACCTGGTCAATTACCCATCCCATCAGTCTACTCCTCCCATCTGGAAGGGGGTCATCAATGTAGTGATCTCTGTAGGTGCATGCACACAAGGGGTTAATGGGTAAATAGCAGCACCGCATGATCACTAGAGGGCTGGACCAACAGGGGTATAAAAAAGCAGCCACACGGGGTCTCTCTTTCTCGTGGGTGCGCTGTGAACAGAATCACATAGATAATTAATGGAGTTACGTTTAGTTACTATTGTTAAATCTTGTTAACCAATTCCTAGTTTCCACGTTAAGGTTAAAAAAACTCGTGCATTAATAGTTATAGTTACTCAATAAATCTTTGTTGTTACTGGACGAGTTTGAGTCTTCTTCAACAAGATTCAGAGGACCTCACCATCAACAAAGGATTGAGCAACACGTGTTATCGACCACGCAGGTAACACAACATGGTATCAAGGAGTGTTGGCCTTAACAACAAAAACATAAACTAGCTAGATTAGGTTCAACAGACAAGAAAAAAAAATAATTCGGAGAAATATTCAACCACGGAAGGCATTACAGCAGTCGGACCTCCTGGGCAAGAAAAAACCGGTAAGATGGACTCACTTCCAGCTCTAGAGCCCCCCAGAACCTTGGGTAATCTCCAGTATAATTGGAAAATTTTCCTTCAACATTTTAATCTATTTCTGGAAATTAAGGACATAACCGCTGCACCTGATTCTTAAAAAATAGCCTACCTCTTATCTGCGGCAGGGAAACAGTCCATGGAGACATATAATTCATTCAATTTCTTGGAAGGTGAAGACAAAACTAAATTGAAAGTAATTATCGCAAAATTTGAACAATACTGTAAAAATCAGTCTGGTGAGACGCTGGAAAGACTTAAATTTCGTAATAGGTGCCAGAGATTCGGAGAGTCAATCACTGATTTTATTGAAGACCTCCAGGTACCAGCACAAGGCTGTAATTATGCTGATTTCAGAGATGCTATGATAATAGATCAATTAATTTATGGACTATCAGATAAAAATTTAACGAAAAAACTTTCACAACAACAGTATCTAACTCTAGAAGTCGCGATTAAACAGTGCATAGTGCATGAACAGAAAAAAAATCAGGACCTTCAATTTATCCGAAGAAAAAACAGTGCCAAAACTTACCACGAGGCAGAGGCAGGATCTCACTCGATGCAGCAGCACTTTTTGCTTGGCAGCCATCTTGAACGAGAGCGGTCCGGCCAGTACGCACAAGCGCACTTCTCAAACACAGAAAAAAACGGCAAAATACATTTGTGCGCATGCGTGATAAGCCGCGCATGCGCAGTTGCAAAAAGAGCGCACAGTACAGGAAACTGGGATTGCGCATGTGCAGTCGATTCCTACGTGTTATGTCACGAGCGTCATGATGTCAGAGGACCCGGACCATGCCCACTTAAAAGGGACATGCCCGAAAATTGCAAATAAGAAATTTAAAGCTACAAACCACAGATTTTTTTCCTCGAACGACAAAATGAAGACCGAGCCTTCACCCACAGTTAAAAATTACCTCCGCAGCACCCTGAAACATACAGTTTGCAACACCCAAAGAGAAGAGCACAATGACAAATCCATAGCAAAAGATTTGTTCATTGACGATGATTACTCAGGAGATGAGTTCCTCATTGGACAAATAGAGCACCGTGACACATCCTTGACAAGAAGCGATGAATTACTCGCTGACGAATGCCACTCAGCCATGGATCAGTTCTCTGGATCTGATTGTCATTGCAGCAGCAACATGGGTGCCAAGTTCCATACAAGTCTCATGGTGGGAGAATCCAGTACCATGGCGACATGGCAGCTCGTCGACAAAATGGATGACAACCACATGTCACATATCCTAACAGAAGGCGACACCACACAGAGAATACAGATCGACTCCACTGAGGGAGTGATACCAGCCTCCATAGCGAGCTCGTTGACAGGCTCGAGAATGGCCGCATGCAACAACTCCGGAGCGACAGCCGTGAACGAAGAAGATAATGAATGTCTATCCACCTTATTTGAGCCACCAGAGAAGACTATGAAACTCTACCCACCTCATTTGATCGGCAAGAAGACACTGAATGTCTACCCACTGTATGTGAAAATAGTGACAAAGTGATCACACTCGACATACAGAGTGTGTAGGCTCACAGCGAGACTGACAGACCTCACTCGTTTCTACAAAAGCACAGAGTAGGATGACTCTTGTGTCCAGTGAGACCACATCAATTGAAATCTTGAAGATTTTAACTCCTGAAGAGGCGCATAAAGAGATCACAGATGATTCAAATGTACCGGAAATGTCTGCATCAGAGGAACACTAAGGCAGCAAAAACGAACAATCAAATTGACCACAAATGGCTGATGTCACCAACATCAATACGATATCAGATCATTCTCAGTTCTCAAAAAGAAACGCTCAATGTGACTGACACCAATGACTGTGACTTACTCAAATTATCCACACGGAACACAAATTGAGCGCAACAAGAGTACAAACATGCCATGGCAATAAATCTCACAAATTTGTATTTGCTCCACAACAAACAAGCAAAGCAGCTTTCAAGAAAGATGCAACACAGAATCGCTATCACAAGCATACAAAAATAAGTATAAATCAGACTACAAAGTGATTCGACCATCCGATGGCTCGTGAGGTCCTCACGTACACATATAAACACTGACGGTGGCCACGACGACATGACAACACCAACTGCCACCTCAACCTCAGGCGATGAGATCAACCCACCTGATCAAACTCATATAGTCTGGACTCCCAAAGTTTTTCGTTAGGATTGGACTTTTTAAACGTTGATTGATTTTGTACAGTCATTATTACCATCACATTCTGTACACAGCATTACTTGTTTTATCTGTTCCCAGTTGACTAGTTCATTATGTTTGTTCAATTTTCATAACATCATCCAGAAAATCTGTAAAACATTAAAAAGGGGGGAATGTAGTGATCTCTGTTGGTGCATGCACACAAGAGGTTAATAGGTAAATAGCAGCACCACATGATCACGAGAAGGCTGGAACAACAGGGGTATAAAAAAGCAACCACACGTGGTCTCTCTCTCTCTCTCGTGGGTGCCCTGTGAACAGGGTAACATCAGAATCACGTAGATAGTTAGCGGAGTTACGTTTAGTTACTATTGTTAAATCTTGTTAACCAATTCCTAGTTTCCATGTTGAGGTAAAGAACTCATACATTAATAGTTATAGTTACTCAATAAATCTTTGTTGTAACTGGACGAGTTTGAGTCTTCTTCAACAAGATTCAGAGGACCTCACCATCAACCAAGGATTGAGCAACACGTGTTATCGACCAAGCAGGTAGCACAACAATCAATAGTGCTGTCAAGTGGCACTTGCTTAGCAATAACGTACTGAGGCAGGTTCAGTTTGGATTCTGCCAGGGTCACTGGGCTCCTGACCTTATTATAGTCTTGTTTTAAACTTGGATAAAAGATCTGAACTCATAGAGGTAATTTGAGGGTGACTGCCATTGACATCAAGGCAGCATTTGACCGAATATGACATCAAATAGCCCTAACAAAACTGGAGTCAATGAGTATCGGGGGGGAAAACTCCGCTGGTTGGAGTCATACCTGTCACAATGGAAAATGGTATGGTTGTTGAAGGTCAATCATCTCAGTTCCAGTGTATCACTGCAGGAGTTCCTCAGGGAAGCGTCCTAAACCCAACCATCTTCAGCAGCTTCATCAATTACTTCCTTTCCATCATAACATCAGTAGCGGAGATGCTCGCTGATGGCTGCATAATTCCACAAATATTCACTCCCTCCATCACCGTCACACAGTGGAAATGGTGTGTACCATCTACAAGATGCACCGCAGAAACTATCAGGCTCCATAGGTAGTACCTCCCAAACCCACGACTGCTACCATCTAGGACAAGGGCAGCAGTCACATGGGAACACCAGCACCTGGAAGTTCCCCTCAAAGTCTCTCACCATCTTGATTTTCGAATATATCCCAATTCCTCCACTGTCACTGGGACTTCTTCCCTAAAGGAATTGTGTATATCTACACCACATGGCTAGAGGTTCACCACCACCTTCCCAAGAGCAATTAGGGATGGGCAATAAATGCTGGCTTAGCCAGCAACATGTACATCCTACAAAGGAATTTTTAAAAACAGGCATTGCAGCTCAAAATCCCACACTGATCACCATAGTCTAAAGTACCAGTGCTTCAGTGAGGAAAATAGCCCCAGCTAAAGTTTAAAAAAAAAACCTTTATTTTTCAAGCCTACATTTCCATCAGTCAAATCGGGTGTCATCACTGCCTAAACGAAATCATCAATAACATTTTTCATTGCAGAGAAAATCTATATATGAACACATATGGACTCCAGATCAGTCACAATATTGGGAATGATGAATGTACAGCAAGAAGAGAGAAAAAATAGTTGCTTTGCAGCAGTGGGAGGAAAGAAAGCAAACGTCACTGTCTTCATTCTGAAATAACTTCATTTCTAGAAACAGTTTAACGTGCTGAGCACTCCAATTGTAATGGAGCACGTGAAGGTGCTGCCTCTCTCACTGTAACTTCCTCCAGTCCTGTAACCCGCCTTGCACTTTGTATTCCACTGGCCTTGTGCATTCCTGATTTCCCCCACCCACCATTGTTTTAAAGGAAAGCTGTGACCTGATTGGCTGATAGGGAATCTGCATTAAATTTAAAATTTGAACATTGTTAAACTAATGAAACATAATTAATTAATTATTTAATCATAATTTAGAGGAGTATCTAAGCCAGAGATCGGAGAGTACTGCATTTAGCTTTTGCATTTATAGTAGAAATCTAGTGCTAGGAAACATATAGTTAACATACAGTTAACAGTAACTTTAAAAAAAAACTTTAAAATTAATTTACTAATTAATGTAATGTCAATTAGAGGGGTGCAGTGCTCTGACTGTGAGATGTGGCAGGTCCGGGAAGCTTCCAGCTACCCGGATGGCTTCATCTGCAGAAAGTGCACCCAACTGGGGCTCCTCACAGACCGCATGGTTCGGTTGGAGCAGCAGTTGGATGCACTTAGGAGCATGCAGGTGGCGGAAAGCATCATAGATAGCAGTTATATAAATGTGGTCACACCCAAGGTGCAGGCAGAGAAATGGGTGACCACCAGAAGGGGCAGGAAATCAATGCAGGTTGTCCCCCTCTCGAACAGGTATACCCCTTTGGATACTGTCGGGGGGAATAGCCTATCAGGGGAAAACAGTAGCAGTCAGAGCAGTGGCACCACGGCTGGCTCTGATGTTCAGCAGGGAGGGTCAAAGCGCAGAAGAGCAATAGTCATAGGGGACTCTACGGTCAGGGGCACAGATAGGTGCTTCTGTGGACGTGAATGAGACTCCAGGGTGGTATGTTACCTCCATGGTGCCAGGGTCCAGGATTTCTCAGCATGGGTAGCGGGCATCCTGAAGGGGGAGGGAAAACAGGCAGAGGTTATGGTACAGGTTATGGTACTAACTGGTACAGGAAGGGGGATGAGGTCCTGCAGCAGGAGTTCAGGGAGATAGGCAGAAAATTAAAATACAGGACCTCAAGGGTTGTAATCTCGGGATTACTCCCTGTGCTACATGCCAGTGAGGCTAGAAATAGGAAGATAGAGCAGCTAAACACGTGGTTAAACAGCTGGTGTAGGAGGGAGGGTTTCCATTATCTGGACCACTGGGAGCTTTTCCGGGGCAGGTGTGACCTGTATAAGAAGGACGGGTTGCATCTAAACTGGAGAGGCATAAATATCCTGGCCGCGAGGTTTGCTAGTGTCACACGGGAGTGTTTAAACTAGTATGGCGGGGGCTGGGCACCGGAGCAATAGGTTGGAAGGTGAAAACATTGAGGGAGAACTAGGAGATAGGGCCAGTATGGCTCTGAGGAAGAGCAGACAGGGAGATGTTGCTGAAAACAGTGGGACTGGTGGCCTGAAGTGCATATGTGTTAATGCAAGAAGTTTAAGAGGTAAGACAGATGCTTAGAGCTTGAATTAGTACTTGGAACTATGATGTTGTTGCCATTACAGAGATCTGGTTGAGGAAAGGACAGGATTGGCACCTAAACATTCCAGGATTTAGATGTTTCAGCGTAATAGAGGGGGAGGTAAAAGGGGCGGAGGAGTTACGCTACTGGTTAGGGAGAATATCACAGCTGTACTGCGGGAGGACACCTCAGAGGGCAGCGAGGCTCTATAGGTAGAGATCAGGAATAAGAAGGGTGCAGTCACAATGTTGGGGGTTTACTACAGGATACCCAACAGCCAGCGGGAGAAAGCGGAGCAGATAGGTAGACAGATTTTGGAAAGGAATAAAAGCAACAGGGTTGTTGTGATGGGAGACTTTAACTTCCCCAATATTGACTGGACTGACTTAGTGCTAGGGGCTTAGACGGGGCAGAGTTTGTAAGGAGCATCCAGGAGGGATTCTTAAAACAATATGTAGATAGTGCAACTAGGGAAGGGGCTGTACTGGACCTTGGTATTGGGGAATGAGCCCGGCCAGGTGGTAGAAGTTTCAGTAGGGGAGCAGTTCGGGAACAGTGACCACAATTCAGTAAGTTTTAAAGTGCTGGTGGACAAGGATAAGAGTGGTCCTTGGGTGAAAGTGCTAAATTGGGGGAAGGCTAATTATAACAATATTAGGCAGGAACTGAAGAACATAGATTGAGGGCGGATGTTTGAGGGTAAATCAACATCTGGCATGTGGGAGGCTTTCAAATGTCAGTTGAAAAGAATTCAGGACCGGCATGTTGCTGTGAGGAAGAAGGATAAATATGGCAAATTTCACGATCCTTGGATAACGAGGTATATTGTCGGCTTCGTCAAAAAGAAAAAGGACGCATTTGTCAGGGCTAGAAGGCTGAGAACAGACAAAGCCTGTGTGGAATATAAGGAAAGAAGGAAGGAACTTAAGCAAGGAGTCAGGAGAGCTAAAAGGAGTCAGGAAAAGTCATTGGCAAATAGGGTTAAGGAAAATACCAAGGCTTTTTACACATACAAAAAAACAAGAGGGTAGCCAGGGAAAGGGTTGGCCCACTGAAGTTTAGGCAAGGGAATCTATGTGTGGAGCCAGAGGAAATGGGCGAGGTACTAAATGAATACTTTGCATCAGTATTCACCAAAGAGAAGGATTTGGTGGATGTTGAGTCTGGCGAAGGGTATGTAGATAGCCTGGGTTACATTGAGATCCAAAAAGACGAGGTGTTGGGTGTCTTGAAAAATATTAAGGTAGGTAAGTCCCCAGGGCCTGATGGAATCTACCTCAGAATACTGAAGGAGGCAAGAGAGGAAATTGCTCAGGCCTTGACAGAAATATTTGGATCTTCACTGTGTTCAGGTGATGTCCCGGAGGACTGGAGAGTAGCCAATGTCGTTGCTTTGTTAAAGAAGGGCAGCAAGGATAATCACAGGATCTACTCCCATTTGGAAGGAAGTGGTCGTATTAGCGAGATGCAGCATGGTTTTGTGAAGGGGAGGTCGTGTCTCACTAACTTGATAGAGTTTTTTGAGAAGGTCACAAAGATGATTGATGCAGGTAGGGCAGTAGATGTTGTCTATATGGACTTCAGTAAGGCCTTTGACAAGGTGCCTCATGGCAGACTGGATAAAAGGTGAAGTCACACGGTATCAGGGGTGAGCTGGCAAGGTGGATACAGAACTGGCTAGGTCATAGAAGGCAGGAGTAGCAATGGAAGGGTGCTTTTCTGATTGGAAGGCTGTGACTAGTTGTGTTCCATGGGGGTCCGTGTTGGGTCCTTTGCTGTTCGTAGGTAAATTATTTGGAGGAAAATGTAACTGGTCTGATTAGTACGTTGGCGGAGACACAAAGGTTGGTGGAATTGCGGATAGCGATGACGACTGTCGGAGGATCGAGCAGGATTTAGATCATTTGGAGACTTGGGCAGCGAGATGGCAGATGAAGTATAATACGGACAAATGTGAGGTGATGCATTTTGGAAGATCTAATACAGGTAGGGAATATACAGTGAATGGTAGAACCCGCAAGAGTCTTGACAGTGAGAGAGATCTTGGTGTATAGGTCCACAGGTCACTGAAAGTTGCAACACAGGTGGAGAAGGTAGTCAAGAAGGCATACGGCATGCTTGCCTGCATTGGCCGGGGCATTGAGTCTAAAAATTGGCAAGTCATGTTGCAGCTGTATAGAACCTTAGTTGGGACCCACTTGCAGCAGAGTGTTCAAGTCTGGTCACCACACTACCAGAATGATGTGGAGGCTTTAGAGAGGGTGCAGAAGAGATTTACCAGGATGTTGCCTGGTATGGAGGGCATTAGCTATAAGGAGAGGTTGAATAAACTTGGTTTGTTCTCACTGGAACGAAAAAGGTTGAGGGGCGACCTGATAGAGGTCTAAAAAATTATGAGGGACATAGACAGAATGGATAGTCAGAGACTATCTCCCAGGGTAGAGGGGTCAATGACCAGGGGGCATAGGTTTAAGGTGCAAGGGGCAAGGTTTAGAGGAGATGTGCGCGACAAGTTTTTTATACAGAGGATAGAGGGTGCCTGGAACACGCTGCCGGAGGAGGTGGTGGAAGCAGGAACGATAGTGACGTTCAAGGGGCATCATGACAAATACATGAATAGGATGGGAATAGAGGGATACGGACCACAGAAGATTTTAGGTTAGACGGGCAGCATGGTCGGCGCAGGCTTGGAGGGCTGAAGGGCCTGTTCTTGTGCTGTACCTTTCTTTGTTCTTTGTTCTAAATACAAGTGTGTGAACCAGAAAACAGCACCAATGTAAATATTGACCTGAAGCATAAAACAGTGCAATAACTTTACAAAACACTGACAAAAAACGTTTACTTAGCCAAATATGTATCTTTCATGTCTCCTTTTTCTATGACATCATGGTGGTTAAGGTCAGCTCTGATGGGGCAACATTGGAGTCCTTTGAGATCCCAGACTAGGTTTTTAAGTTCCAGATCGCATTGGGCGGGTCAGTGATGGGAATGGAAATTGTCACGAGAACAGCCTAAGTCACATTTTATGTTGACATAAATGTGTGGCACGATTGTCCAATCTACCTGTCAGTGACTGGGCACATTTCCCAGCATTCCAAGCCAGGAACATCATCTTTATTCATTAACGTACCAGTAACAGGCCCCTGCGCCCGAATCATCCCTTTGGATAGTCCCCTTTATGCTGGGACAGCTTTTATAAATTATGCTATGATCCTTCAGTTACTAAGTTGCTGGTGGGAGGGGGGGGGGGGGGGGGGGGGGGGGGGGGGCAACAGAAGCTGTCCGTCCAGCAATAGACCTTATGATTTTTTTTTCACGGTCTGCTCCATATGGTGGAAAAAGCCACTATTGCTGTCGGTGGCTTCAATGCCGCTTTTCCCATCCTCTACTGGCCTTTACCGATTTCCAGTGTGGTCAATCGCTTTGGTATATTCCTCTCCTTGCTTCTGTCATCTGCCTTCAGGTAATCTACCCGAGGGTGTCTACTTACTTACCAGAACTGACAGAAAACTGTTCAACCTTGCTCACATGAGATCCGAGACAAAGGAGTGCCAAGTCCTTGTCTGACTCGACGGTAATAATGCCGCACTTGCGTTCCATGCCAACGAATACTTTCAGTGGCAAATAAGCAGACTCTCACGCCATTAAAGAATTTGATTTGACCATAAGAAAGGATGTTAATATATTCACATCGGCAATGTAACGCTGGAGATTGTTGATCACTTCACAATTCCAGGAACTACAGTCGCCTATAATCTGTCACTTGATACTGAAATCAATACTTGCACCTTATAAGCAGAAACCATTATATCGAAGCTGAGTAAGGTGTGTGCAATGGCAGCAACTCGACTGAGAGCACCAAATGTGAGTCAACCAAACTTCTGTCCTCAGCACACTGCTCTATGGTGGTGAGATCTGGGCAACATAAGCTAAGCCGAAGAAAAAGCTGAACAGTTTCCGCCTTTGTTGTCTCAGGCGTCGCCTTGGCAGTGCAAAATCACCAACTCATAGGTCCTGGAGCATGCTAATTCTAATAGCATACACTCACCACTAAGCCAATGACATCTGCGCTGGCTTGGCCACGTTCATCAGATAAATGATAGCCGTATACCCAAAGACCTTCTCTACAATAAGCTGGCTACTGGACAGCAACGTCCTAATGTCCATACCTCAACTGCAAGGACACCTGTAAGTGAGGTATGAAGATGACGGATATTGACACTGACAGTTGGGGGACAGCTGCTGATGGCTGTGACCTCCGGAGGCTGACTGTTTGCAAGAGCATGGGTAGACGTAAACAAATAAAAAACTTAGCTGGCCAAGAAGAGGCCCAGAGAAAACCGAGGCCAGCGAATTGTGCACCTTCTCAGCCCACTCTCTTCCTCTGACACAAATGTGGCAGAGACTGCCATGCCAGAGTTGGACTCTTGAGCCACACCAGTCAATGCTTAACACAGAGCTGATCAACATGGCACAAACTACAGACTCATGAGACAGAAGCCTATTGTAACCATGCGCTGGATTCTCTGAGACCGCTGCAAAATAGGCTTTTCCGGCGAAAAGGCCTGCGGCGCGTTTTTGGGGCCGATTTTTGATTTTCCGCAGCCCAAAAAAATCGCGCGATCGCGGTGGGCACCACATGGTCCGGAGAATTGTGGGAGTTGGTCCGACAACCGGTTCTCCATGCCCCCTATGATTCTGTGCCCTTGATGGGCCAAAGACCGGATGGCGTGGTTCTAACCATCTTTTAAAAAATCATCAACCAGTCATGCTGTGCTGGCTGATGAGGCGTCCGGAGGAGGCAGTGGTCGGGCGGCTGGGAGCCCCTCTCCATGACAGGGTGATGCACTCCCAACGGACGCCATTACGGCAGCCATGATGATGGGCACTCACACTGGGCCGTGGCTTCTGCGGGGGAGAGGGGGGTAGCCCTCCAGGGTCGGGGTAGTTTCGGGGAAGGTGGAGGAGACAGGTCGGAAGGCTGGGAGCCCCCCTCTATGACAGGGTGATGCACTCTCAATGGACGCCATTACTGCGGCCATGTTGATGGGCACCCACACCGGGCGCTGGCTCATCGCAGGCATCACGGCCGTTTGGGTGTTTGCCGGGCCCTTCGCCGGCCACCCCACCCAGCCGCTGTCACCCACCAGGGGTGGAGACGTAGGGCCACACCCACAGCAGCCCCCAGTGAGGGCTGCGCCATGGAACAGTGGCCCTGACAGGAGGGACGGGTGACAAGTGTGGAGTCACCGACAGGATGGGGGTGGTTGGGCATGTGTGGCTGGGGCGCATGGTGCCAACCGGGGTGACCATGTAGGCCATGGCACCTGGTTGTGGACGGCTGCATGTGCCATGATAACATATTGTTTCCCTCACACCCTGCAGATCATAATGTTTGGCCACCACCCAGCGATGTTGGCCACCGTGGCGGGGGCCGCTGCCCTGCATGTGGGAGCGTGAGTGGGGACGGCTCAGAGAGGATGCGGAGGCCACAGCTGAGGAGCAGGTCGCAGAGGGGCCGCTCAGGCTGCAGGTCCACCTGCCCGACAGGCTGAGGAGGAGGAGGAACCAGACAAGGGGGAGCTGCAGGACGAGGATGACGATGAGGGGGTGGAGGAGGTGGTGCCACTGAGGCGCCCGATGAAGCCCCTTGTGTACCGGCGCCGCATGTCCTTCCAGGACCTCCCAGACAGGGCATTCAGGAGGAAACTGAGGATGATCTGGAAAACCGTGGCCCACGTATGCCACACGATGGCACACCTGGCACTGCGTGGGACTGGGGAGGACACCCTCTCCCGGTGGCTATCAGGGTTACAGTTGTCATAATATCCACTCATGTATATAATGCGATGCAGACAGGCAGTGATTGACACACAGGATGACCAGTAAGCATACAACACAGTACAGCCAATCACCAGACAGGACACTACCACTATAAAGCCAGAGGGCACTAGGTTTCCCGTTCCCAGTCAGAGTCCATGAGCTAGCAAATGCAAACACCATGCGGTAGCTAGTAAGTCTGGTCAGGCTACTACAAGGTCACCAGTCAGATCAGTATAGTGTCGACCCACAGCTGAATATGTATAGCAGTTCTATTGTTGAATAAAACAGTGTTGGATCTTCTCCAGTGTTAGACGTCTGTTTCTAACTTCCCTGCATCAAATGCAGTCCACATCGAACCAACCTGCCTAACACATCATGGTGCCAGAGTGTTACTGATCATGACGGACCTACCTCGAGTGAATCAGCATTGACCAGCAAGCAGCCATCCAGGGAAATGGAAAACATACAGCCTCCTCCGCAGCTCTGCATCTCCGGCAACCTCGGCGCCAACTGGAAAGTCTTCAAGCAAAAGTTCCTCTTGTACATCGAGGCCTCCGACCTCGAGGCAGCATCGGATGCCAGGAAGATCGCGCTATTTCTCTCCACAGTGGGGGATCATGCCATCTATATCTACAACTCCTTTACCTTCACCGACGGCAAAGACAAAATGAAATTCAAAACAGTCCTGCTGAAGTTCGACAGCCACTGCGACATTGAGGTGAATGAGAGCTTTGAACGGTACATCTTCCAGCAGAGGCTTCAGGGTAAGGATGAACCTTTTCACTCCTTCTTGACCCATCTCCGCATCCTCCGGACCAGGACCCATGTCTTCCGGACCAGGACATTGCCAACACGGTCCTCAACTGCCCCACCTGTCAGAAGTTTCAAATGGCTCAACCCAAGGAAACACTGCAACAGCACGAGAGCGTGACCTCTCCATGGTCCAAAGTAGGTGTAGACCTTTTCCTAGCCAAGGGGCGTGACTACGTACTCCTGGTCGAGTAATTCTCCAGTTACCCAGAAGTGGTGAAACTGTCCGACCTCACGTCGAAAGCGGTCATCAAAGCCTGCAAAGAAACGTTCGCCAGGCACGGGATACCGCTCACGGTAATGAGCGAAAACGGTCCATGCTTTTACAGCCAGGAATGGTCTGATTTTGTACAGTCCTACAACTTCCATCACGTTACCTCCAGTCCCCACTACCCGCAATCAAGCGGGAAGGCCGAGAAAGGGGTCCATATTGTCAAGCGGTTGCTGTGCAAAGCTGCAGACTCAGGCTCTGGCTTCAACCTGGCAATGCTGGCATACAGGGCAGCCCCAATGTCCACTGGGTTGTCTCCAGTGCATATGCTCATGAATCACACTCTGGGGACCACAGTTCCAGCCCTCCATGTTCCAGACCTTGACCACCTCACGGTTTTGCAAAACATGCAGCAGTCAGAGGCCCAACAGAAGGCCACATATGATGCTCATGCCATGGATCTACGCGGGCTGGCTCCAGCCGATCATGTTCACGTCCAGTTGCCTGAGGGCAGCTGGTCAGCCACAGCTGTTGTTGTCAAACAAGTTGCCCCAAGGTCTTTCCTTGTCCGCATGGCTGATGGCTCCCTGCTAAGGCGCAACAGACGGGCATTGTGAAGAGTTCCACGCCCACCACCTGACCGCAGTGCTCCGCCGGCCATCATACTTCCTCCGGACGTACCCTGTCACGAGGCCACCGATCTGCCAGCGACCCTACCGGCCCCCGCGACCACTGCGATGCCAGCGATCCTACCTATCCAAGTGCAGGCGGCTCCTGATCCTCCTCTGCGGCGATCGACAAGAATTCGTCACTCACCACAAAGACGGAATCTGTAGACTGAATTCATCGATTTAACCTTTGTAAATATTGCTTTGTTTGCCATGTATCTGCACTATCGATACCTTCCCATGTATATGCGTTTGTTCAAGCACCGTTTATATATAACCAGATATATATATATATACGTATACATACCTCAGTATTTATTTAACTAAAAAAAAAGGGGGAGATATAATATCTACTCATGTATATAATGAGATGCAGACAGGCAGTGATTGACACACAGGATGACCAGTAAGCATACAACACAGTACAGCCAATCACCAGACAGGACACTACCACTATAAAGCCAGAGGGCACTAGGTTTCCCGTTCTTTCGGGACCCAGCTACTGAGACAGTCAGAGTCCATGAGCTAGCAAATGCAAACACCATGCGGTAGCTAGTAAGTCTGGTCAGGCTACTACAAGTTCACCAGTCAGATCAGTATAGTGTCGACCCACAGCTGAATATGTATAGCAGTTCTATAGTTGAATAAAACAGTGTTGGATTTCTCCAGTGTTAGACATCTGTTTCTACCTTCCCTGCATCAAGTGCAGTCCACATCGAACCAACCTGCCTAACACATCAACGGTCGCCCTAAACATCTATGCCACGGGGTCGTTCCAGTCGCCAAGTGGGGACCTGTCCGGCATCTCCCAGGCGTCCATGCAGAGGTGCATCCATGCCCTTTTTGCCCTTGTGGACCGGTACATACAGTTCCCCATGGACCACGGCCACCAGGATGCCCGAGCAGCGGAGTTCGCTGCCGTTGCCATGATACCCATGCTTCAGGGGGTGATCAATGGGGTGCATGTCGCCCTGCAGCCACCATCGTTTAACAGGCTGGTGTTCATGAATAGGAAGGGGTACCACTCCATGAACGTGCAGGTGATCTGTGACCACCAGATGAAGATCTTGCACGTCTGCGCCCAGTGACCGGGCAGTGTACATGACTCCTTCATGATGGCACAACCTGTGGTCCCCAGCATGTTTGAGGGACCCCCCCCCCCCGGGCTATGGTGCTGGTTGCTGGGCCACAGGGGGTACCCATTGCGGTCTTGGCTGATGACGCCTATACGGAGGCCACAGACCGACGTGGAGCAATGAGGTCCACTGTACGGCCAGAGGTGTGGTCGAGAGGTGATTTGAGGTCCTGAAAATACGCTTCAGGTGCCTGGACCGTTCTAGCGGGGCCCTTCAGTACGACTCTAGGAGGGTTGGCCGCATCGTAGTGGTCAGCAGCGTCCTCCACAATATAACCCAGCAGAGGGGCGAGGTTCTGGAGGTAGAGGAGGGGGAGAAGGAAGTTCAAGAGGAGGGGCAGGCCTCTCCAGATGAGGCGGAGAGGGAGAGGCTGGACATAGGGGCTGGACATGGACGGGAGGCAGCATGTCGTCACCGGCAGGGCCTGCGAACATGGGACGAGTTAATAGCCGCACATTTCACCAACTACGTGGGGGGTTCTCTGATGTGCAGGGGCACAGACACCACAAAATGGCACCACCTCACCACCGACCACACTCACCTCCCCCACCACCGACCACACTCACCTCCCCCACCACCGACCACACTCACCCCCTCCACCACCAGCCACACTCACCTCCCCCACCATCGACCACACACACACAACCCCCACCATCGACCACACACACACAACCCCCACCACCGACCACACTCACCTCCCCCACCACCGACCACACTCACCTCCCCCACCACCGACCACACTCACCTCCTCCACCACCGACCACACTCACCTCCCCACCACCGACCACACTCACCTCCCCCACCACCGACCACACTCACCTCCTCCACCACCGACCACACTCACCTCCCCCACCAGCGACCGCACACACACAAGCCCCACCACCGACCACACACACAACCCCCACCACCGACCACACACACACAACCCCCACCACCGACCACACTCACAACCCCCACCACCGACCACACTCACCTCCCCCAACACCGACCACACTCACAACCCCCACCACCGACCACACTCACCTCCCCCACCACCGACCACACACACAACCCCCACCACCAACCACACACACACAACCCCCACCACCAACCACACACACACAAGCCCCACCACCGACCACACTCACCTCCCCCACCACCGACCACACACACACAACCCCCACCACCAACCACACACACACAACCCCCACCACCAACCACACACACACAACCCCCACCACCGACCACACTCACCTCCCCCAACACCGACCACACTCACAACCCCCACCACCGACCACACACACAAGCCCCACCACCGACCACACACACAACCCCCACCACCGACCACACACACACAACCCCCACCACCGACCACACACACACAACCCCCACCACCGACCACACACACACAACCCCCACCACCGACCACACACACACAACCCCCACCACCGACCACACACACACAACCCCCACCACCGACCACACACACAACCTCCACCACCGACCACACACACACAAGCCCCACCACCGACCACACACACAACCCCCACCACCGACCACACACACACAAGCCCCACCACCGACCACACACACAACCCCCACCACCGACCACACACACACAACCCCCACCACCGACCACACTCACCTCCCCCACCACCGACCACACTCACCTCCCCCAACACCGACCACACTCACCTCCCCCCACCACCGACCACACTCACCTCCCCCAACACCGACCACACTCACCTCCCCCACCACCGACCACACTCACCTCCCCCACCACCGACCACACTCACCTCCCCCACCACCGACCACACACACAACCTCCACCACCGACCACACACACACAAGCCCCACCACCGACCACACTCACCTCCCCCACCACCGACCACACTCACCTCCCCCACCACCGACCACACTCACCTCCCCCACCACCGACCACACTCACACAACCCCCACCACCGACCACACACACAACCCCCACCACCGACCACACACACAACCCCCACCACCGACCACACACACAACCCCCACCACCGACCACACACACACAACCCCCACCACCGACCACACTCACCTCCCCCACCACCGACCACACTCACCTCCCCCACCACCGACCACACTCACCTCCCCCACCACCGACCACACTCACCTCCCCCACCACCGGCCACACACACCTCCCCCACCACCGACCACACTCACCTCCCCCACCACGGAACACACACACACAACCCCCACCACTGACCACACACACAACCCCCACCACCGACCACACTCACCTCCCCCACCACCGACCACACTCACCTCCCCCACCACCGACCACACTCACCTCCCCCACCAACCGACCACACTCACCTCCCCCACCACCGACCACACTCACCTCCCCCACCACCGACCACACTCACCTCCCCCACCACCGGCCACACACACCTCCCCCACCACCGACCACACTCACCTCCCCCACCACGGAACACACACACACAACCCCCACCACCAACCACACACACACAAGCCCCACCACCAACCACACACACACAACCCCCACCACCGACCACACACACAACCCCCACCACTGACCACACTCACCTCCCCCACCACAGACCACACTCACCTCCCCCACCACCGACCACACTCACCTCCCCCACCACCGACCACACACACACAACCCCCACCACCGACCACACACACAACCCCACCACCGACCACACTCACCTCCCCCACCACCGACCACACACACACCTCCCCCACCACTGACCACACACACACAACCCCCACCACCGGCCACACACACACAACCCCCACCACCGACCACACACACACAACCCCCACCACCGACCACACACACAACCCCCACCACCGACCACACACACACAACCCCCACCACCGACCACACACACAACCCCCACCACCGACCACACACACAACCCCACCACCGACCACACACACAACCCCCACCACCGACCACACACACAACCCCCACCACCGACCACACACACACAACCCCCACCACCGACCACACACACACAACCCCCACCACCGACCACACTCACCTCCCCCCACCACCGACCACATACACACAACCCCCACCACCGACCACACTCACCTCCCCCACCACCGACCACACTCACCTCCCCCACCACCGACCACACTCACCTCCCCCACCACCGACAACACTCACCTCCCCCACCACCGACAACACACACACAACCCCCACCACCTACCACCCTCACCTCCCCACCACCGACCACACTCTCCTCCCCCACCACCGACCACACTCACCTCCCCCACCACCGACCACACTCACCTCCCCCACCACCGAAAACACTCACCTCCCCCACCACCTACCACCCTCACCTCCCCCACCACCGACCACACTCTCCTCCCCCACCACCGACCACACTCACCTCCCCCACCACCGACCACACTCACCTCCCCCACCACCGAAAACACTCACCTCCCCCACCACCAACCACACACACACAACCCCCACCACCGACCACACTCACCTCCCCCACCACCGACCACACTCACCTCCCCCACCACCGACAACACACACACAACCCCCACCACCCACCACACTCACCTCCCCCACCACCACCCACCACACTCACAACCCCCACCACTGACCACACTCACCTCCCCCACCACCGGCCACACACACACAACCCCCACCACCGACCACACACACACAACCCCCACCACCGACCACACTCACCTCCCCCACCACCGACCACACTCACCTCCCCCACCACCGACCACACTCACCTCCCCCACCACCGACCACACTCACCTCCCCCACCACCAACCACACTCACCTCCCCCACCACCGACCACACACACAACCCCCACCACCGACCACACTCACCTCCCCCACCACCGACCACACACTCACCTCCCCCACCACCGACTACACACACACAACCCCCACCACCCCACCACCGACCACACTCACCTCCCCCACCACCGACCACACTCACCTCCCACACCACCGACCACACACACACAACGCCCACCACCGACCACACACACACAACCCCCACCACCGACCACCCTCCCCTCCCACACCACCGCAGCACCCGCATGCACACCACCCCTTCTTTACAGAAGCGGCACATCGAGGGGCACAGGGTTGCCTGTGACAGCGGGTCTGATCTATGGCATGGAGGATGATGACAGGCCGCTCTGCGACGTGCTCTGAGCTCCAAAATTGTTAGACGATATCTGGCTCTTGCACACACAAAGACCCAACATCTTTCAGCCAGGGTCAGGGTGGTTTTGACATTGGGTGGGGGGGGTTTGGAATGCCCACTCGGCCTCAATGGTCCATCGCCCCCTCAGCCACAGTGGCACTAACCTCCCTCCACACTCCTGCACACATCGGAAAGAACACAGGTAGCTTCTATCAGTGATAAAAAGAGTTTGTAAAGTTATACACATGTGCCCTAGCCCCTATAACTGAACTGTGCCTTGCGCCTGTGCCAACTTACTCAGCGTCTAACTTTCTGGCCTTACGGGCCCTATCACTACGCCTAAGTTGTTCCCCAGACGGTTCAACAGGAGTGGAGGTGGACTGCTGTGACTCCTGCCCTGCGACAAGGGTCCCCCCCGTTGCCACACATTTTCTGGCGCGACCCAGCCTGGATGTGGCCAGCCACTTCTCGGGCGTGACGGCTGGCACGGTACTGCCCTGCTCTGCCCGCTGCCACCAGACGCACCAGGAATGTTCGGGAGGGAGTTCGAGGTGGTGCAGTGTTCCAGGACATCCCCTGCAGGAGTCACAGATATGGTCCCTACTCCTCCCTCGGGGTGCCCAATGACCCTAGGGCTTCTCCATGAGATGGGGCTGCGAGCGTGGCCCTCTCCCAAACCACCCCCGACATCTGGCGCTGCCAGTCCTGGAGTCCCACTGTGGCATCGACAAGGGTCTGGGTGTTGGCGGCTGTGGTGAATGTAACATGATAATTCACACTATATCTTTGTAAGCGCAGTAGCGTTATCCGACCACTAGGGGGAGTAGCTCTGGGAATGATCAGGATCTTGTACAGGGCTCCACCCGTGGCTCCACCCACGACTCCTCCCCCTAGTGCTGCTGTATAAATACCCTTATCCAGAGTCAACCTGCAGTTCACTGAGAGTTCATCAACGGGTAACAGGCTGGCTCTGTAGTAAGTAGATTAAAGCCTATATTCATATCGGAAACATGTGTCTGGTGAATTGATGGTTCCATCAGCGGCTATGAAGCCCAGAGGGTGGGCCATCCCTGATTGGGATCATGACATCTCCCTCTGGGACTGTGCCACCTCCCTCTGGGACTGTGCCATCTCCCTCTGGGTCTGTGTGACACCAACCAGCGCTTGGGCAATAGCGGGGTGCTCTCAGCCATGGCCTGCTGGCATACATGTGTCGGGTAGAGGGTGTAAGTTGGTGTAAGGGGCACAGTGCTGGGTATTCACCCTGGCTGCCCTGAGTAGGTCATGCAACTTCTTCCGGCACTAGTCACCTGTCCTGACAAGAGGCCCGACGGCCTCGCCCACCTCCGCCCACGAACGCCGGACAATGGCGGCTGGTGCCCTGTGGCCAAGTGCAGGGTACAGGACCTCCCTCCTCTGTTCCATAGCGTCCAGGAGGGTGTCCAGCTCTCCCTCCCAAAATCCCAGCACTGCAGGGCGGGCGGCCATCTTCCCTGCGACGGAAGTGAGTTGGGGGCGATCTCTTTTAAGGCGCTGCGACCTCGTGTCAATGACGCAACGCCAAGTATCGATCGCCGGCCGCTTCCCGCGGCGCAGTGCTGCCCCCTTGCGGGCTGTTGAATCGGTGGGCCTGGGGGCCCGTTGACGCAGTTGTAAACTCTACGGTCTTTACGAGGGCGTTAACACTTAGCCCCATTATCGGAGAATCCAGCCCCATGTTTCCACTCCCAAAGTGCTGCATCAAAATGATGCCATGTGTTGCTTGAAGCCGCTCAAATATTTTCTGGACAATTGTTTCTGAACAATAGATTTCCAGACTGGTGAGGTTACTGTATTAACTGATTCCAAGTTGGATTAAGCCCAGTGAGATTTATAAAGGCTGCTGGCTATTAGGGGTTCAATCGTTAAACTCAATTTTGTTTTTATTTCTGAGAAAATATTGCTATTCCCCAAAGGTCTGCCTGTAGTTTTACTTGCACATTGATCTTCTGCAGGTCAAGCACACGCCTCTTACATTTCCTTTGTTATCAGTTGTCAATACATGAATTGTTTCAGATGCAAGGCCATCAAGAGGAAAATTATTGCAATGATATCTAAATGAATTGAAGAGGTGTAATGACTGAAATGAATACACAAATATAAAACAAAATCATTGCCCTTTTGTTTTCAAACAGGAGTTACAATCTTAAGCTTAAAGAAAACAAGAGTAATATAACAAGTAGACTGAGACACCAATGATATCACTCTCGGGCCCTGCATGTTGACCTGTTGGCCTAATGATGATCAATGCACAACTTCTGTCATTTTTCAAACTTGTTCCAGTTATTTCTTTGGCAGAAAAGCTACTGCACAATCTTTGAGGCAGTGTTACCTGTTTGGCCAGCTGGTGTCAAATTAAACACATTTTCTCTCAGTATTAATGCCTTAATGCTGAAAGCATGGTCAAGGGCAACAAGACAGAGTGATAAATTAAATGAAGGTCCATCCCTTCCTCAGCTAAATAACTTTAATGAAGAATTAGATGGGAGCTAAAATGTGTTGCAATAGAAGTAAAACACATTCAGTGCTGTGCCTTATTTATCACTCAGGGGAACTTATACAGTATTGCCTAGGGGGATGGTCAAATTTAAAGGTGAGTGATTTATTTCAGGTCAGAGCTTGTGTTAGCAAGCCTTCAGAACAGGAAGCTTCCAGAGTACCAACACTGAAGTGACAGCTAGGTTTGTACAGTAGTGAAGTTCAGGGCTTCTGACAAACTTCCTAAATTGCAGACAACACTTACGAGAGAATGGAGAGAACAGTGCCCTGAGAAAGGGAAGGAGGCGTGTCTGTGGATCTTAGCTTTCTCTTCTAATTGTCGGTGTACAATGGACTCGGCAAGGTCCACATTCTCCCAGTGTTATTATTCACACGTGCAGGTGTAGGACACTATGGGGAAGATTTACAGTCCGCGTTTGCCGTCAGAGACTGGCGACGTGACCGCAAAATTCAGAGAGAATCAGGAAACGGGATTCTATCCGGAGAGATCGAGTTTCCTGATTTTCTCCACCCCTTGCCGGGGATATAACGAGATTCCTGCCCACAAAGGGCAGGGGGGGGGTCCTCATTGGAGCCGCATGGTGGGGAGAGGGTTCCAGTTATGTCTGGTGGTGGGCAGTGGGTTAGAGGGGAGCAGACAGTGAGGGGGGGAACATACAGGCACTGGAGGAATGAGCACTCGGTGGGGGCAGCGATACTCCCATGATGGTGGGGAGGTGGAGCTCCCGATGATTGTCGGTTGCGAGGGAAACCCCCGATATGTCCGTGATGGGGGCTTACGGGCCACTCGGTTTCATTTCTGATCAAGGCGCCCTTTACAGATGATCACTGTGGACTGGGTGCCAGCTCTCCGGCCCCGCAGCTCCGACGCCGGCTGCCGAATTCCCACCAGAGTGATGGCGGAAAACGCACCCACTCATTATTTCCTTTAAAGTGACTCAATATCGGGAGAGAAAACTGGTGTCCAGCTGGAAAGTTGCAAATTCCTTTTTCGTCTGAACCTGACAATTTGACACAATATGGTAAAATTCCATCCAATGTCATGATTTGGTATTCATGCTCCTTTACATCTTGATTTTGAAACCTTTCTTTGAGCAGAGGGAAAGAAGATTGCACAGGGCAATGTGCCTGTCCCACAACTCATCAGCACAAAGAATACCTTTAACAGTTCTGCAGAAGGGCCAAATGGACTGGAACCATTAACTGTGTTTCTCTCCACAGATGCTACTGGACCTGCTGAATTTATCCAGCATTTACTGTTTTCATTTCAGATTTCCAGGGCTGGATTCTCCAAAATTGAGACTATGGCGGGATTCTCTAACCCTCTGCCGGGTCGGAGAATCGCTGGGGGGCGGCGTGAATCCGGCCCCGCAGCTCCGACGCCGGCTGCCGAATTCCCTGTCACCAGATTTTCGGCGCGGGCAGGAATCGCGTTGCACCGGTCAGGGGCTGTTGGCAGTGGCCCTTCGGCAATTCTCTGCCCGTGATGGGCCGAGCGGTTGCCTGTTTTTGGCTGGTCCCGCCGGCGTAAATCAAACCAGGTTAGACTGGTGGGACCTGGCTCTGCGGGTGGCCTACAGAGTCTTCGGGGGGGGGGGGGTTGCAGGGAGATCTGTTCCCGGGGCGCCCCCACGATGGCCTGGCCTGCGATCGGGGGCCACTGATCCGCGGGTGGGCCTGTGCCGTGGGGGCACTCTTTCCCTCCGCGCCGGCTGCTGTCAAGCTCCGCAATGGTCGGCGCGGAGAAGAACGCCCCTGCGCATGCGCTGGGATGACACCAGTACACGCTGGCGCTCCCACGCATGCGCCAACTCGCATGGGCCGGTGGAGGCCCTTCAGTTGGTACGGTGCCAAGCCATTCCACGCTTGCTGAGTTGGCCTCTGGCAATGGGCCCTCGGCAGCGCGGCGTACACCATAGTGATGCCAATTTTCAGTGGAGAAATCGCTGGACCTGCGCCCGGCCGGATTACGGCGTCAAGCAGGATTCTCCACCCCGGTGCCGGCCGCAATTACGGCGTCAGGCTGCGGAGAATCCAACCCCCAGTGTCCACACTATATCGCTGCTATATATTATTAAATATTCTCCATGTGTGTTCTCCAGCTTGTCCACCATAACGTCAATGGAAGCACTACAGGAATTCGAGAAAGGTGGCATGAAGATTATTTATGTCTTCTTTGAGGCCTCAAATGGTCTATCAAGGAGCTTCAGGCAGCCAAGATGAGAAACTGAATCTCTGAAAGAATGGATTCCCATGGACTTTGACCAATGTTGTTACTGTAACTGTTCATTCAGACAGAGAATGATGAATGGTGTATGGTAGAGATGGGAAGGGAATCTACAGGGGAAGGACTAATAGAGGGGAATGGCGAAGTTCACCCATGGTGTCCATTTTTGAATCAGAGTTGAGAAGAATAAGATTGGTGATGTATTTCTCCAGAAAAATCATATGATTCGGTGCCAGCATGCTTTGGCTTGCAGAAGCTGTAGATTGTAAATGTTTTTCCATAAGCAAGCTTGATGGCATCAGCATTTGCACCTCCTCGTCAAAAGATTGTAAGTTTAAGTTCCACTCAAGAGGCTTGAGCTCATAAACTAAACTTGACTTTTCAGCACAGGCACTGGGGGACTGGTGTACTGTTGGATGTGTTGATAAAACATTCAAACAGGAGAGAGGGGGAATTTTCCAGCCATTCTCACCTGCGGGATTTTCCATTCCCACCGAAGACAAACGGCAGCCATGGGTTACTTGGCGGCGGGAGGTGGATTCAATGGGAAATCCCAGAACACCCCACTGCCGGCCAATGGCCTGGGATGCACGTGGAAGATCCCTCAAAGGGCCTTTCTACCCTTTCAAATATTGTGACAATATTTTATGAAGAGCAGGAAAGTTTTCCCGTGATGTCCTGGCCAATATTTATCCCTCAAGCAACGTTACTAAAACAGATTATCTGCCCATTAGAGTTGGATTGCTTGTGGGACCTTGCTGTGTACAAATCAAATGCAGAATTCCCTGGATTACAACAATGATGACACTTCAAAAGTCTTTCAGTCACCATAAAGCACTTTGGGACATCCGAGAATTCTGAAAGTATCAAAAAAGAAAGATTTTTACTTTGAAGTTTCATCTGATACATTAAAAATACACTTTGGTTTAAAACAACCGGTCAAGAAATAATTGGGCTGAAATCATCGACTGGCATTTTCCTCTCCCACCAAAGGTGGTGGAAATCGGTTTGGGTGGGAGTGTAAAATATGTAGCACAGTCTGAAGTCCCTTGACTTTGGCAGAAGCGGAAAATCCCAATTTGCCCAAATGGGAAAAGAGTCCCATAATGAACACATTTAGCCGGGCGCTTCCCAGCACTCGGAGTGCCAGGAAACCGCATGCTATCGAACGGGACTCTGCTCCCATTCATGTAGATTCAGGGCCTCAGCGGGGAAGTACTTGATGAGGCCGCACTTAATCCTACTTTCTGTACTGTGGAGCTCCGCTCACCAGAACTCCTCAGTGCAGAAGGAGATTGGGACGCCATTTTAAATGTTCTCTAGTTGATTCTTCAATGTATTGGTCCAGATAACCATCCCGTATAGACTTCAGAAATTCCTCCTCCATGATATCATAGCCAATTTGACCTCCCCAATCTATATGTAGATTAAAATCACCAATAATTACAGATGTCCCGTTATCGCATGCAACTCTAATTTTCTGTTTGATGCCATTCCCAGCACCACCACTGCAGTTTGGGGGTCTATATACAATTCCCACTAATGTTTTTTGCCTCTTGGTGTTCCTCAGTTCTACCCATACAGATTCTACATTGTCGGAGCTAATATCCTTCCTCACTACTGGGTTAATTCCCTCTTTACCCAGCAATGCAACACCACCACATTTCCTTTTTGTCTTTCCTCAAAGAACTTCACTAAATTAATTAAATACGGTTTCTGTTTCACAAAACCATATAAACTCTTGATGAATGCCTTGAGATTGTCGAAATGCCCCTCCATAACTTCCTTGATAATGGATTCCATCAATGTTACTACGACAGTATTTCAGCTAATTTGACTGTAGTTTGCTGCTTTCTATCTTGCTCCTTTCTTGACTGGAGAATAATCACATTTGCTATTTTCAAATCTGATGGGATCTTTCCAGAATCAAGAGAATTTTGGATCATTAAAACATGCCTCACCAACCACTTCTTTTAAGGCCAAGAATGAATTCCATCAGGGTATAGGTACTTGTCAGCTTTTAGTGTGAATAGTTGATCTCAGTGCCCGTTCCCTGGTGGTTATAATTGTTTTAAGTTCCTCCCTCCCTTTTACCTCCTTATTCACAATTATTTCTGGAATGTTATTTATAATGTCCACAGTAAGGACAGGCACAAAATATCTGTCCAATTCATCTGCCATTGTCCCATTTTCCAATATCAATTCCCCATTCTCACTCTCTCGAGGACCAATGCTCATTTTACTTTCACTTTTCTAAATACCTGCAAAAATTCCTACTACCTGTTTTTATATTTCTAGCTATCTTTCTCTTGGACTCATAGGGCGTGATTCTCCGCACCCGCGAAAAATCGCGAAGTTGGCGTCAAAAACGGGGGGGGTTTGACGCCAGCCTCCGCCCCCCCCCTGACCGGGAACTGATTCTGCTCCCCGGTCAGGGCTAGCATCGCGCGGCCGTGAACTCCGGCATAGCGGGCTTAACGAATTTCGTTAAGCCCGCTAGCCAGAGTTAGCGATGGCTGATGCGTCAGATGACGTCAGTCGCGCATGCGCGGATTGGATGACTCCAACTCGCGTATGCGTGGATGACGTCATCACGCATATGCGTGAAACCCGCGCATGCACGGGCCGGTAGGCCCCTCAGCCGCCCCACGAATGGATACAGCGGGGCGGCGGAGGGAGAAAGAGGCGCGGGGAAAGTACCCGCTGCCCGCGATCGGTGGGCACCGATCGCGGGCCCATGGCACCCTTGGCACGGCCATGGTACTGCCATGCCAATCGGTGCCATGGTTCCCCAGATTGGGACTTTATGGCCGTTTTTACGAACGGTCAGACCAGGTGTGTTTTACGTTCATAAAAACGGTCATAAAGGCCTTGGAAATCGGCCCATCGGCCAGGGGTGAATCGCTGCTCGCCGTAAAAAAACGGCGGGCAGCGATTCGTGTCGGGAGGCGGGCGTGGGGAGGGGGGAGAATAGCGGGAGGGCGTCGGACCAGCGTGGCCGTAAAAATTTGCGCCGCCCGCTATTCTCCGCCCCGTCGTGAGTGCGGAGAATTCCGCCCATAATTTCTCCTTCCTTTTTAATTTCTTAGTCATTCTTTGCTGTTTGTTAATTTCTGTGCAATGTTCGAACCGGTCACTCATCTTTGGAATTATGGGCGCGATTCAACCAGCTAAACCACTTTTCCAACTTCTTCCATCGGGCAGGAGATTCAGAAGTCTGAGAACACGCACGAACAGACTCAAAAACAGCTTCTTCCCCACCGTCACCAGAATCCTAAATGACACTCTTATGGACTGATCTCATTAACACTACACCCTGTGGGCGCAATTCCCCGCACTCACGACGGTGCGGAGAATAGCGGGCGGCGTAAAGTTTTACGGCCACGCTGGTCCGATGCCCTCCCGCTATTCTCCCCCCCCCCCCCACGCCCGCCTCCCGACACGAATCGCTGCCCGCCGTTTTTTTATGGCGAGCAGCGATTCTCAGCTGGCCGATGGGCCGAATTCCAAGGCCTTTACGACCGTTTTTATGAACGTCAAACACACCTGGTCTGACCGTTCGTTAAAACGGCCGTAAAGTCCCGATCTGGGGAACCATGGCACCGATTGGCACGGCCGTGGTACTGCCGTGCCAAGGGTGCATTGGGCCCGCGATCGGTGCCCACCGATCGCGGGCAGCGGGTACTTACCCCGCGCACTCTTTATCCTTCCGCCGCCCCGCTGTATCCATTCGCGGGGTGGCTGAGGGGCATACCGGCCCGCGCATGCGCGGGTTTCACGCAAATGCGTGATGACGTCATCCGCGCATACGCGGGTTGGAGTCGTCCAATCCACGCATGTGCGGCTGGCGTCATTTGACGCGTCAGCCGTCGCTAACTCTGGCTAGCGGGCTTAACGAAATTCATTAAGCCCGCGATGCCGGAGTTCACGGCCGCGGGATGCTAGCCCCGACCGGGGACCAGAATCGGTTCCCGGTCGGGGGGGCGGAGGCTGGCGTCAAACCCGCCCGTTTTTGACGCCAGCCTCACGATTTCTCCCGGGTGCGGAGAATCACGCCCTGTATGTTTCAACCGATGCCAATGCTTATGTAGTTACATTGTATATCTTGTGTTGCCCTATTATGTATTCTCATGTATTTTCTTGAATTCTGTTTAATTCCCTTTTCTTCCCATGTACTGAATGATCTGTTTGAGCTGCTCGCAGAAAAATACTTTACACTGTACCTCGGTACACGTGACAATAAACAAATCCAATCCAATCCAATCCAATCCAGCTAAAAACAATGACTGCTATCAGGCGTGTTTAGCAGTGTGCTTCTCCACGGCTGCAGTGTTGAGAAACACTCCACGATTCAACTGCAGATTGTTGGTTTTCTTGGCCTCAGGAGGTTTCCCCCGGCAAAGCTGCACTTAAAGAAAATTACTGCTGGCAACCTGATCTCGCCAGCAAGAACGGCTGCACACACATCGGGGCGCCATTTTGTCCAGCAGCCCTGATCTTCCCCCCTACCCCTTTCAGGTCCGCCTCCCACTTTCTGCCCTCCCCCACCCCTCAACCTTCCTGAGGCCCCTGAAAACCCCACATCACCCTCCCTCCGATGAGAAAGCCCCCTTCTCCCAGGCCAGAGCCCTGGCAGTGCCAACCTAGCACCTGGGTACCCTGACACTGATGCCCTGTTGAGATCTCGCAGGTGCGGCCATTTAGTCCTGGGTGCTGGGTGAATCCGGCATCCAGGTATTTAAATGAGCCAGCAAGGGCGAGAGGGTAGAGGGGATCAAGTGACTCATGATCGGCCTGGCGCCCGGTTATAGACCCCGATCTGCACCGGGAGCAAGCAGTCACTGAATCGAGCCCAATATGTTATTTCTTTCAATTTGATATATCTTTACCTTCTTTAATTAGACTCTGATAATGCATTCTTCCTTTAGCGCCTTACTTTCTCACTGGAATGTACCTTTTCTGAGTATTCAGAAATATCTTCTTAAATGTTTCCCATTACAAGGGCACCATGGTGACGCAGTGGTTAGCCCTGCTGCCTCATGGCATCGAGGTCCCAGGTTCGATCCCGATCCCAGGTCACTGTCTGTGTGGAGTTTGCACATTCTCCCCGTGTTTGTGTGGGTTTTTGCCCACAGAACCCAAAAATGTGCAGGTCGATTGGCTGCGCTAAATTGCCCCTTAATTGAAAAAATGAATTGGGTACTCTAAATTTAAAATAAATAAAGAAAGAAATATTTTCCATTACATATCTATTGATCTGTCCTTTAACCTGATTTCCCAGCTCACTTCAGCCAGCTCTGTCTTCATTTCCCTTATTTAATTTTGAAACACTAGTCTTAGATCCACTCCTCTCTCCCTCAAACAGAGTATGACATTCAATCGTATTAGGATCACTGCTACCTAGGGGCATCTGCACAATGAGGTCAATAATTAATCCTGTCTCATACATCTTACCAGATCTGGTATCGCCTATACTACTCTGGTCGGTAATAAAACATGCTGCTTTAAGAAACTGTCCGAAACAATATATGAATTCTTCATCCAGGCTACCTTTGCCAATCTGATTTGTCCAATCTATTGATTCAAATCACCCATGATTGTTGACATACCTTTCTAACAAACCCCCAATATTTTTTCTGTCTACCCTGTCCTAAGTGTGGCTAATATTAGGATGTCTATAATCCATTCCCATAAGTGAATTATTACCTTTCTACTTCTCTTCCCAACCCAAACGTCTTGGTTTCCAGAACTAATGCCCTCTCCCTCTCTATTATAGCAATGTAATCCTTAATTAACAGAGATACCCCTCCAACTTCTCTTTGCTTCCTGTCCTCCCTAAGTGTCATGTGCTCCTGAATTTACAGATCCTGTAAAAGAGTCTTTGTCATCCGGCAACCATGACTACACCATATATATGAGGGGGATTCTCCTGCTGGTTGCACCACATTTCTGTTTCGGCGGGATACTCCATTACGCCAGACAATCAATGGGGTTTCTAATTGTGGGGCAGCCCCACGCAGTCGAGAAACCACCAGACTGCTGGCAAAATGGAGTGTCCCGCTGGTGGAGAATCCTGCCCATGTTCTGTTTGTTCTGTCAGTTCAGGTTTATTACGTATGCTACATGCATTCAGATACAGAGCCTCAGTTCGGTCTTTTTACTATTTTTGTAATTTGTAGCTTACGGGTGCATTCTTTGCTTTGCACACTCTGTTCCTTCCTTCTGAACTCTGATCATAATTTCCCTTATTTCTACATTGTTTTCTCGCCTTTTCTCCTCTATTTAATTAATCACGTCTTCCCAAATTTGGTCCCTTGCCCCACTATTTAGTTTTCTGGTGTTGCGCGCCCCTGCCAGCAACGGGATTCTCCATCTCGCCTGCCGGCCAATGGGGTTTCCCATTCTGAGCAACCCCTCACCATTGAGAAATCCCCGGCCGTGGGTGCGCTGCTGGCGCAATGGAGAATCCCGACAGCAGAGAATCCATCTTTGCTCTGGCTATGCGACTCACCAGAGCATTTGGCGCAGCACTGTTCAGATGAAGCCTGTCCCAACGGTACTGCTCCCACTTGCCCCAGTACTGAAGCCAGAGCCCATGCTATAAAACCCATTTCTCCCACACTAACTATTATTTAACTCTCTAATATGATTTACCCTATGCCAATTTGCTCTTGCATCAGGCAATAATCCAGAGATGATTACCTTTGAGGTTCTGCTTTTTAATTTAGTTGCAAGCTGCTCATACTCCCTCAGCATAACTTCTTCCCTAATTCTACCTATCTCATTACTACTGACATGAGCCACAACAATGAGATGCACCCCCTCCTACTGCAAACAATGCTTCAACCCACAGCAGATGTCCCAAAGCCTTGCACTGGGATGACAATCCAGCCATCTGGACTCGAGCTCTCAGCTGCACATAACTGTGTCTATCCCCTGACTATACTGCCCCTAAACACCAATACATTCTTATAATGTCCCACCCCACTTGACTCATTTCTTGTACCATGGTCAGTTTGCTCACCTGTCCTACAGCCACAGCCTTCAGCCATACAAGCTGCAAGAATCTCAAACCTGATGGACAATTGCAAAGGCTGAGGCTCTTGTTTTACCTTCTGAGTCCCCATATCTGCCTCATTCACAGTCACACCCTCTTGTCCTTGACTACTGACCAAATCAGAGGACCCGATCCAAAGGGGTGTAACTGTCTTGTGCTGCCAAGGTGGGTTTCTCCATCCCTGATGCATCGTAATGTTTGCAGCTCAGCCTTCAGTTGAATGGCTCCAAGCCAAAGTTCATCCAGCCGTAGACACTTACCGCAGCACTAAGAAATGCTCATCTTCTCCAGCCACAATATTAATTCTTTATTATGTGTTAAGTAATTAATAATTAATTAATATGCACTGCTACTCTCAATATTCTTTTCTACTGCTAGGAAACACTATTATGACTAATAAAAGCTTCCAAGTACTGTTTTTTATAATAAACATTTTATTGAGGTATTTCTTTGGCATTGTAACAGCAACAATATAAACAATGTACATAAGAATATCAACATAGTGCAAATACTGCCTCCCTCCTCCACAGGTCCCACCATTACTTAACCCCCTACACTACGCTAACCTACCCCCCCCCCCCCCCCCCCCCCCCCCCCCCGCTGACGGTTAATTCTCTGCGAAGAAGTCGATGAATGGTTGCCACCTCCGGGCGAACCCTAACAATGACCCTCTCATGGCGAACTTAATTTTTTCCAGGCAGAGAAAACCAGCCATGTCCTATAACCAGGTCTCCGATTTTGGGGGCTTCGAGTCCCTCCATGCTAGTAATATCCGCCTCCGGGCTATCAGGGAAGCAAAGGCCAGAACATCTGCCTCTTTATCCTCCTGGATGCTTCCACGTCTGATTACTGGTAAATTGCATGAGCTTTGAAGATAAATCAGGAAAATATTCCCCAACCAGTCACTTACTGTATCTGTTTTCCCGTGATAACTCACTTTAATTTCCCTCAGCATGTGACCATAATTCTCTGAAGCCACAGATTGGATTGGATTGGAAAGATCTTCTGGGTGCCGCTGATTTCCCCCAGGTCTTCTTTGCACCCACTCTTCTAAGTAGTGGTTATTGCCTCTGGGTCCTCTCTTCGCCCACTCTTCTCGGGGGTGGTTGCTGCCTATGAGTCTTCTTTACTTCCACTCTTTTCTTTGCTGTTGGCAGGCTCGGGGTCTTCACTTTGCCTCCTTTTCATGGTAGTGGTTACTCCTTTCATGTCCTCTTTTCACCCACTCTCAGTTGGTATATGTATAAGACAAAGAACAAAGCAAAGCAGACATGTAACAGTAAAATCAAATACTAGTGTTTTGTGTTTAAACAAAGGAGATTACAAGGGGTTGAGAGAAGAACTAGCTAAGGTAGACTGGGAGCTAAGACTTTATGGTGGAACAGTTGAGGAACAGTGGAGAACCTTCCAAGCGATTTTTCACAGTGCTCAGCAAAGGTTTATACCAACAAAAAGGAAGGACGGAAGAAAGAGGGAAAATCGACCGTAGATATCTAAGGAAATAAGGGAGAGTATCAAATTGAAGGAAAAAGCATATAAAGTGGCAAAGATTGCTGGGAGATTAGAGGACTGGGAAATCTTTAGGGGGCAACAGAAAGCTACTAAAAAAGCTATAAAGAAGAGTAAGATAGAGTATGAGAGTAAACTTGCTCAGAATATAAAAACAGACAGTAAAAGTTTTTACAAATATATAAGACAAAAAAGAGTGGCTAAGGTAAATATTGGTCCTTTAGAGGATGAGAAGGGAGTTTTAATAATGGGAAATGAGGAAATGGCTGAGGAACTGAACAGGTTTTTTGGGTCGGTCTTCACACTGGAAGACACAAATAACATGCCAGCGACTGATAGAAATGAGGCTATGACAGGTGAGGACCTTGAGAGGATTGTTATCACTAAGGAGGGAGTGATGGGCAAGCTAATGGGGCTAAAGGTAGACAAGTCTCCTGGCCCTGATGGAATGCATCCCAGAGTGCTAAAAGAGATGGCTAGGGAAATTGCAGATGCACTAGTGATAATTTACCGAAATTCACTAGACTCTGGGGTGGTCCCGGTGGATTGGAAATTAGCAAACGTGACGCCACTGTTTAAAAAAGGAGGTAGGCAGAAAGCAGGAAATTATAGGCCAGTGAGTTTAACTTCGGTAATAGGGAAGATGCTGGAATCTATCATCAAGGAAGAAATTGCGAGGCATCTGGATAGAAATTGTCCCATTGGGCAGACGCAGCATGGGTTCGTAAAAGGCAGGTCGTGCCTAACTAATTTAGTGGAATTTTTGAGGACATTACCAGTGCAGTAGATAACGGGGAGCCGATGGATGTGGTATATCTGGATTTCCAGAAAGCCTTTGACAAGGTGCCACACAAAAGGTTGCTGCATAAGATAAAGATGCATGGCATTAAGGGTAAAGTAGTAGCATGGATAGAGGATTGGTTAATTAATAGAAAGCAAAGAGTTGGGATAAATGGGTGTTTCTCTGGTTGGCAATCAGTAGCTAGTGGTGTCCCTCAGGGATCCGTGTTGGGCCCACAATTGTTCACAATTTACATTGATGATTTGGAGTTGGGGACCAAGGGCAATTTGCCCAAGTTTGCAGATGACACTAAGATGAGTGGTAAAGCGAAAAGTGCAGAGGATACCGGAAGTCTGCAGAGGGATTTGGATAGGTTAAGTGAATGGGCTCGGGTCTGGCAGATGGAATACAATGTTGACAAATGTGAAGTTATCCATTTTGGTAGGAATAACAGCAAACGGGATTATTATTTAAACGATAAAATATTAAAGCATGCCGCTGTTCAGAGAGACTTGGGTGTACTAGTGCATGAGTCACAGAAGGTTGGTTTACAAGTGCAACAGGTGATTAAGAAGGCAAATGGAATTTTGTCCTTCATTGCTAGAGGGATGGAGTTTAAGACTAGGGAGGTTATGTTGCAATTGTATAAGGTGTTAGTGCGGCCACACCTGGAGTATTGTGTTCAGTTTTGGTCTCCTTACTTGAGAAAGGACGTACTGGCGCTGGAGGGTGTGCAGAGGAGATTCACTAGGTTAATCCCAGAGCTGAAGGGGTTGGATTATGAGGAGAGGTTGAGTAGACTGGGACTGTACTCGTTGGAATTTAGAAGGATGAGGGGGGATCTTATAGAAACATTTAAAATTATGAAGGGAATAGCTAGGATAGATGCGGGCAGGTTGTTTCCACTGGCGGGTGACAGCAGAACTAGGGGGCATAGCCTCAAAATAAGGGGAAGTAGATTTAGGACTGAGTTTAGGAGGAACTTCTTCACCCAAAGGGTTGTGAATCTATGGAATTCCTTGCCCAGTGAAGCAGTTGAGGCTCCTTCATTAAATGTTTTTAAGATAAAGATAGATAGTTTTTGAAGAATAAAGGGATTAAGGGTTATGGTGTTCGGGCCGGAAAGTGGAGCTGAGTCCACAAAAGATCAGCCATGATCTAATTGAATGGCGGAGCAGGCTCGAGGGGCCAGATGGCCTACTCCTGCTCCTAGTTCTTATGTTCTTATGTTCTTATGTTATCATGCATTGAAACAGAGAATCCAGAAAGACGCGATGTTGAATTTGTACAAAATGTTGAGGAGTTTGCTACAGTGACAGCCTATGTGGCATTGGAAACTTCGCAAAGATTGAGCAAAATAGTCTCAGAAATCCAATGTGGAATGTCAGCAAATAATAAAATTTTGTATTAGAAGATGACCAACATACATACCACATAGAGGGGCTGCACGTGATGCAGTGGTTAGCACTGAGGTCACGGGTTCGAATCCCAGCCCTGGGGAGTTTCCACATTCTCTCGTGTCTGCGTGGGTTTCACCCCCACAACCCAAAGATGTGCTGGTTAGGTGGCTTGGCCATGCTAAATTGTCCCTTAATTGGAAAAACAAATAATTGGGCACTCTCAATTTATTTAAAAAAATACATACTACATAGTTCTATCTCGAGATGATGTCCAACAGCCTGACAGTGATCAATGATTTACTGATATACAATGATAGAATAGTAATATCAAGTGTATTGTCACCTGACATCTTGCAACATCGACATCAAGGTTATTTAGGTATTATTAAGTGCAGACCCAGAGCATGGTATTCAGTTTGGTGGCCTGGTCTCTCAACTCCGATGTATGTGATATACAATTCACAGACAGGAATCAAAAGCACCACCAATGTCATCTTCTTCTCCTACAAGGCCATGGGAATGGTTAGGAATGGATTCATTTGAGCATAGAAGGAAAATGTTCTTCATTGTAATAGATTACTCCCCAAGGTGGATTGAAATGAAACAATTACATGATCATATATCAGAGCCTTTTATAGTCATAGGTTATCGGGGTAGGTGGAATGTGGAGTTGAGGACACAATCAGATCAGCCATGATTTTATTGAATGGCAGAGCAGGCTTGAGGGTTCAAATGGCCTACTCCTGTTCCCAATTTGTATTTTCCTCCAGGTAATGATTATATAATTAAAATAAAAGTTTGCAGCCTATGGGATTCCTGATATTTCAATATCAGATAACGGTCCACAATTGTAAATATAATTGGAGAATCATTTGGAGAAGTTCATACAACAAGCTCATCAAGGTTTCCACAGGCTAATGGAGGAAGGGGCTAATGGCCGAACTATAGAGGCGTTACTGAAAAAGAATGAGAATTTTCAACTCATAATCTTGAGATACTGATTCTCAGGTTTGCTGAGTGGATTAGCTCCATTTTAGACACACATGGGGGGCAGATTGCAGACACAGATTCCTACATTGATACCACAGGTTAAAGACACCAATTTAGACAGATAGAGATGAAGCATCACCAAAGTAAACAGATGAAACACTTTGGTAGTCTTTACAGAATGAGAACATTATCAGATCTTCAAACGAAGAACAGATTTGGATCATGGTGTGGCACGATGGCACAGTGGTTAGCACTACTGTCTCAAAGTGCCAAGGACCCTGGTTCAATTCCGGCCTTGTGTGACAGTGTGGAGTGTGACCGTGTGGAGTTTGCACATTCTCCCCATGTCTGCGTGGGTTTCCTCTGGGTGCTCCAATTTCCTCCCACAATTCAAAGGTGTGCAGGTTAGGTGGATTGCCCATGCTGCATTGCCCCTTAGTGTCCAAAGATGTGCAGGTTAGGAGAGCTTCCAACCTTGGGTGATTATGGGATGGGGTAACAAAAGAACCAAAGAAACGGAAGACATTCTGCTGACTGAACGCAAAAGTGCTCAGAGAAAAGCTGAAATAAATAAAGAGAAGGAAATAAAACTTTACTCAAAAGTTATTCAGTTCTAACTTTTCCCTGTTAGAATGTAAGGTCAGCGATCGGAAATGCAAACTGTTTCTCTCTCTCCACAGATACTGCCTGACCTTTTAAGCACTCTGGCATTTTCCGTTTTTATGATGCTCAATTCTGTTTAGATTTGTAACCTAATGCTGACAAATTAAACATATTTGGAATTTACTACTTTATGACAAAATTTATTGGGAAACATGCAAATTGAGATTTAGCAGCCAGGCATATCATCTTCAAATTGGCCAGCTGATTCTTAGGAATAAATCATTGAATCAGCACCTTATGAAGATGGAAGGGTACAGCCTTATTTACAAATATTGCTTCATTAATATTTGAGCACTGGAGGAGCACTGGCTGTCAGCCTCGACAACGTATTTATTAGTTCCAGCTCATGAGATGACTGATTTAATTTGTCCGCGTTAATTGAATTGATAAATATTAGAACATCAAAGATGTTGAAAAACTCTCCTGTTCAGGGAACCTTAACATTTGTACATATGCTGAAATGATTTGCCAAAAGAAATTGATTTTTTTTCATGACTCTTGCTTTGAGGATAAATGTCAGTGTGATTTTTTTTTGTGCCCATAATTATGCCCCTCGCATTATTTCACGCTATTGAATACAAATTGCTGACAAGCGGGATGATGTAACTAGTGAAACTTTGCTCTTTCAATTGGCTACCTCAGGCCAATTTTTAAATATGCTTTTGCTGAATTTTATTAATTCATTTACTCTTGAAAAACTACCTGAATCAGGAACAGAACCAGATAAGAAATTAACTTGTTTAGGGGGCTTAAGGGCAACAATGTGACATAGTGGTTAGCACTGCTGCCTCACAGCACCAGGAAGCCGGGTTCAATTCCAGCCTTAGGCAACTCTGTGGAGTTTGCACTTTCTCACCGTGTCTGCGTGGGTTTCCTCCAGGTGCTCCGATTTCCTCCCACAGTCCAAAGATGTGCAGGTTAGGTGGATTGGCCATGCTAAATTTCCCCTTAGTGTCCAAAGATGTGCAGGTTACAGGGATAGAACTAAGTAGGACACTGTCTTGGAGGGGCAGTGCAAACTTGATGGATTGGATTGCCTCCTCTACACTGTAAGGATTCTATCATTTACAAATTAAGATGTGTTTCTATTGTGTCGATCTAATTAAATATAAAGTTCCCATTTGTAAAACACATTGAGCAGCAAGCCACTTCTTAATTTCACACGAATATCATTTTTAGAATAATGTAGGATAGCAACACTAAGGCATATATTCACCTATTCAAACTCACTGTTCCATAAGAAGGGAAAGCTCTTCACTGTGCACGTGAACTTCATTTGCAAAGATCTGCTTCCGTCTCCAATTGCTGGTGGTCTTTCCAACGTTCACTTACAGTGAGAGGTATGGTCTGCCTTCTCAAGGGCAACTAGGGTTGGGCAATAAATCTTGGCCCAGCCAGCAATGCTCATATCACATAAATTAATATATATAAAAATAAATTCTTAGCATGTATCGTGGCATCCACATTTCACAACCCTTGGGCTGGATTCTACATTGGAGAGACTAAGGGTTGGATTCTCCCATGTCCGATGCCGATATCGTAATTGGCGATCTGGAGGAGAATCCCTATTTGCGGCCGAATCAGGGCAATGCTTGTTTTCGGATGTGTCCAGTGCCGCCAAAGTCGGGGGGTGGGGAGGGGGTGGGGGGTGGGGGGGGGGGGGGGGGGAGCCGTACAGTTGGTCAGGGGGAGCTTCGGCGAGGGCTGGAGGGTGTGCAGGGGGGGAATAGCTGGTAGGTCGGGTCCACGTGCGACCGGTGCCATGTTGTATGGCGCGACCACTGCAGATTGTCGCCGTGTGCATGCGCGGCCACGCACCCGGCAATTCTCCAGGCGTTTATATCAGGAAGGCCTTGCATTTTACGTGACGCGGCTGCTAGCCCATCAGCGGTTGGAGCATCAGTGCCGGGGCGGCCCGACTTTTTCTTCATAAAACTAGACACTTAATCCGGACATAGCCTCAGATTCGGAGAATCCAGCCCTATGTTTTGACACCTGGACTGAATCAGGAGTGTTCCCCAGTCCCCATGGGGCTGCCAGTCCCGGAGTCATTCAGGACATGCTAATGGACCAGCACTCCGCCCACGTGAAAGTAATGCAATTCTAACTCACGTCGCGTGGTATATGCTGGGGTAGGGCTTGGCACTGGAGAGCCTGACAAGCTGGAGCTGCGTATAATAACCCATCCGCCACACTCTCTCACTCCAGTAAAGAAGATGGCACCATGAAGAGGGGCCCCGAGGTTCAAGGCGCAGAGCTGGACACCATACTGGACACCATGGGGGAGAGGTATGACACCCTGTTCCCCGGAGTAGGAAGGAGGCTGCCACCCACCGAAGTCAACCGGGCCTGGGCAGAGGTGGCGGAAGGGGTGAGTGCCGTGGGGCCCACAGTGAGTGCCAAAAGGAGCTGCATGACTTCCTCAGGGTGGTCCGGGTGAGTCAGCACCTATGTGCTCTTGGCATCACCCTTGTCCCGCACACAACCACCCCACATCCCTCACCCCCCCTCCTTGCAGCCCCCACCAGGCAGACAGATAGGAAATGTTGCATGAGGACGGGCAAACCCCCATCGGTCAACCAGGGTGAGCCACCACACACGTGTCCCTGACATCACCCTTGTCTCACACACACCGCACACTCCCCCACCCCCCCATCCCCAAGAGTGCGATCGAACCCCAGCCTCGGGCAGCCCCATTGCACCCACCCTGCACCACAAGCCAACACCTGTATCGCCCACCATGGCCGGGTGCCCCGCACAGCCACTAACCGTGGACCCCCTGTGCAGCCCCAGTCTGAATGTCTCACACTGTGTGTTTTCTGTTCCCCGGCCCATAACTACTGGGAGCAGGCGAGGACCTGTGGCCCGTTCTAAACCACAGTGTGTCTTAACCCATATACGGTGCACAAATGACTATGAGACTCAGTTTATAAAACAGAACAATATTTATTCAAGCGCACACAATGGCTACGGTTATTTAATCACACACTCCCAATCATAGATTAAACTATACACCAATAGTTCCAAGATCTTAACTTAACTTGGTAGTGACTGACAAGGCCTGTTATCTGTAGTTCCGGTCTTGTGGTCCGCTGTTAGTTGGTTATCAATCTGGCTCTGGTCTTTCTTCTGTTGGTAGTGTGATGCTCTCCTTTGTCGGCCGATGGAAGTCACCGTTGTTAGTTATTGTTGCTCAAGAGAAAGAATGAATCCATGCAATAACTCTTATGCTGTTTGAATTTCGTGACTCTTTTGGTGGCGGTCTCAGGGTCATTTGTCAATCGATTGATCAGGGCTCGGTCAGCCTGATCAATAAAGTCCAATCAGGGGCTGCCCCATCAAGTTTAGGGTGGGCACTCAGTGCCCAAACTTGAAGGTGTTGGAAACATGTCGGCCCTTCCAAATAAGGAAGTTAGGTGCCGCTGTGTCTGGTAAACAATTGTGATTAACAAGACAGCTCTATTGATCCTGCTGGTGGCCTGGAGATTGCCCTTTATTTGCGTTATTCGCATCAAGCTGTGAAATAGTTTGAAGTCTGCAAAGTCCTTTCCTGTAGCTTTATTTGATCTGCCTGCAGCCTGCTCATCCATACCCTTGACCACTTTTCCCAGCATCCCTTGCTGGACACCATTTTAGGTGCCACAGACCGGAAGAGGCCCGGCAGATCTGTGGGCCATCGGGCACACCGAGGGAGGAGGAGGTGATAGGCCCATGCTGCTGACGCTTGCAGGGGAGGTGCTGGATCACCGCAGTACCTCAGAATCCTCCCCACCTGTCACTGGTGCATCCGATGGGCAGCGGGCAGAACAAGGTGGCACTCCATCACCTGTGGCACCTGACAGTCAGTTGGGAACATCCCTACCACCCCAGAAGCTCTGTGACCGATGAGATGGAATGGCCAGCATACAGGGATCACATGGGCGGACTGTGATATCGTAGGCATGGGTCAGACATTGTCAGACGAAGCGGAGCATTCAAGCTCAGCGCAAAGCAGGTCGTCATCATCCTCCATCCTCTGATACTGCCAACCCAGGGCTCAACATCCTGTCGTGAAGCTGGTGGGAAGCTCAGAGGGAAATAGAGGTGTTCATGTTGGTGGGGGATGTAGTGTAGGAAGGGGGGACTGGAGGTGATGGGTGGCTAAAGGGGTGACAGGGGTTTGGGGAGGTAGACATGGAGGCCGGTCTGCTGGTGACCAGGCCTCTTTGGCGGCGTACCTGGAGGTTATGACATTCTCCCTTGCTTGGTGGCCATAGCTCACACATTGCACAGACTCCTGTGTCTATCCAGGCTCCATCCTGGCCATCCTCCAAAACCTGCGGATGAACTGAGGCTGTGGGAACAGGAACCGTTTGGGGAGGACCCTGCAGAACAGGAGCCTGCCCCAGTGATGCAGGAGCGAGCCAGTGAGGCTGGAGAGCTGGGTGTCGAACAGGCCAAGGAGGAGGTGCGAAGGAGGTGACACATCTGGCTACGTGTATACATTCGGCACCTGTCCTTCCAGGACCTGCCGGACCGAGCGTGCCGCTAAAGCCTTGAGCTAACCAGAGACACCGTGCGATACCTGTGCCAGGTGATAGCGCACCTGTGCCTATCCAGGCCCCACCCTGCCCATCCTGGCCATCCTCCAAAATTTCCTCGCCGTATGAGGTCTGGTGTTCCCCGTCCTCTCCTCCAGCATGGCTCCTCTCTGCAGCATGATGTTGTGCAGGACACAGCTGGCCACCATGGTGTGGGAGAACCTCCTAGGCCAATATCGGAGGGCCCCACCAGAACGGTCCAGGCATCAGAACCACATCTTTAAAAACCAATGACGCCCCTTGCTGCATGGGTTCTCTTGTAACGGTTCTCCGCATTGGTCTGGGGCCTCTGGACAGCTATCATCAGCCATGACCACAGCGGACACATGAGGGAGCGCCTCAAAGGTGTCGGGCACTGTCGAGTATGCTGCCTGGATACTGGGTGCAGACATGCATGATGTATATCCAATGGTCTCACACCAACTGCATGCTTATGGAGTGGAAGCCCTGCCGATTGATTAAGGGCACCTCCACATGAGCCGGTGCCCGTAGGGGAACATGTGTCCTGTTGATCACCTGCTAGACCTGAGGTATGCCAGCAATTGCGGCGAACCCTGCTGCCTGGGCAACCTGGTGGGGTCGGCCCACATTAAGGTGTACATAACCCACTGCCAGGTCATATAAGGTATCCGTGATGGCACAGATGCACCTATGCACCGATGTCTGTTAGAATCCACACAGGTCCCCACTCGCTGCCTAGAAGGACCCCGTGACAAAGAGGTTTAGGGCGACCATCTCTTTGATGGCACTGGATGGGGTGATATCCTCCATACCTTCGCGGTTCCAAGTTCACTATCACCTGGCACAGGTGTCGCACGGTGTCTCTGGTTAGCTCAAGGCTTCAGCAGAACGCTCGGTACAGCAGGTCCTGGAAGGACAGGTGCCGAATGTACATACGTAGCCAGATGTGTCACCTCCTTCGCACCTCCTCCTTGGCCCGTTCGACACCCAGCTCTCCAGCCTCACTGGCTCGCCCCTGCATCACTGGGGCAGGCTCCTGTTCTGCAAGGTCCACCCCGATCATTTCCTGTTCCCACAGCCTCAGTTCATCCACTGGGACTGCTGCGGCCAGGCAGAAGGCAACCATTGCTGACTGAATACCAAAGTCCATTCTTTGCAAGGGGAAAGGGGTAGACATGTTTGCATGGCAAGTACTCCCGTGCCCATCCAGGTCCAACGGGCTATATGGTGGCTCTAGGTTGTGCAGCAGCTCCAGCTTCTGGATGTCACCCCACTCAAAATCCAACCCCCTCCCTCAGCCATTCCCTGCGACGCATTGCCTTCCACACCACAACCCAGACCCCATTGGTACCTGATACTGTGGAGCCTCTGACCCGAGCGCCTGGCCCTGAAGGCAGGGGTACTGATAACTGGCCCTACCGATACCAGGGACATACTCTGTGGCCCCTGTCTTGCATTTCCATGTGTCACCATGTGCCACCGACCTACACCATGCATGGTGGCATGCGTGCGGGCAGGGCCCATGGATGGGCGAGAGGCAGACGGGTATCTGCTGGGACCGTAGCTACAGTGTGCTGTGGGTCCTGTGTGGGCTGTGGCAACCAGTCCGGGGCATGATGGTGGGAGCAGGGGGTCGGGCAGGCCTAGGAGACAGCCGGTGGTCCTGCAGAGTGGGCTAGCTGACAGTTTCACTGGTGGGGCTTCTGCCCTGAGAGGACGGTATGCCAGGGAGGATGCCAGAGGCCATAGTGCATGCGTCCTCTGTCCGTGTGTGCTCTGTTCATCCCCTGCAGTGGGGTTGTGCTTCGGAGGAGTGAACTGAGAAGCGCCAACACATGGTGTGTCATGGGGTACGCATTAACTTGCCTGTCCCGTTGGTGGGTCAACTGGCATCTGGTGGTTCCCCAGGGATTAGGGTGGGGTGGGGGGCACCCATATGACTGGTGGCGCTCTGCACATTTTCATTCACCGCCCGATCACAATTCCGGCATCGTGAAGTGGAGAATTCAGTCCCTTGATTTTCTTCCACAAATCTTTACTTATTGTTTAGGTTTCTAAGGCATCCAGGAAATTGGATAGAATATAGCTTGAAGAAGAAGATTTTTCACAGGGAATTTCATTAAGTCAAAGAAAGGTGAGAAAAACCTAAATTAGCAAGGTGCATATGTGAAAAATTACCGGGAGATGGCAGGAGATTACTGTTGGACAAGAAAAATAGTTTACCCATCTGAGGGCTTTTTGCTTCCATCTGTTCTCCCCTACTGGTTACTCTTCATGTAATTTGACAAGCAACCTGCATGCAGTCGACTGATGTTAACTGACTCTAGCTGCAATTAGGAAGTTTACTTCTGAAGAACTATTTTTATAATGCTGCTTGCTGTGCATGTGCATATTGCTTGGTGTGAGACCAACAGTCTTTCCTGCAAGACGACGTGAGTTAGTATATGTAATTTTCAGAGAGGAGGCTAGACGTGACAACTCACAGAGCTTTTTAAATTTCTCACAGAATATAGTAAATTGCGAAAAATAAGTAAGTTGTCATAGAATCATAGAATATACAGTGCAGAAAGAGGCCATTCAGCCCATCGAGTCTGCACGGCCCTCTGAAAGAGCGTCCCACTTAAACCCTCACCTCTACCCTATCCCCAGAATCCAGTAACCCCACCCAACCTTTTTGGACACTAAGGGTAATTTAGCATGACCAATCCACCTAACCTGCACGACTTTGGTCTGTGGAAGGAAACCAGGGCATCCGGAAGAAACCCACACAGACACGGGGAGAAAGTGCAAACCACGCAGTCATCCGAGGCTTTTTGTTACACAAAGTCTTGGAAGAAGTAATTATGTAGGGATATTTTACAATTATCTGTACTTGCTGGGAAAGGTCTTGATGTTATCTTAGTTTGACATGTTACTATTTTTCATTTTTATTTCACAGTATATAATTTTACTCATAACTTAAACATGTATTTCATACCTTGTTGGTAAATAAATTCAGTGTCGGAGGGAGATGAAAAATCCTGATCAAAAGGAATATATCGATCTAAACTGGAGTCTGAACCAGATGAACAAAGTGGTCTTGTCCCTTTGTTTATTCTTATGTTCTTAAATCAGCATTACAATTCCATTGAACCCAAATATCAGGAATATTTCCAGACTGCTGATATCCTGCCTTTTCTGGGTTGTTCAGAGCAAAAGCTAATTAGAAAGTCATTAAGAAAAAAACGGAGTACATTTCATGTCTTCAGAATATCCCAAAGTTCTTTACAGCCAATTAATTATCACATGAAATGTAGACAATATGCAAACAGACAGGTCTCAATAGCACAAGCAGATGAATAACCTTGGAGGTGTTGGTTGAGGGGGGAGAATGCCAGTCAGCACTCCAAGAGAGCTCAGTGGGCCATCTAACTGAAATTAAACAAGGCAACGTCCGATTATTCGCTCCTGGTACTCCAACCTTCCTCAAAAATGTGCCTTGAGCTCTTTTATGCTCACTTGGGCAGACAGATGGAGCCTCAGGGTAGAATTCTCACAGTTCAGCCGACTGTGCAGGATGTCAGCAAGCCAGCCTCAATAAGTCTGTTCCTCGATTCCACCACCTTCGCCGCCTGTCAGAATCTCGCATTTCTTTGGACAAATGACACTGATAAAGCAAAGCTCAGGTTTTTCTCCTGAGTCTACAGATCAAGCTGGGCCTGTTCTCTGTTCCTGGTACTCAATGAGCTCGGTGTTAAAAATATTGAAAACAAGAAAAGCACAAGTACAGACAGGTAATGGCTTATAGCACTCTGGATTTCTCACATTATCAGTCAGAAAACACCAAGGGTTCTGTCAGTTCTTTGATGCCAACTAATTAATACGACCAGCTATGGTTTAGCTAATGAATCCAAAGACTGATTTCTGTTCCATATGCGCCAAAATATTGGGCTGGATTCTGCGATTTAGAGACTAAGTGCTGACGATGGCGTGGGAAAGGTGGTGTTTCACGACAGTAAATACGGCATGACAGCTGCACCAATTCAGCAACTGTAAATGGGCTAGCACCAGCGCCACGTGGAACGCAACCGGTTCCATGCAAAACGGTGCCGGATTCACCGGGTCCATGATTGACGCACATGAGGCTCACACGCCGCAGCCGCACTTAACCGAACCATTCCCCACCCACACCATCCCAGCCAACAAGATGGCTGGAAGGAGAGCATCGCTACGGTTCAGGGACGCTGAGCTGGACACCCTCGTGGACACCATGGAGGAGAGGAGAATGATGCCATACCCCGGACCAGGAGGAAGGCCACCAGGTGCCGCCGTTCGCCGTACTTGGGCGCAGGTGGCAGAAGTGGTCAGCGCCATGGGCGATGTCACCCGGATTGGCCAGCAGTGCCAGAAGAAACTTAACGACGTCCTCAGGGCGGCCAGGGTGAGTAGGCAGTGCTGTGCCCCTGGCACTAACCCGCCCCCACACACACCCCTAACCCGACCCCTACCCCCAGGGGACGGCCGAACACCCACCCTGCCACAATGCCATCATCTACCCAGCCCCTGGACTGCATGTATCGGAACGTCTAACAGTGTCTTTGTTTGTATTTGCCCCTCCCACCCTGCCCCCCAGGAGAAGGCCTCCAGGAGCGGCAGAAGACCGGAGTGGGACCACCAGACTTGCGGCCCCTCATCATGCCCGAGCAGAGGGTACTGGATGTGGTCGGCGGCCCGGAGGAAAGGAAGGTCACTGAGGTGGAGGTCAGCAGCGGGCGAGCAAGTGAGACCCTGTTAGTTGCGGATCCCATGACACATGTGTGGACATCCACACCCACCCCCGCACCCCCCCTCACCCCCTCCGCAACCCCTCTCACCCTCCCTCACCCTCCCTCACCCCCACACCCCCCTCACCCCCTCTGCAACCCCCCTCACCCTCCCTCACCCTCCCTCACCCCCACACCCCCCTCACCCCCTCTGCAACCCCCCTCACCCTCCCTCACCCTCCCTCACCCCCACACCCCCCTCACCCCCTCTGCAACCCCCCTCACCCTCCCTCACCCTTCCTCACCCCACAACCACCTCACCCCCTCCGCAACCCCCTCACCCTCCCTCACCCTCTCTCACCCCCCGCACCCCCCTCACCCCTCCGCAACCCCCTCACCCTCCCTCACCCTCCCTCACCCTCCCTCACCCCCACACCCCCCTCACCCCCTCTGCAACCCCCCTCACCCTCCCTCACCCCCACACCCCCCTCACCCCCTCTGCAACCCCCCTCACCCTCCCTCACCCTTCCTCACCCCACAACCACCTCACCCCCTCCACAACCCCCTCACCCTCCCTCACCCTCTCTCACCCCCCGCACCACCCTCACCCCTCCGCAACCCCCTCACCCTCCCTCACCCTCCCTCACCCCCACACCCCCCTCACCCTCCCTCACCCCCACACCCCCCACACCCCCTCTGCAACCCCCCTCACCCTCCCTCACCCTTCCTCACCCCACAACCACCTCACCCCCTCCACAACCCCCTCACCCTCCCTCACCCTCTCTCACCCCCCGCACCCCCCTCACCCCTCCGCAACCCCCTCACCCTCCCTCACCCTCCCTCACCCCCACACCCCCCTCACCCCCTCCGCAACCCCCCTCACCCTCCCTCACCCTCCCTCACCCTCCCTCAACCCACACCCCCCTCACCCCCTCCGCAGCACCCCTCACCCTCCTCACCCCACACCCCCCGCACCCCCCTCAGCCCCCCACAACCCCCCTCACCCCACATCCCCCTCACCCCCTCCGCAGCACCCCCCCTCACCCCTCCACAACCCCGCTCACCCTCCCTCACCCTTCCTCACCCCCCGCACACCCCCGCACCCCCTCTGCAACCCCCCTCACCCTCCCTCAACCTCCCTCACCCCACACCCCCCTCACCCTCTTCACCCCCTTCACCTTCTCCAGCCCACACCCCCCTCAGCAGCAGGTGGAGGAGTCCATCCGCGTTCAGAAGCAGGGGCTGGTGCCAGTCTTGCATGCCACCCAGGCTGGGTGGCGTCCACGGTGGAGGCAATGGAGGCGATGGTGTCAGCTATGGGTCAGAGTGTCAGGGCCTGGGGCATTCTGCGCAGGCGGGGCCAAGGCGCTCCTCAGCATGGCCCAGTCACAGCAGGCCATGGCTGAGAATATCGGTGGCATTTCCCACGCCCTGGCCAGTGTTGCGCAGTCACAGAGGGAGGTGGCCCAGTCACTGGCTGATGTGGCACAGACCCTCAGTGTGGTGGCACAGTCACAGCGTGATGTGGTGCAGTGCCAGATGGAGATGGGCCACTCCCTGTGCTCCATGGCCGCGAACGTGCAGACCCTGGTCAAGATCAGAATGGGCCTCCAGAACTGGCAGCTTCAGATGGTGGGGGGGCCTCAGGGGGTGGCTTCATTCATCGGGAACCTCGAGGAAAGAGGAGGTGACGGGGCCCCTGCCGGTGACTCCCGCAGGGGAGGTGCTGGAACACCGCAGCACCTTGGACTTCCCCCCTCCTGTTCCTAGTGTAACTGGTGGGCAGCAGGTAGAACGGGGTGACACCACGCCACCCGAGCAGCGGCCTGGCCCATCCAGGTCAGGTCGCCCAGGAGATGTGCGCCAACAGGGACACTTGTCGCAGGCAGGAGTCGCAGCAGGCCTCCTCCACCCCTGTTGTACCATCTGGGGAACCACCTAGGTGTAGTTTTAGGGACTGTAAGGGCAGGTGCATGGCACAGTTGAGGTATGGGGCTGAGGCACAGACTGTGTGTATATTTCCGCACAATAAACACCTGTAACCACTGTTATAACCTGCCTCGGTTCTCTGTCTGCTGTGTGTGGGGGTGGGCTGGTCAGGGGGGAGTGGGGGTGGGGACCAGTGCAGGCCCTATGGGTAGACCATCCTCCCCACCATCCCCCCCCCCCGCCCCCCTCCCGACTGTGTCCAGCACCCCCACCGCCGGGATCCAACGGGATTGTGTGATGGACTGTCAGCTCACATGCAGTGATCACCCAGGTGCAAGGTGCTACCATGGGCATAAGTCAGACATTGTCACACGATGTGGAGCACCAGAGCTCATCGCAGAGTGGGTTGTCATCATCCTCCATGATGTGGAGATGCCGGCGTTGGATTGGGGTGGGCACAGTAAGAAGTCTTACAACACCAGGTTAAAGTCCAACAGGTTTGTTTCAAATAACTTGCTTTCGGAGCACAGCTCCTGCCTCAGGTGAATGGAGAGGTAGGTTTCAGAAACATTTATATAGACAAAGTCAAAGATGCAAGACGATACTTTGAATGCGAGCATTTGCAGGTAATTAAGTCTTTACAGAGCCAGAGAGAGGGGTAACCCCAGGTTAAAGAGGTGTGAATTGTCTCAAGCCAGGACAGTTGGTAGGATTTTGCAAGCCCAGGCCAGATGGTGGTGGGGGGGGGGGGGGGGGGGGGGGGGGGGGGGGGGTTGAATGTAATGCAACATGAATCCAAGGTCCCAGTTGAGGCCGTACACATGTGTGTGGATCCTCCATCCCATGGACCAGACCCACTGTCACTGCAAACCAAGGCCCCCAGCTCGTAGCGCCGCAGGTATTTTCATGCGGGCGGTTTGGTGGTGCGTGAGATGAGTGGATGTGGGTCTGGGATGTGGTATCCGTGTCCCTGGTCAGCAAGTCCCCCTCTCCTAGTCAATGAACGTGTCCCGATCAGAGCGTCCCGTGCGCGCTGGCCCTGGCGATGCCGTCATGCGGCCTCCCGTGCCTGCCTGGGCCCCATGTCCTGCTCATCGTCCCCCTACCATGCATCCTCCTCGTCTGACAAGGTCTGCCCTTCCTCTTCAACCCCCTCCTCCAGCACATCGCCCCTCTGCCATGCTATGTTGTGGAGGATGCAGCAGGCCACCACGATGTGGGCAATTCTCTCTGTCTCGTACAAGAAGGTCCCTCCAGAGCGGTTCAGGAATCTGAAGTGCATCGTGAGGATGCTGAAGCACCGCTCGACCACACTCCTGGTCGCTGTAAGTGCATCATCATAAGAGTCTCCGCGTTGGTCTGTGGCCTCCGGATAGGCGTCACCAGCCACGACCGCAGCGGATAACCTCTGTTGCTCAGCAGCCAGCCCCCGAGCCGGGGGGGGAGCCCTCCAACATGTCGGGGATCACTGAGTCGGGATGAATGATTCATGTAGACTGTCTGGGTATCAGAAGCAGACTTCCATGATACGCAGCTGGCGATCACAGACCAGCTGGATTTTCATCAAGTGGAACCGCTTTTGGTTGATGCAGAGTGGTCTGTTCTCTACCTTTGCCTGTAGGGCAACATGCATGCCATCGATCACCCCCTGGACATGGGGCATCCCGGCAATGGCAGAGAACCCCACTGCTTAGGCATCCTGGTGGGCTCAGCCCACATGGAACTGGATGTACTGATCTGCCTGGGCATATAGGGCGTCCGTGATGGCACGGATGCAGCTGTACACCAAGGCCTGCAAGATCAGGGACAGGTCCCTGTCATAATATCCACTCATGTATATAATGAGATGTAGACAGGCAGTGATTGACACACAGGATGACCAATGAACACACAACACAGAACAACCAATCACCAGACAGGACACCACCACTATAAAGCCCACAGGGCATTAAGACTCTCTCTCAGGACTCAGCTACTGAGACAGTCAGAGTGCACAAGCTAGTGAGCACTATCACCATGCGGTAGCTAGTAAGTCTGGTCAAGCCAGTAAGAGATCATCAGTTGGATTAGTAGAGTGTCAACCCACAGCTGAACATGTACAGCAGCCCACTAGTTAAGTAAAACAGTGTTGCATCATCTCCTGTGTCAGACGTCTGTTTCTAGCTTCACTGCATCTAGTTGCGATCAACGTCGAACCAACCTTCCTAACACATCATGGTACCGGAATGCTATTAATCCTACCGAACCTACCTCGAGTGAATCTGCAATGACCAGCAAGCAGCCATCCAGCAAAATGGAAAACATCCAGCCTCCTCTCCAGCTCCGCATCTCTGGCAACCTCGCCGCCAATTGGAAAGTCTTCAAACAGAAGTTCCTCCTGTATATCGAGGCCTCCGACCTCAAGGCAGCATCGGATGCCAGAAAGATCGCGCTATTCCTGTAAACTGCGGGAGATCACGCCATCCATATCTACAACTTGCTTACGTTTGCCGATGGCAAAGACAAGACGAAGTTCAAGACAGTTCTGCTAAAATTCGATAGCCACTGCGACATTGAAGTGAATGAGAGCTTTGAATGGTACATCTTCCAATAGAGGCTTCAGGGTAAGGATGAAACTTTTCAGTCCTTCCTGACGCATCTCCGCATCGTAGCACAATCATGTAATTATGACTCGACGGCTGATTCCATGATCCGGGCTCAGATCATTTTCGGGTCCAGTCCGACTCCCTGCAGCAGCAGCTCCTCAAAATCAAACAGGTGAACCTCTCCAGGTGCCATCCTCTCAAGGATTATCTGAAAAAGCAGCTGCTAGACCTCCAAGACCAGGGCATCATCTCAAAGGTCACGGAACCAACAGACTGGGTCAGCTCCATGGTCTGCGTAAAAAAAACCTCTGGTGAACTCCGCATTTGCATTGATCCCAAAGACCTGAACCATAACATTATGCGAGAGCACTACCCGATCCCAAAACGTGAAGAGTTAACCAGCGAGATGACTCATGCCAAATTCTTTACCAAGCTGGACGCCTCCCATGGCTTCTTGCAAAATACAGCTGGATGCGTCTAGTCAGAAGCGTTGCACGTTTAACACTCCATTCGGCCGCTATTGCTACAACCGCATGCCTTTCGGTATCATATGAGCTTCCGAAGTATTTCATCGCATTATGGAACAAATGATGGAGGGCATCGAGGGGGTGCGAGTCTATGTGGACGACGTGATCATCAGGTCCACAACACCCGAGAATCACATTGCTCGCCTCAAACAGGTCTTCCAGCGGATTCATGAAAATGGCCTCCAGCTCAACAGGGCCAAATGCTCATTTGGTCGATCCGCCATCAAGTTTCTGGGTGACCACATTTCACAGCAGGGTGTGCAACCTGACACCGACAAGGTACTGGCGATGAACGCCATGAAGACCCCGGAGGACAAGAAGGCGGTCCTCCGCTTCCTCGGAATGATAAATTTTCTCGGGAAATTCATTCCCAATATGGCAGCTCACACCACGGCCCTCAGGCATCTCGTAAAGAAGTCAACAGTGTTCCAGTGGCTACCCGCACATGAAAAGGAGTGGCTTGAGCTGAAGGCGAAGTTCACCACAACCCCAGTACTGGCATTCTTTGACCCAACCAAGGACACCAAGATATCTACTGACGCAAGCCAAGACGGCATTGGGGCGGTGCTCCTCCAGCGAGACGACTCCTCGCCCTGGGCTCCAGTGGCATATGCCTCCAGGGCCATGACGCCGACCGAGCAACGGTATGCCCAGATCGAAAAGGAGTGCTTGGGTCTCCTGACAGGAACAGTCAAGTTTCATGACTACGTATACAGCCTGCCAAAGTTCACGGTGGAAACAGACCACAGGTCTTTAGTCCACATAATCTAGAAGGATTTAAATGACATGATACCTCGGCTACAGTGAATTCTTCTTTGTCTCCGCCGATATGACTTCGAACTCGTTTACACACCGGGTAAGGAGCTGATCATCGCGGATGCCCTATCCCGATCCATCACCACGCTGTATGAACAGGGCGACTTCATCTGCCACATAGAGGCACAGGTGCAGTTGTGTGCCAGCAAACCTCCCAGCCACTGATGAACGCGTCATCCCAATATGCGAAGAAACTGCCAAAGATCCTCTACTACAGCGCGTGATGCAACACCTCGCCCATGGCTGGCAAAAGGGGCAATGTCCCCAGTTCTTTAGCGTTAAGGACGAGTTAACGGTCATTGTGGGAATCCTTCTTAAACTGGATAAGAACGTCATTCCTCAAAGCATGCAAGCTATGGTGCTCAGACACATCCGTGAGGGTGTGACCTTGGGGTAAAAAAATGTCGCACAGAGCTCGCGAGGCAGTTTACTGGCCGGGCATCAACCAGGACATTGCCGATACGGTCCTCAACTGCACAACCTGCCAGAAGTTTCAACCGGCTCAGCCCAAGGAAACACTGCAACAGCACGAGATTGTGACCTCTCTATGGTCTAAAGTGGAGATAGACCTCTTTCACGCCAATGGGCGTGACTACGTGCTCTTGGTCGACTACTTCTCCAGCTACCCGGAAGTGGTGAAACTGTCGGACCTCACGTCCAAGTCAGTCATCAAAGCCTGCAAAGAGACATTTGCCAGGCACGGGATACCACTCACAGTAATGAGTGACAACAGTCCATGTTTCTACAGCCAAGAGTGGTCCGACTTTGCACGATCCTACAACTTCAGTCACATCACCTTCAGTCCCCATTACCCGCAAACAAACGGGAAGGCCGAGAAAGGGGTCCATATTGTCAAGCGGTTGTTGTGCAAGGCTGCAGACTCAGCCTCCGATTTCAACTTGGCGCTGCTGGCATACAGGGCAACCCCTCTGTCGACTGATTTGTCTCCGGCGCAGCTGCTCATGAACTGCAACCTGAGGACGACTGTTCCAGCCATCCATATTCCAGATCTTGACCACCTCACAGTGTTGCAAAAGGTGCAGCGATCCAGGGACCAGCAGAAGATCACGTATGATGCTCATGCCACGGATCTGCCTGCGCTGGCTCCAGCAGATGTTGTTCGTGTCCAGTTGCCTGAGGGAGGTTGGTCAGCCCCAGCTGTTGTTGTCAGGAAGGCTGCCCCAGCGTCTTTCATTGTTCAAATGGCTGACGGCTCCATTCTCCGACGCAATAGGAGGGCGCTGCGAAGAATTCCCCGCCCACCACCTGACCACATTGCTCTGCCAGTTATCATGCTTCCTCCGGACCTCTCCTGCCACGAGGCCACCGATCTGCCAGCCATCCCGCCTGTCCAAGAGCCGGTGTCTCCTGCTCCACTTCTGCGGCGATCGGCAAGAATTCGTCGCCCGCCTCAAAGACTGAATCTATAGACTTAATTCTTGTAAATTTTGTTCAGTTTGCTCTGTATCTGCACAATAGACACCTTCCCATGTACATATGTTCATTAACTCACCATTTGTACATAGTCAGGCATGTATACACCTTCACGTTTCAAAATTTATTTTAAAAAAGGGAGATGTCATAATATCCACTCATGTCTATAATGAGATGCAGACAGGCAGTGATTGACACACAGGATAAACAATGAACACACACGACACAGAACAACCAATCACCAGACAGGACACCACCACTATAAAGCCCACAGGGCATTAAGACTCTTTCTCTCTCAGGACCCAGCTACTGAGACAGTCAGAGTGCACAAGTTAGTGCGGTAGCTAGTAAGTCTGGTCAAGCCAGTAAGAGGTCACCAGTTGGATTAGTAGAGTGTCAACCCACAGCTGAACATGTACAGCAGTCCACTAGTTGAATAAAACAATGTTGGATCATCTCCTGTGTCAGATGTCAGATGTCTGTTTCTAGCTTCACTGCATCCAGTTGCAGTCAACGTCGAACCAACCTGCCTAACACATCAGTCCCCACTCGGCGACTGGAAGGACCCTGTCATGTAATAGTTGAGGGCGACCGTCACCTTGAAGGTCACCGGGAGCGGATGTCCTCCCCCAAACCCTTGCGGTGCCATGTGTGCCATCATCTGGCAGATGTGTCGCACTGTCTCATCCGCAGTCTCTGACGGCATGCCCGGTACGGCCGGTCCCCGAATGACATGCGGTGCCGGTACACGTGGGGCTTAATGAGGTGGCTCCATGGCACCTCCTCCTCTTCAACCTGTTGGGCAGGCGGCCCTCCAGCCTGTACAGCTGCCATCTGCCCACGGTAGCACAAGTGGCTAGCACTGTGGCTTCACAGCGCCAGGGTCCCATGTTTGATTCCCCACTGGGTCACTGTCTGTGCGGAGTCTGCACATTCTCCCCGTGTCTGTGTGGGTTTCCTCCGGGTGCTCCGGTTTCCTCCCACAGTCCAAAGACGTGCAGATGAGGTGGATTGGCCACGCTAAATTGCCCTTAGTGTCCAAAAAGGTTAGGTGTGATTATTGGGTTTCGGGGATAGGGTGGAAGTGAGGGCTTAAGTGGGTCGGTGCAGACTTGATGGGCCGAATGGCCTCCTTCTGCACTGTATGTTCTATGTTCTATGCCCCTCTGCTGCCTGCTCCACTGATGCAGCTTTCCCCTCCTCTCTGGGCCACCCCTGCTCACGCGGCCGCAGGGTATCTCACAGGGCTGCGGCCATCACCACAGCGGTCAGCATTGCAGGTTGATGTCCGAATTCCATTGTCTGCAGAGGGTGGAAGACCAACATGTTAGCAATGCACATACTCCCGTGCCCAGCCAGGTTTCATGGGCTACACGGTGGTCCCGGTAGGCACTGCGGGCCCTGCCCATGCATGCGCCCCCTGCCCCGTTGGTTCCCCCAGTCCTGGCGCCCCTTCCTGCTGTCAGTGGTACCATTGGCTAGCACTGTCCTCACTGGGGGCTGCCGTGGGTATGGCCCTGGGTGGCCCCCCCATGGGTGGCCGCCAGTTGGGCAGGGTGTTAAGAGACGGAGGGGGGTTGCGCAGTGATGGGGGGGGGGGGGTGGGCTGCAGGGATGGGTACACCCATACGGCAGATGCCACTGTGTAGAACCAGAGGCCAGGGTGGGTGGTCAGTGGGTGTGCCGCCCCAGCCCCATGGCGGGGGGTGGGAACCCCGGTTGTTGGCTTACCGATCCCCTCCCTCCCTCCGTCCCCATCCCCTCCCCCACCATCGCAGCCAGGACGGCTGGTGTCCGGGCCGGCAGCCCGTAGTCACTCCATGCCTCTTCCTATCTCCTCTCTCTTGCTCAGCAGGTGGGATGCCAGGTTCATGATTTTTAAAACCACAAGTGAACCACGCCGTCGGGAACTCGGCCCATCAGAGGCGGTGAATCTCGGAGACCCCAGAGAATAGAGTCTCAGGCCCGTGAACGATATGCCTCCTGTACACTGTACTTTCACCCCGTGCGGTGAGCGACGCATTTACGCCATTTTCAGGGTGCCAAGCATCCCGATTTGGCGTCAAACCATCGCCTACCCCGCTTTTGGAGCCGGCAAGCGGAGAATCCCGCCCATTATCTTTGTCACAGCCTTTGTTCCAAACTCAATTCTTATTCAAAACCTCTGTTTGATTAGATCTGTGTCAGCACTGGGTAGAGAAGGGTTTCTGATATCAATAGAATCAATTTTTCACCAAAGAAGCTTCCACATGGCTGACTAATGGAATGCACAGTTCTGCTGGGAGACACGAGTTTAAGTTTCCAGTTTAAGGAATTGACTGGCGCTAACTGACATCATCCTAAAACACAATATTAGTTTCTAAAATTACACTGATGACATTCAGATCTATCTCACCAACACCTCACTCGACTGCTCCACTGTCAGATTGCTTAACTGATATTCAGTGCTGCATGAGAAGAAATTGCTTCCAATTAAGAATTGGGAAGTCTGACGCCAATTTTGCAATCCCCTTTTACCACCGAATCGGGGCGGCGCCTGTTTTCGGATGCTCCGCCTCCTCCCAAACGGTCTAATTGGGTATTACGCCGCACGCCGTTGGGACGACCTTAGGACATTACCTGACGACCCTCCACTGATGCTCCAACCCCAATGGGCCGAGTTCACGATGGCGCGGTTCACTTGTGCTCTCAGTTTTTGTGAGCCCTGCAATTCTCCAGCCGTTTATTTCATAAAGACCATGTGTTTTATGTGGTGCGGCTGCCAGCCCCTCACTGGTCGGAGGATCGGTGCTGGGAAGGAGGACTGGACATCCAGCTCAAGGTATGGAATACCTTCAGTTATCACAATTAAGTATGTGAATGCAAATGATTGTTATTTTAGTGACTGTCCTCAAAACTGTAATATTGTTATTGGTAGCTTTGCAGGATTGTTCAGTTTATGAGGTAACATTGCCACACCCAGCAGTCAATCTCCAGGACTGGGTCTTATGGATTTACCTCTGGTCCCATAAATGTCTTCTTCCCAGTGATATCACATGCACATTCAACAGTTACAAGCAAAGAGTTTTAACACTAAAGATGTACAATGCTCCTTGATGGATCTTCCTCTCTTCAATATGCGAAGTCGATACTTTAAGTCTAGACAGAGAAGACAAAAATCTACTCTGTAACTTGAAAACATTATAATGCTGAAGGACGTAATTGTACTTTTGAGTATCTTTTGATCCATCTCTTGAGTGCTGAAATAAAATCCCAAGTGATCTTAATGTAACATTTACTTGCTAATTTCAAAGCAAGTGCATGGCTTCAGCAACGATCTCTAATATACTGCTGTTATTCTAAGGATATGTCAGCATTCTTTTGAAAGTACAGGCCAGATTTAAGTGATGGAAATTGAATGCATTCTATTGTGTATCGTGTCACAACTATGTTGCTAATGAGGCTTGACTGTGTAATGCCCTCGGCAGCTCATGAAGTAATCATGACTATCATTACTGACAGTCTCTGCCTTATGTATTTTGCACATACCACCAACTGTATATGACATATATTGCACCAAAGAGACAATAGCACTCGTCATTCCCTCATTTCATTCTCTAAGACTGTACTCAGATTGGTTCCTGTATTTTTCCTTCCGATACGATTCTTTGCAAATCTCAGCAAACAATTGGAGTTTGTGCCAGTATTTGAACACGTTAATCCTGGCTTTTTACTTTCTATCCATTCTTCTTGGGCTTTGTATTCATAAAGTGCTCTGCCTCCGATCTCTGCTTCTCTCCATCCCAGTCGGCTTTGTTCATGTTGCAAGTGGTGTTGATTTTGATAATTAAGTGGCTATATGCAAGCTAACTAGTGGGTCTTCTTATTCTGATTTATACTAATTAGAATAGGATTCTTCAATAGGAGAGGAGAAAAAAAAGCTGCAGAATGAGATCAATGGAAGGAGACCAAAGAAAATAACTGACGGGAGTCTGGCATTTGGAAATTAGGGAGCTCAGAAAAATAGAAAATAATGAGATCACTATAAAAAGCTCACAGAAGCCTTGGAATTGGACTCTGGAGAGTATCTGGTGCTGGACCTACATAAGCCCTAAAGTTAAATGGCAGAGGTAGCACATCTGGCAACATCTGACATGGTCTGCGTGGTCCCCCAAGCTGGGAAGAACCCTAATCCATGTAGCCTATGTCCTGCAAGCATCAGGCCTGGTCAGATTGCCATGCCACAAAGCCACTGCAGCTGATTTGTCGCACGGTTTTGTAACGTAGGAGCTCACACGTTTAACAGGACTAGTGTACACATTTGTTAACCATTCAACTCATTGTGCATTCAGCTGCACGAGAACACCCCTACTGGGGTTATTTAAAGGGTCAACGAGCAGATGCAGTGTTTTTGACTGACTCCTGCTGTGGCAAAGCCTGTGGAGGTAGGATGGATTATCTTTGGAGGTTTTGATCAGTTGATCATCCAGACAAGTCTGCAAGAAGTATGGGGGCTGTAATTGCAATGCCTCTGGGTCTGGGATATGACTGAAAAATGGGGCTGAGGCTGCAGAGTCTGGTTAATAGTGAAAGCACTGAAGTAGGCCATTTAACACATTGGGCGGGGTTCTCCTTTAGCCGACGGCAAAGTCGGGGCGTGCGATCGGACAGAGAATAGCTCCTGACGCCGAAATCGCAGCTGGCGCCGGTTTGACGCTGAATCGCAATGCTCCGCCTCCTTGAAAACGGTGCCAATGTGACGCAAGCTGCATGTAGTTGCAAGACCATTCGCATATCATTTGTGGGCCTATCCACGATTCTCCGCCTCCAATGGGCCGAGTTCCCGACGACACAGTCCACATGTGTTCTCACAAGTCGTGAACCTGGTGTGGTGGCTGCTGAGAGAGAGAGAGAGAGAGAGGGCGTACGGACAATGTCCAGCATGACCATACTTGGCCAACAGCCGTGCCGTTGGTCGGGGGCCTTCGGCCAGGGCTGGGGGAGTAGTGGGGGTTGGCCAGGAGGTGGGCTGTGGGGTCGGTGTGGATGGGTGCACAACACCTCCTGGGTGCCCTCTGGCCCCAGCTGACCCATCAGCTGTATGGGTTCAGCACAACCTGTCCCATCTTTTCGGCCCCGATCAGTGTATGGGTGGGGGTGTAGAGTTTATTCAGGGCTGCAGCTTGTCAGCTCTGTAACAGACCCGGCGAATCCCACAACACTTTTCATGGGAATCAGTGGTGTTCTACGCGGCACCAATGCTTGCCCCAAACCGGTAGCGGAATCGGTGTGGGTTTGGTGCCAATTCTATATTGGCATCAGCACTTAGGCTCAGAAACACAGAATCCAGCCCATTGTTTCTGTGCTGGCTGTCTGGAAGAACAACTAACCTATTCCCACTCCCCCATCCTTTCGCTCTTGCCCTGAAATATCTTCGCTTTAGATACTTATTTAATTCTCTCCTGTAGAACTCCATCAAATCTGCCTCCACCACACTCTCAAGCAGTGTTTCAGATTCTAAAGACAGGCCTCATAAAAGAGGTATCACTCATGCCACCCACCATTGTTTCTTTTCCAATCACCTCTGATCCTTGACCATGGTTGCCACTTTTTCCAGGAGACGTTATGGGAAGCGTGTCACAAGTGGGCGAATTTCCTCACTTGCCCAATTTTTTCTCCACCCGCCATCTCACTCCACTTCTCTTGGCCGCTCTCCCAGATTCTGTTTTTTGATATTTTTTTCTATTTTTCTGTTCTTCTTTCTCTCCCCCATAATAACCAGCTTGGGGGCTTTTAAACGTTTAGTTCTGGCATTGAACACAAGTTCAACATCCCAAAATGAGAAGAAAATAAATCAAACAACACTGACTGAGTTCATAATGCATCAAATTTTGCAAAAATGACAACTGGTGTGATGCTGAACACATAAAAGCCCACCCAATTCAGCAAAATGAATAATTTAACCAGCACCGTTAACTTGCAGACAGACCTCCCTATGGATACAGAAAGCTCTGTCTATCTATCTTGCCTCTAACAGATCTACTCAAACTGAGATTTGTTTGAAATGTCGAAATTTAACTTTTAATCTTGTGCCCATTCTCACAACACAAATCGCTTGTACCACCGTCTCCACCCTAATATCATCTGATGAACAGGGAAGTGCTTAACGCACGAAACACGTCCACAGCGCAACAGTGGCTCATTGAATCCCACCCCCACCGGCTGTCAAATTCTCTGGCGCTGGGATTTTGGCAGGGGCGTAAATCGCGCCAGTCGGGGCTGCTGGCAGCGGTCCCCCCAATGATTCTCCAGCCCATGATGAGCCGAGTGGCCGCCCGTTTACAACGGGTCCCGCCATTGTGAATCACAACAGGTCCTCACCTGTGGGACCTGGCTCCACGGGCGGCCTGCAGAGTCCTTGGGAGGCCAGGGGCGGGGGGGGGGGGGGGGGGTGGATTTGGCCCCTGGGGGGCCTGTGCCATTGGGGCACTCTTTCCCTCCGCACCGGCCGCTGTCAACCTCCGCCATGGCCAGTGCGGAGTAGAACCCCCCAAGCGCATGCGCTGGGATAACGCCAGCATACGCTGGCGCTCCTGCGCATGCGCCACCGCGCGCCAGCCGACGGAGGCCCTTTGCCGCCAGTTGGAGTGGTGCCAAGCCCTTCCGCTCCAGCTGGCACGGTGCCAAACACTCCGCTGCTGGCCTAGCCCCTGAAGGTGCGGAGGATTCCGCACCTTCGGGGCTGCCCAACTCCGGAGTGGCCTGCCGCGCCAGTTCGCGGAGAATCCCGCCCGTGGTTTCATCCTATCAGCTTGGCCTAGTCCTGTCCTTGTTGGTGGGCTCACTCGCTACAGATCACTGTGCTTTGTGATCCCCGTTAGAATTGTATCCTATATTTTTTAGTACCTTGCCCTTTTGACCAAAAGGAATCACTTTACATTTCTCTGTATTAAATTTAATCTGCCACTTATCTGCTAATTTCACCAGCTTTATTATGTCCTCCTGAAGTCATCGCTATCCTCCTCACAGTTTGCAATATTGGACCTGAACGTCCTTGGAGTGGGGTAATCAGCGTTTCTGTGCACAATTACTTCGATCAATTCTTTATCGCTGCTATCTTGTTTGACCTCCAATTTAGGCTGGGCAAGATCCAAGCAGTGCAGCACTTACCACAGTGTTGAAATGCAGGAGAATCGAAGTGAAGAGGCCACACAGCCTTTCTTACATCACTAACTGCTGTAAACCATACGTTTAAAGTTAAAGTTTAAATGGAAAGTTAAAGATCCTTGGCAGGTGAGGAGAAGGTAAGTGCCTGAGGTAAATGGATAGGATTTGGCAGGGTATTGTTGGGTGGGAATTGAAGGTCGGGGAGGGGTACTCAGAGGTTGGCGGATTGGGGATCAGATCATAGGTTGAGAGGGGTGGAGGTTCAGGCCTTGAAAGATAGAGGGAAGGCTTTGGGGGGAGGGGGAAGGCAGTTGGGTCTTGGTGGGGAGTCAAGCCTCAAATTTGGCCAGTTCAAGCTGGGCCTGTGAGGAGTTGGTGCTGTCAGGCCTCAGGAGAGACAAGTGGGGCTTTGTATGGGAGGGGCGGGTCGGGCCCCGAGTTGGTCAGGTCTGGTGAGGCCTGGGGTCAGGGGGAAGCAGTCCGGTGTGGTTGGGCGGAATCCTGTGTAGTGTAGTTTCATGGGGTAGGGGTTGTGATGTTCTCTGGTTTCTTGATAAGAATGGCTTTGATGTGTAGTTTTCAACAAAGAACATCAAGCTATGTTGATTAACAAAGCTAATTTATTAACACTACTTATAAATAGATTTGAACGTCTTACGAAGGTACAAAGGTTGTTGAATAAACTATGCTATAACTTTATCTACAGATCTCCTGAACACACAACTACTCTCCATCCCACCTAATCACCTTCTCTCAGAATCAAGGGTGTCACGTTATCTATGTAACTGTTCTTGATCACCATCTGGTGGTTAGATGCATTTAAATAAAATTGTTCACACTTCATCTACCATACAATATCCATATCGTCACATCCCCCTTCTGAAGTTGTTTGGAGACTTGTACAAACATATTTACATGATATGAAAATTTTATGTGTTTTGTATAACCATATAACCATACATGGTTACTGTCCACGTGTTAACAATTTTTAAAAGTTCACAAATTGAGTCTGTCCTGTTTCTTTTTTATATGTGTGGACCTTCTCAATTGTGTTTGTCAAATTGCTGTTGTCTTCGCTGCTGGAACAACATCTCGCTGTGGTGCTGTAGAAGTTGCCTTAAGAAGCTCATGTCAATCTCTATGTATGCAAATACAGGTGGAACTGTCTTCCATTTGAGAAACGGTCTACGGTTACCTCGTAGGATAGAACCTTCGACCGTGAGAACAAAGTATGAGTGTGGAGCTGTCTGGTGAATTACACCAGTCATGCAAGACCATACTCCTGTCGGAAGCTGTACCAGCAGATGATCTCCAAGCTCTAGCATTGCTAGATTCTTTGCTGTCCTGTTGTAGTAACGTGGCTGATTCTGTTTGTTTTGCTTGATTTTCTGTACAGCATCATCATCAGGATCTACTGTAGGTAAACATGGTAAAGTATTTCGTAGCTGTCGATTCATCAACAGTTGTGCTGGTGAGAATCCAGTCGCTAGTGGTGCCACTCTTTAGCTTAACAACGCTAAGATGTTTGTTTCAAACTCTAGCTTTCGGAGCACTGCTCCTTCCTCAGGTGAATGAGCAGTGTTCCGAAAGCTAGTGTTTCAAACAAACATGTTGGACTTTAACCTGGTGTTGTAAGATGTTTTTGAAAACTCACCGCTATTCTTAGAATTCCCCCTATACCAAAAAGGGCTGACATTCTAAATGGTGAACAGGGATTCACACTCCCTGACTCCAATGCAGGCTTCGGTGTGTGCTATTCAGGTCAAACTATATTTTCAAGTTATCCCCCGGTATAACCCATACCTTCACCAAAGATTTTATCTACTTACCACTTATTAAAAAAAAAAAAATTTTTTTTTTTTTTTTTTTCAAAATTTAGAGTACCCAATTATTTTTTCCAATTAAGGGGCAATTTAGCGTGGCCAATTCACCTAACCTGCACATCTTTGGGTTGTGGGGGCAAAACCCACGCAGACACAGGGAGAATGTGCAAACTCCACACGGACAGTGACCCAGGGCCGGGATTCGAACCCGGGTCCTCAGCGCCGTAGGCAGCAATGCTAACCACTGTGCCACCGTGCTGCTCTACTTACCACTTATTAGCATCGATGTCCTGGGTCCTGCATTGCTAAGTAAGTAAAGTAGACTTTAGGAATAACCACTGTTTCAGGTTAAATTAAGTTATTTTATTATTATATTTTTTTCTATTAAAAGCTGCAAACACTTTCTTTACAGAAAGGCAAAAAGATCTTGCTTCTGGATCCTGCTGGTTGGTTGAAGGGACCTTCAGGCCCACCTTGACAATCAATCTTCTTTAAAGTCTGGTCTTCTTGAGATGTATTCGCTGGTTACCTTCGATGCTGTATCTTGTCAATCCCATGTACTGAGCTATGAGAGCTAACTCTGCTAACTATCTCTCAGCTGACTCTGACTCCTGATTAAATTCTAGTCTTCCTTAGATGTATAGCTGTTTCAGCTCGGCTGTTTGTCTTGTCTTTCCGATGACCGAGCTGTGAGATCTGAATGTGCTTCTCTCCTCTCTCCGAGTTCTCTGAGTTCTGATCCCTCTTCTGCTTCTGCTCCCTGGGTTTATTTTTTAAAAAAATAATTTTTATTAAGATTTTCACAAAATATAAACAACAAAACAATATTAACAAAACAACCATGGTAAAAACCCAAGAACAACACCCACCCAACTACAAAAGCAACTACAAATACAAAAAAAAGCAAACAACAAAAAGGAAAGAGATAACACCCGCCACATCCAACAAACCCATTGTCACAATTCTCCCTCCCGCCGAACCAAACCCCGCCCCCCCCCGGGTTGCTGCTGCTGCCGGCCTATTCCCCTACCGTTCCGCCAGGATGTCTAGGAAACGCTGCCACCGCCTAAAGAACTCCTGTACTGATCCTCTCAGGGCAAATTTCACCTTGTCCAATTTAATGAACTCCACCATATCATTGATCCAGGCCTCCACGCTTGGGGGCCTTGCATCCTTCCACTGAAGAAGAATCCTCCGCTGGGCTACTAGGGACGCAAAGGCCAGGACACCGGCTTCTTTCGTCTCCTGCACTCCCGGCTCCACTGCAACCCCAAATATTGCGAGTCCCCAGCCTGGCTGGACCCTGGATCCCACCACCCTCGACACCATCCTTGCTACCCTCTTCCAAAACTCCCCAGAGCTGGGCACGGCCAAAACATATGGGCGTGGTTCGCTGGGCTCCCCGAGCACCTAGCACACCTGTCTTCGCCCCCGAGAAACGTACTCATCCTCGTCCCAGTCATGTGGGCCCGATGCAGCACCTTGAACTGTATGAGGCTAAGCCCTCGCACAGGAAGAGGAGGAATTCACTCTCTCCAGGGCATCCGCCCACGTCCCCATCTCAATCTTCTCACCCAGCTCCTCTTCCCATTTACCCTTCAGCTCCTCCACCGAGGCCTCGGCTACCTCTTGCATTACCCGGAATATGTCCGAAATCCTCCCTCCTCCAATCCACACCCCCGAGAGCACCCTGTCCCGTACCCCACATGGGGGCAACAAGGGGAACCCCTCCACCTGCATGTACCGAAACATGTTCCCCGGGGGGAGCCCAAACATCCCCTCTAACTCCCCCAAGCTCACGAACTGCCCCTCCACAAACAGGTCCCTCAACCTCCTAACCCCTACCCTGTGCCAGCTCAGAAATCCGCCATCAAGGCTCCCTGGAACAAACCGATGGTTCCCCCGTATCAGGGCCTCCATCGAACCCCCCACTTCTCCCCTATGCCATCTCCATTGCCCCCAAATTTTGAGGGTAGCCGCCACCACCGGGCTCGTGGTATACCTCATTGGAGGAAGCGGCAACGGCGCCATTACCAGCGCCTCCAGGCTCGTGCCCACACAGGATGCCATCTCCATCCTCTTCCATGCTGCCCCTTCCTCGTCCATTACCCACTTACGCACCATCGCTGCGTTGGCAGCCCAATAGTACCCACAGAGGTTGGGCAGCGCCAGTCCCCCCCTATCCCTGCCCCGTTCCAAGAACACCCTTCTCACCCTCGGAGTCCCATGCGCCCACACAAATCCCATAATACTCCTGTTAACTCTCCTAAAAAAGGCCTTCGGGATAAGGATGGGAAGGCACTGGAACAGAAACAAAAACCTCGGGAGCACCGTCATCTTAACGGACTGCCCCCTCCCCGCCAGTAACAGCGGTAACATATCCCACCTTTTGAAATCCTCCTCCATCAGCTCCGCCAACCTTGTGAGGTTGAGCTTGAGCAGGGCCCCCCAGCTCCCCACCAGCTGGACTCCTAGGTACCTGAAGCTCTTCCCTGCCTGCTTCAGTGGGAGCCTACAATCCCCTCCTCCTGATCCACCGGGTGCACCACGAACAACTCGCTCTTGCCCAGGTTCAGCTTATACCCAGAGAAGCCCCCAAATTCACTGAGAATCCTCATCACCTCCGGCATCCCCCCCACCGGGTCCGCCACATACAGCAACAGGTCGTCCGCATAAAGCGACACTCGATGGTCCTCCCCACCCCGCACCAGGCCCCTCCAGTTTCCCGACTCCCTCAACGCCATGGCCAGAGGCTCAATTGCCAACGCAAAGAGCAAAGGGGACAGGGGACACCCCTGTCTCGTCCCCCGGTACAGCCGAAAGTACTCCGACCTCCTCCTATTCGTGGCTACATTCGCCATCGGGGCCGCATAGAGCAACCTCACCCAACGGACAAACCCCTCCCCAAACCCAAACCTTTCCAACACCTCCCACAGATACCCCTACTCAACCGTATCAAAGGCCTTCTCCGCATCTAATGCCACCACTATCTCTGCCTCCCCTTCCACAGCCGGCATCATAATGACACTGAGGAGCCTTCGTATATTAGTATTCAACTGCCTTCCCTTCACAAACCCCGTCTGGTCCTCGTGAATGACCCCCGGCACACAATCCTCTATTCTTGTGGCTAAGATCTTTGCCAGCAGCTTGGCGTCTACATTTAGCAGCGAGATCGGCCTATATGACCCGCACTGCAGAAGGTCCTTATCCCGCTTCAGGATCAAGGAAATCAGCGCCCGTGACATAGTTAGGGGCAAAGCCCCCCCCCCTCCCTTGCCTCGTTAAATGTCCGGAGCAACAGGGGGCCCAACAGGTCCCCATACCTTTTGTAAAATTCGTCCGGAAACCCATCCGGCCCCGGCGCCTTCCCCGACTGCATGTTCCCTATCCCTTTAACCAGCTCCTCCAGCTCAATCGGCGCCCCCAGTCCCTCCACTTCCCCCTCCTCCACCCTCGGAAATCGCAGCTTGTCCAAGAAGTGCCCCATTCTCCTCCCCCCCCCCCCCCAACACCCCCCCCCCCCCCCCCCCCCCCCCCGCCCGCCCCTCCACCGGGGGTTTAGACCGGTGCAGTTCCCCATAAAAGTCCCTAAAGACCCCATTAACGTCTACCCCCCTCAGCACCACCTTCCCAACTCTATCCATCACTCCCCCAATCTCCCTGGCCGCGTCCCGCTTTCGGAGCTGGTGTGCCAGCATCCTGCTCGCCTTCTCCCCATATTCATACACCGCCCCCTGTGCTTTCCTCCACTGAGCTTCCACCTTTCTGGTAGTCAATAGGTCGAATCTGGCCTGAAGGCTACGCCTCTCCCCCAGCAATCCCTCCTCCGGAGCCTCCGCATATCTCCTATCCACCCGCACCATCTCCCCTGTCAATCTCTCCCTCTCCCTTTGCTCCCCCCTCTCCCTATGGGTTCGGATGGAAATCAACTCCCCTCTAATCACCGCCTTCAATGCCTCCCAGACCGTCCCCACTCGGACCTCCCCGTTATCGTTGGCCTCAAGGTACCTCTCAATACACCCCCGAACCCTTCCGGCCACCTCCAGCAGGCCTCCACATCTGCCAGCAGCCCCACCTCCAAGCGCCAGAGCGGACGTTGGTCCCTCTCTTCTCGCAGCCTGAGGTCCACCCAGTGCGGGGCATGATCTGAGATGGCAATAGCAGAGTATTCAACATCCTCCATCCTCGAAACCAACCCCCTGCTCAGGACAAAAAAATCAATCCTCGAGTAGGCCTTATGCACGTGGGAGAAAAACGAGTACTCCCTGGCCCTTGGCCTCGCAAACCTCCAGGGATCCACTCCTCCCATCTGATCCATAAACCCCCTCAACACCTTAGCCGCCGCTGGTCTCCTACACGTCCGGGACTTGGATCGATCCAATGGGAGATCCAGTACTGTGTTGAAGTTCCACCCATGATTAGGCCCCCCACCTCCAGGTCCGGAATGTGGCCCAACATGCGCCGCATAAACCCCGCATTGTCCCAATTTGGGGCGTAAACATTCACCAACACCACCCGCTCCCCCTGCAGCTTACCACTCACCATCACATATCTCCCGCCACTGTCAGCCACCACATTTAACGCCTCAAACGACACCCTCTTTCCCACCAGGATCGCCACCCCTCCGATTCTTCTCATCCAGCCCTGAATGAAATACTTGGCCCACCCATCCTTTCCTCAGCCGAACCTGGTCCACCACTCTCAGGTGTGTCTCTTGGAGCATGGCCACATCCGCCTTCAGCCCCTTCAAGTGCGCAAACACCCGGGCCCGTTTGACCGGCCCATTCAGCCCCCTCACATTCCAGGTTATCACCCGGATCAGAGGGCACCCTGCCCCCCTCCCCTGCCGATTAGCCATAACCCATCCCCTGCCCGCCACTGGCCAGCGTCCCCCGCTCGGCCTGTTCTCCACGGCGGCAACTCCCCCCCCCCCCAGCACCCCCTGCATCCTCCAGCTCCTTCCTGGCCATTTCAGCAGCAACCCGGTACAACCCCCCGCCTCCCCCCCCCAACCAGGCTAGGACCCCTCCTAGCCGCGCCCCTCCCTCCATAGCACTCCTGTGAGCCAGCTAATGTCTGCTGACCCCGGCGACTCCCGCCATACCTCCGACTCCTCCCCACGTGGGAATACTCCTCCTCCTTCGTGCCCATCAGCAGGCCCTCCTCCCCCCCCCTTGCGCAGGAAAATAACAGCCAGCAACGGCCCACGCTACTCAGCCCCGCCCCCGCCCCCATCATACCACAGCGCGGGAAACCAGAGAAAAGCCCGCCCTGCCCAACCCCGCCTCTGCTAGGGCAACTCCCATTGCCAGTCCCCACCACCAGCTCCCCGCACTCCCAGTTTACCTCCCTGTCCGAACCCGTCCACCAGACCCATACAAAAATACATAACGGCATCGCCCCACCCACCCTAAAGCCAACACACATCTTGCATTAAACAGAGAACCCCCCCACCGAGCAAAAATTAAACACAATTACATTATCATACAAAATCCCCCATCTTTGACCCTCAGTTTGAGTCCAGCTTTTCGGCCTGCACAAAGGCCCATGCCTCCTCCGGGGACTCAAAATAATGGTGCCGGTCCTTGTAGGTGACCCACAGACGCGCCGGCTGCAACATGCCAAACTTCACGCTCCGTCTGTGGAGCACCGCCTTCGTCCAGTTGAACCCGGCCCTCCGCTTAGCCACCTCCGCACTCCAGTCCTGGAAGATCCGCACCTCCGTGTTCTCCCACTTGCTGCTCCGCTCCTTCTTGGCCCACCGGAGCACGCACGCACGATCAACGAACCGGTGAAACCGCACCAACACCGCCCGCGGCGGCTCGTTCGGCTTGGGCCTCCTAGCCAGAATTCTGTGGGCCCCCTCCAACTCCAGGGGCCCCTGGAAGGACCCAGCTCCCATCAACGAGTTCAGCATAACGACCATATAGGCCGCCAGGTCCGACCCCTCCAACCCCTCCGTGAGGCCCAGGATCCGCAAATTCTTCCGCCTCGACTGGTTGTCCATCTCCTCGAACCGCTTCTGCCACTTTTTGTGGAGCACCTCATGCATCTCCACCTTCCCCGCGACGGCCACGGCCTCATCCTCCCTTGTGGAGGCCTGCTGCTGAAGCTCCCGGATCTCGGCCCCCTGGGCTGTCTGAGTCTCCATCAGCTCTCTGGTGGTAGTCTTCAGCGACTCCAGCAGCTCCACCTTAAGCTCCTGGAAGCAGTGCAGCAGAGTCTCCTGCTGCTCCTGCGCCCACTGCCTCAGCTCCTCGAGGGCTCTGCCTGCCGCCATTTTGTTCTTCTTCCCCCGCTTTTCCAGTGGCGCTTCCACTGTTTTTCTGCTCACCCCACTCCTGGTCCGGACCATAGAACCTTAGGGATCTACTCCAGACCCCTTCCCACGTCGGGATTCGTCGACAAAGTTCCGTTGGGGGCCCTGAAAAGAGCCCCAAAGCCCGTTTTTAGCGGGAGCTGCCGAACGTGCGGCTTAGCTCCGCATTGCCGCCACCGGAAGTCTGCTCCCTGGGTTTATATTCTCTTTCTAGTAGCTATTCAGTTTTTATGACATAATTGTAATTTAACTTATTTCACTTTGATTGTTAAAAAGTATCTTTGATCTAAACATTCTAAGACAACTAATTATTCATTTTGGGCATAACCTCACCTCTCAGATCTGATTACATTGTCCTTTGTGATATTCAAAAATGCTTTGGTTTCAATAGAGGTGTTACTTTTAATTCCTGTGGTTTCTATAGTTTAATTTTCCAATTGTCCCCAGTTCATAACTTTACCTTTGATTTTGACTTTAAATTATGTTTCTCGTAGATTGATGGCCTCCAATTTTCTTTTAATTTACTTAATGTTAGTAGAATTTCACACTTAGAATTGACACCTAATTCAACTGAACCTCATCCTTTCCTTCCCAGCTGTTTACTAAGAGAGTTAATTTCAATGAAGGTGTGAGCCATTGTTTTTAGCTTAATACAAGAATCCTGTGTGTTTGATAAACCTGCTTGAGAGAAAGAATCTGCATTTTATAATCCTGCTCTTTGAAGCTGCTATTAACCCTTCATGGGATCTTTCCCTGCATCCTCTCAGGTTTCTCTCAGACCAGATATTGCCAGACTTCCATTTTCAAATGACACATTTTTCCATATTTTCAACAACAAAGCCTTTTAACTGTACTCACCCCAGTCCAACACCGGCATCTCCACATCATGGTTAACAATGCTAAGTATGGATCGCTTCTGGAATCCAATACTTTTTTGAGTAGCTGCTTGGCTATATGTACACCTTTTGCAGCCTACCCATTAGATTGTGGATGAAGTGAGCTGGAAGTGACATGCTGAAAGTTGTATTGTTTTGAGAACTCTATCCAGCCATAGCTGTCAAAACATGGTCAATTGTCACTCATGATGGTGAATAGGATTCCATGCCTTGCAAATGTCTTGTCTAAGCAGGAATCCGTTCACACTGCTCAGATCCACTCGTATGTTCCTGTAGTTGGAACAAGGTCCTTTGGGCCAACTATCCCACATGCAATGCAACACACGTTGGATTGTTTCATCTTTGGATGTTTCTTCCTTGATGAGTTTAATCTTCTCGTCAGAGACAGGTAGACTTTCTTTAATCAGGGTTGCTTGAGCTTCGATGACTGGGAAGATGTTCGTCGACCCTGGATCATCACTTTCAACCGACAGTGCATCCACTACAACAATCTCTTGACCCGATGTGTAGACTAGCTCAAAGTCATACCTCTTAAGCTTCGTAATCATATGTTGGAGTCTCGGAGACATTTCATTCAGCATTTTCTTCATAATGGACAGGAGAGTACGATAATCAGTTTCCACTATGAAGGTGAGTAACCCATATACATAGTTATGAAATTTGTCTATACCAGTGAGGAGACCCAAACATTCTTTTTCAATTTGTGCATAGTGCTGCTCAGTTGGTGCCATTGCTCTCGAGGCTATGCAATCGGTTGCCATTGCCCTTCACTTGTCTGCTGTAGCAGCATAGCTCCAATGCCGTCTTTGCTAGCATCTGTAGATATCTTTGTGTTACTCTTGGAATCAAAGAAGGACAGAAATGGTGCTGTGGTGAGTGCTGTCTTTTGGTCAGACCACTCCCTCTTGTGTTCTTCAGACCAAGTGAAAATTACATTTTCCCCTATTAGCTGTCTCAGAACCATGATAACAAATTCGGAATGAATTTGCCCAGAAAGTTTACCACGCCTAGCATTCGAAGTACCACTTTTTTGTCTTTAGGAGATGACGTTTCGTTGATGGCTGCAACTTTTTCAGTGTCTGACTGCACATCTTGAGAATAAATTTGATCACCTAAAAACGTGAGTTTGGAGACACCAAATTGGCATTTGGGTCGATTTAGTTTTAAACCAAACTTCTCAATTCACTGCATGACTTAAAGAAGTCGTGCGTTGTGTTCTTCTTCATTCGCTGACCATATGATGATATCATCAAAATAAATACTCTGACGCCTGCAACACCTTCTATCATTTGTTCCATCGATCGATTACATATTTTGGATGCTGATATGATACCGAAAGGCATTCGATTAAATCAGTATTTTCCATATGGAGTGTTGAACGTATAGTGTTTTCTGACTTTACTGGCTTCAACGAAGTCGTTGAGATCAGAGCCTGGTAGAATTTTTTTTTACTTTCTTCGCAAGTTTTTTTTCCGCACGGAGATTTTCTTTCTCTAGCTCAATCTTTCTATTTTACCTTAGCAAGTTCTCCTGATACCATGTGATTTTCTCTGCTTTCTTGATAAGGATGGCTTTGATGTGTAGTGTTCAACAAAGAACATCAAGCTATGTTGATTAACAAATCTAATTTATTAACACTACTTATAACTAGATGCAAACAGCTTATGAAGATACAAAGTTTGCTCAATAAACTATGCTATCTACAGATCTCCTGAACACACTACTACTCTCTATCCCGCCTCATCACCTTCTCCCAGAATCAAGGGTGGCACGTGATCTACGTGACTGCCCTTGATCACCACTTGGTGGTTAGACGCATTTGCATAAAATTGTTAACCCTTTATCTACTATACAATATCTATATTGTCACAGGGGTCATCCCTGGGATTTGGGTGATGGGGAATCTCTACGGGGTGTAGTCAGGGTGTGGGGGTCCTGAGTTGTGGAGGGGGAGTGGGGGGGAGTGCTGTGGGGAGATGGGTAGTCAGGTTTTGTGGTCAAATGCTGTTCCCTAGGGGGTCAGGAATTGGGGGAGTCTCTTGGGGATTCAATGTGGGTCTGCACGATAGTTACCCAGAAGTTAGTTGTGGTTTTAATTCTTCAATGTTTTCTTGGTAACTATTGGTGTAAAGGTAAAAGTCGTCATAGTCCCAGAGGTCCAGAAGCTGCTTTCCCCTTTGAGGCGGGGGGGGGGGGGGGGGGGGAGGGGGGGGGGGGTGTTGATTGGTGGTGATTTACCCTGAGGATCAAGCGAGGGGCAAGGTTGAGAAGGCAGGGCCTTCATGAACAACCTCAGCCGGTACTTGAATTAAACCCACGGTGCTGGCCTCACTCTGCATCAGGGCGGCACCTGGCACAATAATTAGCACTGCTGCCTCATAGCTCCAGGATCTTGGGTTCAATTCCAGCCTCAGGTGCCTGTCTGTGTAGCGCTTGCACTTTCTCCCCGTGTTGGTGGGGGTTTTCCCCGGGTGCTCTGTTTTTTTCCCACAGTCCAAAGATGGGCAGGTTAGGTGGATTGGCCTTGTTAAATTGCTCCTTTGTGTCTAAAAAGGTTAGGTGGGGTTACTGGGTTACGGGGATAGAGTGGAGGCATGGGCTTAAGTAGGGTGCTATTTCCAAGGGCCGGTGCAGACTCAAAGGGCCAAATGGTCCCCTTCGGCACTGTAAATTCTATGATTCTATGAACTAGTTGTCGAATCAACTGAGCTAAACTGGCCCTATTGGTGTACCATGTCAGAACCATCTGAAGTTGGTGATTTAAATTGCCTTTTTGGATGATTCCTTGGACGTTGGAAGCTGCTGCCTAATGCCTTCAGATTTTGTGTGAGTCACAAAATGTGAAATTGTGCTCTATACAGCAAAGTCTAGAATATTAATATTGATCAGTAAAAGCAGTGAACCTAATTCTGTGTCCTGGGAAACCTAAACATATACCATTTACAATCCCATAAACAACTGCTCCCCAGTACTCTCTATTTTCTGTCACTCAGTCAACTTTGTATTCATGCTAAAATTTTCCCTTTTATTCCATGGGTTTCAACTTTGTTGACAAGGCTGTTATGTGGCATTTTAACAAATGCTTTTGCTTGCCCATGTGCATCACACCAATAGTATTACCCATATCAGCCCTCTTTATTGCCTCATCAAAAACTCAAATGAGTGCACTAAACACAATCATTTTGTTTTTTAAATTTAGAGTACCCAATTAATTGTTTCCAATTAAGGGGCAATTTAGCATGGCCAATCCACCTTGCCTGCACATCTTTAGGGACGAAACCCATGCAAACACGGGGGAGAATGTGCAAACTCCGCACAGTGACCCAGAGCCGGGATCGAACCAGGGACCTTGGCGCCGTGAGGCAGCAGGGCTAACCCTCTGCGTCACCGTGCTGCCCTCATTAAACACAATCATAACAAATCCCTGTGGGCTTATCTTGATTGATACACCTTTGTCCATGCGATTGTTAATTTTGTATTGAAGTATCATGCTAAAAGCTTTCCCACCACCAAGGTTAAAGTGACTGGCCTCCAGTTGCTGGATATAGCCATATGCCCACTTTTAAACAAAGGTGTAACATTTACAATTCTCCAGGCCTCTAGCACCACCCCTATATATAAGGGGCAGGATTCTCCGATACTGGGGCTAAGTGTTGATGCCATCGTATAAGCCGGAGCGTTTTACAATGGCATCATCTGGCCTCCAGGGGCAGCGATCCTGCACCACACAGGGGGCCAGCATGGCACAGGAGCACTCCACGCAGTTCCAGCTGCCGATACGGGCACCAGCAGGGGCGGCGCTACACGCCACGGCCGGCGCGGGTCCGTGCATGCAGGCGGGTTGCTGTCTCTGCGCCGGCCCCCCGGACAACATGGCGGAGCCCTACAGGGGACCGGTGTGGGGGAACATAGGCCACCCCCCCCGGAATTAGTCCGCCCACCGATCGGTAGCCCCCGATCGCGGGCTTGGCCAATGTGGAGGCCACCCCTGGAGTCGTATCCCCCTCCCCCCCACTAGGATGGCCCCTGCAGCCAGAACGCCGAGATCCCGCCGCGTGGGACCACACATGAACGACGCCGGCGGGACTCGGCCGAACTTGGCGGGCATTCGGCCCGTTGAGTGCGGAGAATAACGCCGGTGCGATTGCTGCCAATTCTCCAGTCTCCAGACAATCAGCGGCCTGCCGTCAGAGCAGCGTCGCGGGATTCACGCCCCCCCTGGCAATTCTCCAATCAGGTGCAGGATCAGAGAATCCTGCCCGAGGAGTATTGAAAATTATGGCCAGTGCCATTGCAATTTCCACCTTCATTTTCCTCAGTATCCTTGGGTGCATTCCATCGAACTTTGGTAGCTTATGAACTTTAAAAACAGCCAGCTTATCCAAACCTCATCCAGTGTCTCGACAACTTCTCTTTCAGTCTGACTTGTACAACATCTTCTTCCTTGGTAAAGACAGATACCAAGTATTCATTTATTCTCTTAGCCATGCCACAAGCATTAATCCACTTCTTGGTCTATAATCAGTTCCACGTCTTCTTTTATTATTCATATGCCGATAGAACACTTGCGGTTTTTGAAAAATGTTGGGATTTTCTGTCAGCTGACTCCGGAATTGGGAAGCGCGATTGGGCAGCGAATCGGCCTTGAGGCCGAAATTGTGGCGGACGCCGATTTCATGCGAAATCGCAATTCTCCGGTGCCTCAAAAGCAGTGCCAATGCGTTCCACTCGGCACATTCAGTAAACGACGTTGTCATATCATTAGCCGGCCTGACCTGGTATTCTCCGGGGCTTGCCGATTCTCCGCCTCCACTGGGGTGAATTCCCAATGGTGAGGTTCACTTGTACTCCCCTAGGAAGGGGAGCATTCTGTGGTGATCACAAGTTAACTAGATGCAATACAACTGAGCAAACACTAGAGGGGACACGGGAGAGCCATATAAATAGACGGGGACAGGAAGTGAGGACACACTTCACAGAAGGCAGAACTGGTAGCAGCACAGACATGCCAGCTAATAGCACTTGAGGTAGCCATAGGTAACGCTCTGAAGAGAGAACGAATTCACAATAAAGCATCTTCTCCACATTTGAGACTACGAGCTTTATTAAGTCACGAGGAACAACACATGGTACCCAGGAGTGGCTTCAGACGCTTACTACAGGACAACTCAGTGGCAGACACAGAAAGAACAAAATGGCATGGAAATCTCCTACTGGACATTCGACTTGGGAAGGCATCGCTGATGGGAGGAAGTGCCTTGGATTCACACTTCAGCTGGACACGACTGGAAATGTAAAAAGTGTCTGGGAAAGGTTTAAACAATGGTTCGGTTACGGTATCATAGCAAATGATGCAGCAGCAGCCTCAGACGAAATTAAAATAGCAATTCTCATCGAAGGACATGAAGCTACGAAAGTTTATAATGGATTTAAATACTCAAAAGGTGAAGACAGAAACAGCTTACAAACGGTACTAAACAAATTTGAAGAGTACTGTGAGAAATTTGAACAGCAAGGCATGCTCAGAGTCCAAACTGCACAGAGACAGAGTGATGCAAAACTTAAAAAATCACGAAAAGAACAAGAAATCGCGAATGCACAGTACAGATCAAAAAGAAGAAATAACACGAATTTATCACAAAGCCAAAACGCTGAAACCCAGTCCAGATCGGGAAGAGAAGGTAACTTACAACTTTTAGAAATCCAGTCCAGATGGGACAGAAAAATCGCTGAAATCTGCGAAAAAATGGCGTTGGAGCACATTTTGCAGTCTCCGGTAAGCAAAGAACTACAAATTGCGTCTGCGCATGCGCCGGAACCGGAAGCCGCGCATGCACAGTTTAAAAAATATCGCGGTGCCGATCGTTATGCGCATGCGCAAGCCGCGCATGTGCAGTCAAAAAAAGTTTTGGTCGCGGATCGTAATGCGCATGCGCAAGCCGCGCATGCGCAATGGAAACAAAACCGCACAGTGAAGGAGGAAGGCCGATTTGCGCATGCGCAATGCATTCCTGCGCGTGACGTCATGACGTCTGAGCATCCCGACCACGCCCACTTAAAAGGGAAATGCCCGAAAATTGAAAACAAGACACTTAAAGTGGTAAACACAAATTTTCTTGCCTCAGAACACAGAAAAACGCCTGAACTTAAACCAACAGTTAAAAACAACTTGCACAACACCCTGAAAAAAGCAGTCTGCACCACCCAAAGTGATGAGAACAAAAAGAATTCCGAAACAACAAAAGATGATTTGTTTTTCGAAGATTACCTCTCAGACATGGCTGAGTCAGTCGGACATGCTTATCACAGCATCAGCGACACGGTCGCAAAGCACAACACGAACCAACTCGTGGTAGATGAATCCAACCAGGATGATTTGGTTTTCGAAGAATACTACTCAGACACAGCTGAGTCAGTCGGATATGCTTATCACAGCATCAGCGACACGGTCGCAAAGTTCAACACAAATCAACTCGTGGTAGAAGAAGCCAACGAAGATGAAATGGGTTTCAAAGAATACTACTCAGACATGGAGGAGTTATTTGGACATGCTGATCACAGCATCAGCGACACCGTTGCAAAGCTCAACACGACTCTACTCATGGTAGATGAATCCAACACCATGACGCCATGGCAGCTTGTCGATACATTGGATGACAGCAATACCCTAGACGAAGACGACGCCACACAGAGAGCACAGGAAGACTCCACAGAGCGAGCGATGACAGGCTCCATAGTGCGAGTGATGAAAGACTCCAAAAGGGATGCAAGCAAACACTCCCTGGCGAACACCATGCATGAACAAGACCATGAAGGTAAACCCGCTGTATCTGAGCAACCGCAAGCAGACTATGAAAGTCTACCAAGCTCACAGGAACAAGAAGAAGACAACGTACATCTAACCACTGACACCATGCATGCACAAGACCATGAAGGTCAACCTGCCGTATCTGAGCAACCACAAGCAGACTATGAAAGTCTAACAAGCTCACATGAACAAGAAGAAGACAATGCACCTCTACCCACTGCATGCGAAGACAGTGACAAGGTGATCACACTCGACGTACAGGATCACAGCGAGACTGACAGTTCTCAGGTTGTCTGTACCGAAGCACAGAGCGAAAACAGTAACAAGGTGATCACACTCGACGTACAGGATCACAGCGAGACTGACAGTTCTCAGCTTGTCTGTACAGAAGCACAGAGTCGGGCCACCCAACAGTCCAGAGAGACGATGCCGAAAGAAAACATGCAGATTTTGACTCCAGAAGAGGAGCACCTGGAGTCCAGAGAGACAACGCCGAAAGAAACCATGCAGATTCTGACTCCAGAAGAGGAGCACCTGGAGTCCAGAGAGACCAAGCCAAAAGAAACCATGCAGATTTTGACTCCAGAAGAGGAGCACCTGGAGTCCAGTGAGACAACATCAACAGAAATCATGAAGATTTCAACTCCAGAAGCGGAGCACCAAGAGTCTAGAGAGACCACGTCAAGTGAAATCATGCAGATTTGGACTCCAGAACAGGAGCGCCAAGAGTCCGGAGACACCACGTCAACTGAAATCATGCAGATTTGGACTCCAGAAGAGGAGCGCCAGAAGTCCACAGACACCACGTCAATTGTAATCATGGAGGTTTTGACTCCAGAAGAGGAGCGCCAAGAATCCAGAGACACCGCGTCAAATGAAATCGAGAAGAATTTGACTCCGGAAGAGGAGCACCAAGAAAGCAAAGATGAGGAATCCAATTCTCCACAAATGATTGATGTCACCTGCACCGATGCAACATCAGATCATTCGCACCACTCTCGAGACGAAATGCTCAATGACTCAAATTATCCACTCGGGACACGAATAGAGTATAACAAGAAAAACAAAAGTCAAAAGAAGCACAGCAGAAACGGGACAAACAACAGCAAGAACAAAAGCAACATGAAGCGCGACAAGACCAACAACAATAGCAAGAAGCACAGCAGAAACGAGAACAACAACAGTAAGAACAAAAGCAACATGAAGCGCGACAAGACAAACCACAAAGTCAGGCACAAAGATAGCGACAACGACAGAAACAGAAACAACAAGAACGGCAACGAAAACAACAAAGTCAGGAACAAAGATAGCGACAACACCAAAGACAGAAACGACAAAAACAGCAACACGAACGGCAACGAAAACAACAAAGACAGGAACAACGACAGTGCCAACACCAAAGACAGAAACGACAAAAACCGCAACAAGTACGGCAACGAAAACAACAAAAATAGGAACGACAGAAACAACAGCAATGAAACAACGACTTGTACACAATGGTACTACTCGGCACATGAAGGACAATGCCACAGCACACTGCAAAACGATGACAAGACCACAAACATGTCATGGGATGACGACGAATCGCACAAACTCACGTCTGCTCCAGAACGAGCAAGCACACCAGCATCCAAGGCGGATGAGACAATAAATCAATACCACAAGCACAGAAAAAAGTCCATGCCAGTCAACATCAGTGAGGTGACCATGCAAACACCTCGGGATGATGCATTGGGTACTTAAAATAACAAGGAACACCAACAACATTCACAGCGGACTTGCAATATCAATATCACCACGTCATCAACAACAAAAAGAAAAAAAGCTCTGAACAAATTCATCAAGTTTGGACTCATAAATGTTTTTATTAAGATTGGACATATAACTACATTGGCTTTGTAAAATATGCAATAGCACCATCACCTGTATAGATACGCATATCATAAGTAACTGTTTTCTATAATTTTCTTTAACGATGTACAGCAAATATGTAAAGAGAAAAAGGGGGATGTGGTGAGCGTAGATTGACTAGATACAAAACAACTGAGCAAACACCAGAGGGAGAGCTATAAATACACCGGGACAGGATGTACAATTTTCTTTAACGATGTACAGAAAATATGTAAAGAGAAAAAGGGGGATGTGGTGATCACAAGTTAACTAGATGCAATACAACTGAGCAAACACTAGAGGGGGCACGGGAGAGCCATATAAATAGACGGGGACAGGAAGTGAGGACACACTTCACAGAAGGCAGAACTGGTAGCAGCACAGACATGCCAGCTAATAGCACTTGAGGTAGCCATAGGTAACGCTCTGAAGAGAGAACAAATTCACAATAAAGCATCTTCTCCACATTTGAGACTACGAGCTTTATTAAGTCACGAGGAACAACACACATTCCTCATTATCGCGGACGGTTGAAGCCGGAGTGGTTGGCGCCGCTTTTCACGCTGGCATGGGGACTTCGCCCCATTATTGGAGAATCCCGCCCAGTATATATATTGGATCTTGTAATGCCCTCTAGTGATAGTGCCATAGCCAAGTGTTGTGATTAACCCTTTAGTTACAGTCTGTCTACATATCATTACACCAGTAACCCCATCTAACCTTTTGGACAGTAAGGGGCAACTTATCATGGCCAATCCACCTAATCTATACATCTTTGGGCTGTGGGAGGAAACCGGAGCACCCGGAGGAATCCCATGCAGACACAGGGAGAATGTGAAACTCCACATAGACATCACCCAAGATGGGCCCAAGACCCATGCTCTGGCTTTGGCACTCATGGATTCTCACCAGGGCCTGCACCATGCAAATGATGCCCTGTACCATAGTGCTCACACCTTCAGCCATGGAATGCAAGGCCTGAACTATGGAGTGGATATCCCCCATCATGGAGTGCATATCCTGCACTGAGGTCTCCACTGCAGACCCCACCCTTGCAGTGTTGGCCTCAGAGTAAGAGCATGATCTCCTCAGGCAGAATGTGATGGCATTCCTGTAGTCAGCCTTGCTGTCCAAGAAGGGTGCTGCATCCCTCCCTGATTTCACAACTCTGCCGCTGCAGTTGCAGCAACTGGGGGATGACCAAACCGAAGGGCACACCATCTGATTGGGACTCAGAAGTGTCCTGGGCCCAGCATCACTCCGAGTGCCAGAATCCTTGGATCTTCCTGCTCCGTTTACTGTGGATCATCAACAGTGGGGTACTTACCAATGACTAACCCAGAAGCCTAATTATTCCCATCTAGGTCTGGGTATCTGCACTGATAGAGGGTATGCGTGGCAGCTGTGACGCTAAGGGGCCACTCATTTAAGACAGATGGGGAGAAATGTTTTCTGGCAGAAGGTTGTGAGTCTCTGGAACTCTCTTCTTCAAAAGGCAGTGGAAGCAGAGTCTGAGAATATTTTTAAGGCAAAGCTAAATAGATTCTGGATCTTGAGCCAGCAAATTCCGCATTCTGCCCATCACCTGAATTCCTTTTGTGATGTATTACTGTTTATTTTTATTTTTTATGGCGGCATACATTTGAATACCCCAACAAGTGGAACATCTATCGCATCCCTAACAAACCACTTCCTGTTTTTAACTATTTCGTCAGGTCACCCCTTCCAAAGACGTCAGCCTGCTCAGTCTTTCCTGATAGTCATAACCTCTCAGCTCCAGTATCCTTGTAAGTCTTGTTTGCACCTTCTCCAGTGCCTGTATCTTCGTTTTATAATATGGAGACCAGCACTGTGCACAATAAGTTATCTCTTGTCAATAAACACCAAAGGTACAAGGGGAATCCACAGTCCTTTAGTTTAGAAGCATTTAGGGCTCAACAGGAGATTTTTCTGCTACAGATGGGCATTGAAGATTTCAATCTCAGCAGCAATAGTTTTCAAGTGCTGAGAGTAGTGAAGATAGAACTTAGCTCATAGATTAGTTTTTCAACACCATTAGTTGCCACTAAGATAAAGATGAGGATGAAATCAGGGTGTTGATTGAAGCTGTGGTGTGTTGAGGTGATTTCTGAGCCTGAGCAAGTCATGTATTAGATCTTTCATGGCGATTCCTCTGAAGGTCAAAAAAATCAGCAAATCCTTTCCGGAAAGACACAATGTGAAAATCTGAGGCAGCGTTGGTGACTGTCGGCGTTCTGCATGACTGTCGGCGTTCTGCATGAAAAGAAAGTGTTTGATGAGGAGAGTATGTCCATCCATCACAGGGAATAGACTTTGGCAGTCTTGACAATGTTTGAGGCCTTCAACTGGATGTGGTTCTGTCAGTCGTAGTGGATGACAAATTCACAATTGTTGAAGTATCTTCATAAATTCTCAACAAAAGAGAAGTGTTCCAAAAGGAAGAAATTAGCTTCAGTAATAATTGCAGAAAAAAATACCTATTTTGTCGTTAAGGTCAATTAATTTACATGTCGCTGAATAGGAAGCTCTTAATAAGACTGAGGTTGGGGAGAAGTGAACTAATCACAGAATCATTGCAGTGCAGAACGAGGCCATTTGGCCCATCATGTCTCCGCCAGCTCTCCAAATAAATATCATGACCTAGTGCCATTCCTGTGCCTTTTTCCTGTACCCGTGCACATTACTTAAACAGAAACAATCTTCTAATTTCCTCTTGAATGCCTCGATTGAACCCTCCTCCACCACACTCCCAGGCAGTGTATTCCAGCACAGTGAACCACTTGTGTGAAAACGTTTTGTCCACATCACATTTACTTCTATTGAAAATCACTTTAAATTTGTGCCATCTTATTCTTGGTCCTTTTACAAGCGGGAACAGTTTCTCCCTATCGACTCTTTCCAGCCCCTCATGATCTTGAATCAAATCTCCTCTTAGCCTTCTTCTCTCCAAGGAGAACAGTCCCAATCTCTCCAATATACTTATAAATGACATTTCTCAACCCTGGAACCATTCTTGTAAACTTCTTCTCCACTCTCACCAATGCATTCACATCCTTCCTGGACTGTGGCACCCAGAATGGTACACAATATTCCAGCTAGGTCTACTTTCTTGTGTCAGCATAACCTCCTTGTTCTTGTACTCTATACCCCAATTAATAAAACCCTGGAAAATGCTCTATTAATTACTCTCTCCATCTGTCCTGCTAATTTCAATGATCTCTGCACATACACACACAGATCCCTCTGATCCTGCACCCCTTTAAGAATTTTACAACTCATTTTATATTGTTTCCATGTTCTTTCTACCATGATGTATCACCTCACCCTTCTCCACATTGAACTTCACCTACCACCTATCTGCCAACTCCACCAACTTGTCTATGTCCTTTTGAGGTTCTGCACTGTCTTCTTCACAGTTTACAATATTTCCATATTTTGTGTCATCCCCAGACTTTGGAAGTATTCTCCCATTCACCAACATCTAGATCAGGGTTGGGCAAACTTTTCCGTGCAAGGGCCACATTCAGAAATTCACAATTTTAAAGGGCCGCATAGTATATTAAGTAAAATAATTAATATTTAAAATAGCCAAAATAAAAGGTTTTTAAAGAAAAAAAAGCAATTAATTTTTATTAATTAATATTTTAAAGTAGAAACTTCACATGAAACACATGTTGTGCCGAGCAATGATCACCCTACGCAAGTCAATGTATCCACCCTATACCAGTAACCCAACAGCTCCCCCCCCCATTAACCTTAAAATTAAAAAAAAAAAAAATTTTTTTTTAAAATTTTTTTTTTTAATGACTTGATCTTGGTGGGCCGCATAAAAACCTTTGGCGGGCCGCATGCGGCCCGCGGGCCGTAGTTTGCCCACCCCTGATCTAGATCATTAATATATTGCAGAAGGGCGGCATGGTGGCACAGTGGTTAGCACTTCTGCCTCACAACACCGAGGACCCAGCTCCAATCCCGGATCCAGGTCATTGCCCATGTGGAGTTTGCACATTTTCCCCTTGTCTGCGTGGGTCTTACCCCCACGACCCAAAGATGTGCAGGGCAGGTGGATTGGCCATGCTAAATTGCCCCTTAACTGGAAACATTTTTAAAAATTAAATTAATATATAGCAGAAAAGCAAGAGTCCCAATCCTTGGCGAAAACAACTATAAACCTTCCTCTAGCCCAAAACATATCCATTGACCGTTAATCTCTGCTTCCTGTTGTTAAGCCAGCTTTGTATCCACACTTCTACTGTCCCTTTTGTTCGATGAGCTATAACTTTTCTCACATGTTAGGTGGATTGGCCATGCTAAATTGCCCGTAGTGTAAGGTTAATGGGGGGATTGTTGGGTTACGGGTATACGGGTTACGTGGGTTTAAGTAGGGTGATCATTGCTCGGCACAACATCGAGGGCCGAAGGGCCTGTTCTGTGCTGTACTGTTCTATGTTCTATGTTCTATGTCTGCTGTGTGACACTACACTGAATGCCTTCTGAAAGTTCATGTATGCCACAGCAAAAGCATTACTCTCATCGAGCCTTTCTGTTACTCCTTCAAATTCCCCAGGAGGTTAGTTAAACACAATTTCCTCTTCAGAAAAGGCTCTTCCTAATCGAGCCACATTGTTCCATGTGACTACTGTAGTAGCATGGTGCCTTTAAGAGGTCAGGTTCCCTGGATCACGTGACAAGCTCGGGCCAATCGCACAGGAGCAGCGAACCCCAGCCAATGGGAACTTTGTATGGCACCCTGGGAACAGGCCCCGGGTGTGGATAAAGGGCCTGAAGTGTAAAGACCTGGGGGTGGAATCGCCACCGCCTGCCGCCAGAAGCGTGTTTCCCAATCTGGTAGAGAATCGAACTGCGGCCTACAAACAGAATTGGCACCGAGCCTTTGACTTCTCTTTTTTTCAGCACTTAGCTGCTTTTGATGATGTGAGGAACATTCAGTCATAGCACGAGTATCTGTAATCATTGTGGTCAACATCAAAGCAGGGCAAAGGAGATGCATTCAAGCATAAAGGGAAAGTTCAATAAACAATCCACCAACCAGCTGTCTCAGGAGTAATAAAACTGTCAATCACTGGCTATTGCTGTGTGAAATTGAATGGAAGATATACATTTCAAAAGCTGTCAAGGGATTTAAAGCCCTTTGAAGTTTATAGAGCTTATGAGGAAGCCTCTGACACTTCAACAGCTGCTTTAAACACTTTTGTCTGAGGCAGCAGAAGGAAGGGTAAGTGAAAATGCAGCGATTTATCACCCTCTCAGCTTTCAGGCAGTGGTCTCTGATGGGGGGAGGGGGCACGGGTGTCAGGTCACCCTTATGCATGCGTACTATGGGAGGGGGATGACCCGTTATTCCCATAGTGATTGTGGTGGTAGTGGGGGGGGGGGGTAAGTATTCCCATACCTGTCAGTGGAGAGGGGTGGTAGGACCTTCATTGCGGGGCTGGGTGGGGGGGGGGGGGGGGGGGGGGGGGGTGGGTGAGCAACTGCCAGACCTTGATATCGGGGTTTCCGCTCAAAATGGCAGCCTGATATTGAGATTCCAACAGAATCCCCACAAGCTCTCCTCCATACATAAATTTGTATGGAAAAGAAGAGGAAATCACTCCTGGGTGCTGTGCCTAGCACCAGTGGAGACCAGGAATGATTCTACTCAGGCCAGAGGAAATTCTTCAGAATGAAAATCCAGGCCTTGTTGTATAGTGTTCTGTGCCTGCTATCGAACTGCCTTTGTCTTTCATCTACAAACCCCTTTGTTTATTATTGGAAGCCTCCAGTGCATGTCTAGAGCTACCACAGCTATTACTTCTATCCCAAATATTTGTTTCTAGGATCATGCCCACCATTGATGTTACCTGACTGGCCTATAATTGCTGGGGTTATCCTTACAACTGTTTTTGAACAAGGACGTAACATTTGCAATTATCCACTCCTCTGGCACTTCCCGTGAGTCTCGAGAAGACTGGAAGATTATGGCCATTACCTCTGCAATTTCCATTCTTACTTTCTTCAATATCCTTGGATGCATATCTTTCGGTCTCGGTGCCTTGTCACCTTTCAATACCAACACTGCCTCCTTATCAATTTTGAACCCATGTCTGGACAAAGGTTTCTTGTCTGTCACCATGTCTTGGGTAGCATCTGCCTCATTATGAGGATGTATGCAAAGTATTCACTTAGTACCACAGCCATGTCCCCAGCCCAACCTCCATGTGTAAATTCCTTTTTTGATCACTAATCAGTGTATTCTTCTATTTACCACCCTTTTACTATTTATGTAACGATAGAAGATGTTGAGATTCCCCTTTATGATGGCTGCCAGCCTTTTCTCATAATCCCTCTTTGTTTCTCTAATGTGCTTTTTCATCTCCTCTCTGAACCTTCTGTATTCTTCTAGGTTCTCAACTGAATTTTCTACCTGACACCTGTCATGAGCACACTTTTTCTTTCTTATCTTAATTTGTATCTCCTTTATCATCCAGCAAGCCCAAACTCTACCTTTCCCTTTAAAGGGAATATACCTTGACTACGTCTGGACCATTCCTATTTTGAAGGCAGCCCATTGTTCAACTGCAGGTTTTCCTACCAATCTTTCGATCCAATCTAATTGGCCCAACGCTGTTCTTGCCCCATTGAAGTCAGCTCTCTCTCAGTTAATTACTCTGGATTGCCTATTTTACTTTTCTATCATCATCCTAAACCTTACAATACAATGCTCCCCGTCTCCTAAATGTTCCACCCTTGACAGTGGATTTACTTGGCCCAACTCATTTCAGGAACCCGGTTCAACATTGCTTCCTGCCTTGTTGGGCTGCTATAGAAAATTTAACTGAGCACTATCGAAGAATTTGTGCCGATCTCCGCCCCTTACATTAGCACTGCCCCAGTCTACATTTGGGTAATTAAAGTCCCCCATTAAAAGCATTCTATAATGTTTGCATCTTTCTGTAATTTTCCTGCAGATACATTCCACTACATTCTTCTCTATAGTTGGTGCTCTATAGCCTATACCAAGCAATGTAATTTAATATTCATATATTTCATAATCAGACAGGTTACCCGTCTTTTATAATGACAATCATATTTCCCCCAGTGCTTTCATGATGTCACTGTCTGTTATATCAGACATGTGACTTCTAACTGGACAACTGGCAAATCCTGCGTTGTGTACAGAATAGTGAATGAAGAAGGATGAAGGAACTAATAGATCCAAAAATTGCTCAGAGCTCTGTTGGCACTGCTCCACTTGAAGTGGAGGATTTACACCACAGTTCCTTTGAAGGAATGACAGCAGTGGTAGAATTTTCTGACCATACCATGAGATGCATTTTGAGCAGTGTAATTCATTATTAGAAAATTGCCTGAAGTCTTGAACACCCACAAGTTCAACAAAAGGACTAAAGAAAAGGACCAATGTGATTGACTATCTTTCTGCTTGGTATTTCTTTATTTAAAAACTTTTTTTAAATTTAAAGTATCCAATTCTTTTTTCCCCAATTAAGGGACAATTTAGCATGCCACCTACCTGCACATAGATCATAGATCATAGAATTTACAGTGCAGAAGGAGGCCATTCGGCCCATAGAGTCTGCACCGGCTCCTGGAAAGAGCACCCTACCTAAGGTTAACACCTCCACCCTATCCCCATAACCCAGAAACCCCACCCAACACTAAGGGCAATTTCGGTAACTAAGGGCAATTTATCATGTCCAATCCACCTAACCTGCACATCTTTGGACTGTGGGTGGAAACCGGAGCACCCGGAGGAAACCCACGCACACACGGGGAGGATGTGCAGACTCCTCACAGACAGTGACCCAAGCCGGAATTGAACCTGGGACCCTGGAGCTGTGAAGCGATTGCGCTATCCACAATGCTACCGTGCTGCCCTCTTGGGTTTTGGTGGTGAGACCCAACCAGACACTGGGAGAATGTGCAAACTACACACGGACAGTGATCAGATACTGGGATTGAATCCAGGTCCTCGGCGCCGTAAGGCAGCAGTGCTAACCACTGCACCACCGTGTCGCCCTGTTTGCGTGGTATTTCTCCAACTGTAGCTGACTGCTGATTTCTGATTCAAAGTTTTTTTTAAATTGTAGATTGATTGTTTCGTTGTTGGTTGTCAGATGCTTCTAGCTATTCATTTGTGATTTGTTGCTATTTTATGAATGTGACAGTCGAGGTAATCACACGTAATGTTACAAAAGATTGTATTACGATCCCCATAGAGACTGTTAACATTTTTAAAAAGAAATTCTCACAGCTAATGGCAGAACGGATAGCACAACAAGATTATGTTTTAAGGCTTTTACTATAATGCAGAAGCACTTCACTAAACACTATTGTAGTAGACAACCTTTTTAAACCATAGAACAGAACCTCCCCCCCCCCCCCCCCCCCCACCCCCAACGAAAACATCAGGGCACTCTCACTCCTCACAGCATTGTTGGTTCCTCCACCCACCTTCAAGCTCCGGCTTGATCCTCACCACCCCCCAGCATTGGGGGTAAACCCTCCCCCTAGGATCAGTGTACTTCTTCCCCTTCACAGGCATCAGGCCCACCCCACCTCAATGCAGGCACCCCCACATAAATACCCCCCCACACATAAGGGGAACCCACCACCTCCCCAAATGGGGCTCCCAGAGTGCCAGACCTTGATTTACAGTAATTGTGAGCTTGCTTTGGTAATAAATTATTACAAACTGAGATACTCTTATGCTTTAAGGTCTCAGAGAAAACATTCAAAAAAAAAGTCAACATCTCAATTGTAGATGGAACTTTATTGCCCGACATGGAGCTAACCAGTTTCTTACTGACAAATATCACACTAATGGCCATGATTTAGCGGCCCTGTTGATCACACACGCAAATGCCATTATGACCGCTAAATCATCTACTGTCAGGTTGGCATTGCCAGGGGGCCCAGCTATGTCCCACACCACCCGGGACATATCTTATACCTTATTGTGCATCCCGGCATAGTCATCACGACTGGTTTCCCTTTTTGAAAACCAGTCGTGATTCGCGTCGGCATGATGTCATACCAGGTGAGTGAGAAGGCAAGTTGTTGGTGGACATTACAGCATTAAGGCCGGTGAGTATATGTTAATGTAGTAAAAATTATGGAAATTATGTTCACGCCCTGAAGGGATTATGTCACTGGTGGAGAAGATCTCAAACTTGCGAGATTTAGCGGTCATAATGGGATCTGCGTGTGTGATCAACAGGGCCGCTAAATCATGGCCATTAGAGTCATATTTGTCGGTAAGAAACTGGTTAGCCCCATGTCGGGCAATAAAGTTCCATCTACAATTGAGATGTTGACTTTTTTAAAAATGTTTTCTCTGAGACCTTAAAGCATAAGAGTATCTCAGTTTGTAATAATTTCTTATTACCAAAGCAAGCTCACAATTACTGTAAATCATATGGTGAAAATGAGATTGCTCTGCATTAACAAATCATCCTTCGCAGAATCTGCATCCTTCAGGGAATAATCTTTAATGTACAATTCCTAAATTTCCTTTATGAAATATAGCCAGAAGTTATGTATCTCTGTTGCACTGATGAATTTGCTTTTGTGGCTGCACCTTCCCTATAGACCACTGCCATTCTATGTTACAGTTCTTAAACCTTGAGGATGTTCTTCTCAGAATAAGAGAACCAAGTAACGGGCAGTATTGCAGAAATAATTCAGCTGGTTTATTCACAATGTCTCAAATCTGAAAAAATTCACAACTGATTGATTATTATTTGAATAATAACTGCATTCATTAATTATTTACAATTTGCCGTAATGACACATTGATTAACTAGTTAAAAGAATCAGGAGGGTGAATGGAAAATACAATTTAACCATTTGCTGCCAGAAAAAATGCACTCTTACGATATTAATGATATTTATAAAATGTCCATATCATTGGAAGTTGACAGTACAATTTTCCTCCTAAAAACACCGCGGATGGGAGGGTTATTTTTATACCCAAGAATGCGTGGATTTGGGTTAGGTGGGACAAACACATTTCAAGCCACATCCCAGCACATTTACTTCAGTTTTAACAGAGGTCGGGTAGGTGACCAATTCACTATTAGGTGGCAAGTCAAATCTTTTAGGAAGTCTGCTTCTACATTCATTAGGTTTGCTCTTTAATTAATGCTGGTGGAGTTTCCTGGAGCTTGGCAAATCAGGTAAAAAGAGGTGGCAGGTTGAATAGGGCTTTAAATAACTGTGGGGGGAAGTTAAAGTTAAAGGAGAAGGTAGGATTGCAGGTTAATGATGAAGACTTTAACGACTTAAGGGGGGAGGATGCTTTGGAGAGGTTCGTAAAGTTTCCAGAACAAGTAAGAGAACAGATTGTGGAAAGCAGCAGGAATCTAACTTCAGGTACAGAAAATAAGGGGATAACTATTAGAAGGGGGTGCATGCAGTAAATGAAATGAGGTAAATGAGCATTGAAATTGGTGGGTATGATGTTGTGGGCATCACAGAGAAGTGGCTGCAAGGGGATCAGGACTAGCTTCTAAATATCCAAGGATAGTGTGTCCTATTGAAAGGACAGGAAGATAAGAGGGGGCCGGGTTGCCTTGTTAGTAAGAAATGAAATTAAATGGATAGCAAGAAGTGATATGGGGTCGGAAGGTGTAGAACTTGTCTGGGTATAGTTGAGGAAAGGCAAAGGGAAAACACCCTGATGGGAGTTATGTATAGGCCCCTTAGCAGTAATCAGGACGTGGGGCAGAAAATAAATCAGGAGGTAGAAAAGGCATACAAGAAAGGCAATATTACAATAATTATGGGGGACATCAATATTCAGGTGGACTGGGAAAATCAGGTTAGTAGAGGATCCGAAGAAAATACATTTGTGGAATGTCTAAGAGATGTTTTTTTGGAGCAGCTTGTGGTAGAGCCCACTGGGGAGCAGGCCATTCTGGATTTTGGTGATGTGTAATGAGGCAGACTTAGGGAACTTAAGTGAAGGAACCCTGAGGGGGCAATGACCAGAATATGATAGAATTTACCCTGCAGTTTGAGAGGGAGAATTTATCCTGCAGTTTGAGAGGGAGAATTTACCCTGCAGTTTGAGAGGGAGAATTTACCCTGCAGTTTGAGAGGGAGAATTTACCCTGCAGTTTGAGAGGGAGAAATGAAATCAGATGTAACGGTATTACAATGGAGTAAAGGTAACTACAAAGATATGAGGGAGGAGCTGGCCAGAATTGATTGGAAGGTGAGCCAACAGAGAAGACAGTGGAACAGCAATGGCAGGAGTTTTTGAGGGTTATTGAGAAGGCACAACATAAATTCATCCCAAGGAGGAGGAAACATGTTCAGAGGAGGACGAAGCATCCCTGACTGACACGGGAGATCAACGACAGCAGAAAAGAATAAGAAAAACATACAATGTGGTGAGGATTTTGGGAAGCCAGAGGATTGAAAAGCCTTTAAAAGCAAACAGAGGACAACTAAAAAAGCAATAACGGGGGAGAAGATGACATATGAGTGTAAGCTAGCTGCTAATATAAAAGAAGATTGCAAGTGTTTTTTCAATATATGAAAGGTAAGAGAGACAAGAATGGACATTTAACCACTCGAAAATGAGGCTGGAAAAATAGTAATAGGGAACAAAGAAATGGCAGAGGAACTGAATAGGTATTTTGGATCAGTCTTCATGGTGGAAGACACCTGTGACATACCAGAATTTCAAGAGAGTCTGGGGCAAAGGTGGGTATAGTGGCCATCACTAAGGAGAAGGTGCTGGGAAGCTAAAAGGTTTAAAGGTGGATAAATCACCTGGAATGGACTGACTACACCCCACGGTTCTGAAGGAAATAGCTGAGGGGATTGTGGAGGTATTATAGTGGTAATATTTCAAGAATCACTGGAGTCAAGGAGGGTCCCAGAGGATTGGAGAATAGCAAATGTAACATCCCTGTTTAAGAAGGGAGGGAGGCAGAAGACGGGAAATTATAGGCCGGTTAGCCTGACTTCGGTCGTTGGTAAAACTTTAGAGTCCATTATTAAGGATGAAATTGCAGAATACTTGGAAACGCATGGTAAAACAGGGGTGAATCAACATGACTTTGTCAAGGGGCAGCCATGCCTGCCAAATCTGTTAGAATTCTTTGAGGAGGTAACAAGGAAGTCAGACAAAATTGAGCTATTGGACATGATATATTTCAATTTCCAAAAGGCTTTTGACAAGGTGCCGTACAGGAGGCTGCTAAATAAGATAAGAGCCCATGGTGTTGGGGACAAGGAACTGGCATGGAGAGAGGATTGGCTGACTGACAGAAGGCAGAGAGTGGGGCTAAAGGTGTCTCTTTGAGGATGGCAGCCAGTGATTAGTGGTGTTCTGCAGGATTCAGTGTTGGGACCACAACTATTCATAATATACATTAACGATCTGGAAAAAGGAACTGAGGCCATTGTTGCTAGGTTTGCACAGGATACAAAGATACGTGGATGGACAGCTAGTGTTGAGGAAGCAGGGAGGTTTCAGAAGGAGCTCGACAGGCTGAGAGTGGGCAAAGAAGTGGCAGATGGAATACAATGTGGAAAGGTGCGAGATTATGCACTTTGAGAGGAAGAATAGAGTCACAGTCGATTTTCTAAATGAGAAAAGGTTTTGGAAATCTGAAGCACAAAGGGACTTAGGAGTCTCGTTCTTAAGGTTAACATGCATGTTCATTTGGCAGTTAGAAAGGCAAACGCAATGTTAGCATTCATTTTGAGAGGGCGCGAATACATAGAATAATAATCGATTTTAATCACAAGTAGGTTTACATTAACACTGCAATGAAGTTACTGTGAAAACCCCCTAGTCGCCACATTCTGGCACCTATTCGGGTACACGGAGAGAGAATTCGGAATGTCCAAATTATCTAACAGCACGTCTTTCGGGACTTGTGGGAGGCAACTGGATCCCCCAGAGGAAACCCCTGCAGACACAGGGAGAATGTGCAGACTCCGCACAGACAGTGACCCAAGCCGGGAATCGAACCTGGCACCCTGGCGCTATGAGGCAACAGTGCTTACCACTGTGCTACCGTGCCGCCCGATACAAAAGCAGCAATGTACTGCTGAGGCTGTATACGGCTCTGATCAGACCCCTTTTGGAATATTGTGAGCAGTTTTGGGCTCTTTATCATACCTAAGATGTTCTGGCTCAACTCACCTGACCTCATCACCCTATCTACCCAATCCACATATCCACTCACTTTACCCACCTTACGCCTTCACCCGCTTATCGTACTCCTACCCATTCACCCACCGTACCCCCATTTTTATCTCCATAGCTTTTCAAGAAACTTTGGGACTTTTAACTTCTTTACTTACAGCTTGACACCAATGCCATAAAAAGGGTGCATGGTTTCTGCATGGATTCTCTCCGCTGCTCCCTCTGAGGTTTTCTGTGCTACAGAGGCAGATTTACAGTTTGTGGTGCCCGGTGTTCAGCTTCATGTTTGGGGCCAACCCACACGGATCAGAAGGCTGAAGTCCACCACTCACATACACTTTATCCACCCCCACCCCTCGTATACACTCTCTCCACCCCCACCCCTCGCACATGCTCTGTTCACCCCCACTCCTCACACAAGCCCTTCATCCCTACTCCTTAGACACACTCTTGCATAACCTCATCCCTCGCTCACATTCATCATCCCTACCCCTCACACAGTCCCTCTCTCTTTGCCATTCCTCGCCAAGTGATTGAAACCACTGGTTGGATTGCTAATGAGGATCTTCTGGAGGTAACATTCAGTCAGTACTCCCCAGGCTGTAGAATTCCCTCTGGGGAGTCATTGACTTTTATTAAAATGTGCCTTTACTCAAAAGAACAGCCTCAGGTCTGTATAATTCTTCATCTCCATCCTTCACACACACTCTCTATACTCCAACCCCTCACACACACACACACATGCTTCCCCCATCACACCCCCCCTCCATATGGTTCACATATAGTATCTCTCCAATTTTCTCCCGCATTCGAGCAACCTTATCAATCTTCAGTGCCTCAAGTCCAATCCAGGCCATTTATAAACATAAATTCAAAGTGTTAATAGCTAAAAGGTTTGTACAATCTGTAACAGTGAAAATATATAATTTGCATTGCAGCCATGTCCCTCGCTTTTTTGTTATAAATTTAGAGTACCCAATTAAATTTTTCCAATTAAGGTGCAATTTAGCGTGGCCAATCCGCCTAGCCTGCACATCTTTGGGTTGTGGGGGCGAAACCCATGCAAACACGGGGAGAATGTGCAAACTCCACATGGACAGTAACCCAGAGCCGGGATCGAACCTGGGACCTCAGCGCCGTGAGGCAGCAGGGCTAACCCACTGCACCACGTGCTGCCCTCACCTAAACTCAATCCTAACCACCAGGCTAAACTTTTCAAAGGACTCATGTAGTTTTTCTGGCTGCTGACAGAACTTTTCAAGCTTCCGATGTGCTTTGGGAATTCAATTGTGGCTTTAGTTAACTTTAGCTCTATTTGTTGCCTGTTTATACTTCTTGTTATCTCAGGGGCTTTCCATTCTCAAATCACAAAGACTATCTGTCCCTAATCGGATGTGAGAGACTCGCTCATCGTTTGGGGCCCCCAGTCGTTCAGGGCCCTGTGCCTCGGCACGGGTGTGTTTTCATTGTAAATCCACCCCTGGCACCGCTGCATCAGTTTGGAAGGTACCTCCGTCGGAGAGCTGCCCTGAAATATCAGAGGGAGGTAAGTATGTAAGTTTTTTGTTTGTTCAAGGTAGGAAATAGAGGTTCAAACCCTGTATGATTCAGGCCAATAGTTTGAAAACAACTGAAAGGAAAGGGAGCAGAGCAACAGTCAGAAATTGTGCTGCAAGAACTGCAGGTAAAGAGAAAACCAAAAGATGTAAAAGAGAGAAATATCAGCAAAATATTAGCGAGAAGGACGAGTCATGTTTTTTTGTATTCAGGAACAAATTGAGTGGACTGCTGGCGTAAATTCAAGGTGGAGGCTATGGCATGGTCGCCGTTACTGAAGCATGGTCCAAAGATGGTCATGACAGGGGACTATATATCCAAGGTTATGAGGACTACAGGTAAGTCAGGAAAGTGATAGAGGACAAGAATAGTCTTTGTGATTAAGGATGGATAACACTTGAGTGATAAGACAGGATTTAATAAGAAGGCAGCAGGAATTTTATCGATTGAAATAAGAAATAGAAAGGATTTAAAACTTGCGGATTGGATTGGATTTGTTTATTGTCACGTGTACCGAGGTACAGTGTAAAGTATTTTTCTGCAAGCAGCTCAACAGATCATTCAGTACATGGGAAGAAAAGGGAATTGAACAGAATTCAAGAAAATACATGAGAATACATAATATGCGGGTTGTTTATACACTCTCTGTTGGCAGCTGCAAAGTTCTGGATTTTATAAATGCAGAGATTAGGCAAGCATTTAGCAAAGACAAAATGGTTTTAATGGGGGATTTTAACTTTTTTGCTGATTGAAACAATCAGGCTCACACATGTCAAAAAAGCAATGAATTGCCTGAGCGTTTCTCTGATAATTTCCCTGCACGATATGCCATGGAACCAATAAGGGGTCATGCCATATTTTGACTGAAATTTTACGGGGTTTGATGGAGCAGTTCGATGGAGCGTGATCGGAGGTCAGTGGGGGAAACAAAAAATTTGGTGGAAGTTTAAGGTCTGCCTACCTGCTGCCTTGCAGCAGCCATGGCATTTTGGAAATGATGGGAAAATGGCAAATGGCCCTTCCACCCAGAGGCCAATTGAGCCACATAAGTGGCTAATTAAATACCTCTTCTCGCCAGTTGGCATGTTACCACCTGCAGGTGGGCCTCCCACCACATGGCTTGAAGGCCTAATTGTTGGCTCAAAGAGAGTGGGGCCCCCATTGTTCGTAGAGTGCAACATTAGGAGGGTCCCCTTAGCAGCAGATATTAGCAGCTTGGTGGATGAAAAATCCAGGTGGGATTGCTAGAAATGGTGGAAGGGACCTTCCTATTTTCTCGGTCTATTTCCTTATTTACCATTGTTTTTATTCCTGCCATCATATTTTTGATCCATGGATGATTAATGGACACCTGACTTTGAGGCAAACAGCCTATATTTTTAATTCAAGCAGGAAGAATCCAGAAGGCTGTGCTGATTTAAACACAAGCTGCAGACATGCTTGCTCCAAAGAGGGAGATGGGTTGGGACTCGGTTTGATTGATTTGGCTGGTGGCCAACGATTTGGCCCAAAAGGCTGTGATCTACCTGGTAGCAGGTGGTGATTGGATCCTATTCCACTGGGATGTTTTTCAGAGTCCAAGAAGATCCAGTTAACTCGCCCCAGAAGGTCACTGTGAGGGCTGACTCTCTCTCCAGGAAGCTTGGTTGGTGGCCGCTGTATTCCCGAGTCTACAGAAACCCGAAGACAAACCACGAACTGAAAGCAAAATTTGTATTTGGCCAAAGACAGGTCTCTGTGACTGTCCGCGGCACATGGTTTCCAAAGGACAACCAGTATGTCAATCAGGTGGGAAAAAATAAATAGAAATTATTCATTTTAGTAAATTTCCATGACATTTCCCAATATGGAATGCAGTTCTAGGAAATGTTACACTTCCCATCAAGTCCACAGAGCTTAGGTGCATCTTGACATCAAATGGAGAGACCCAGAAATGTGCACATCTGGATTAACCAGGCTACGTGAGAGAACAGATATACCTACCATTGCCTGTCTTGCCAGGATCACCTTACTTAGTCCAGAACAAAAACAGAAGATGCTCTAAATACTCAGCTGGTCAGGCAGCATCTATGGAGAGAGAAACAGTTACTGCTTCACAGTTGCAGTCTGAGGGGAGGTTATCCGCAGTTTGTCCTCCCAGTACAGACAAAACTGCACCATGAGCAGTGAATACAATTTACTAAGTCGGCTGTTTTACCTGAAAAGAGTTGCTCAGAACCTTGGGCAGGGGAAGGGAGAAGTTCAAAGGGCAGGTGTTGTATCCCTTGAGCTTGCACAGGGCAATGTTGTGGTGAGGGGAGGGTGTGATGCAGGTTAGGGCATTGTGGAATGATTAGTCCCTTCTAAATGTTAAAAGGAGAGGGGAGGAAAAGATATGTTTTGCAGAGGGTGATCCATTGAAGGTGAAGTCTGGTGGGGCAGAATCCGGTCTTGGTTCTGGAAAGAAAGAGAAGGGGGGAGAGCAAAAGTGCTGGAAATTGAAAAGACATGTCGAGGACCCTATTAATCATGGTGATGAGGAATCCTCTGTTGAGGGAAAGGAAAGACATACCAATAGCATTGATATGGAATGTAGCATGTTGCAACAGAAATAGAAAAGCTGGGAAATTAAATACAATCCCTACAAAAGGCAAGGTGGAAGTCAGTGGACCTATAGTGAATATTGGTTGATAATCTTTCCTTAGAAATGGGTGACAGGAAAGTCCATAAAGGGAGGGAAGAGTCAGAGATGAGCCAGGTGAAGGTGAAGTAAAGATTGATTCTGGGAGCAATGCTTTCCAGTTCTGGGTCAGAGTAGAAAACAGTGCCGATATAGTCTTCAAGAGGTGAGGGGAAGGACCCAAATAGAAATGGAACAAAGAATGTTCCACATATCCCAAGACAGGTCAGCTGCAGCTAAGACCCTTACTGGTTCCCATAGCAACATATTTTATGTTTATACTTCAGGCATTGTATTTCAAGGCTTTCTGATCGCACATATGAAGCCCCATTGAAGTCTGTCAGATTCTATTAACAAAGCTGTCGGAGTGGTCAATTATCAAAATCACTGGAGTGCTGCAGACCTGCCAAAGACAATAGACTTTGTTCAGAACGTGCATCATTAGATCTCACCTTCGAACTACCTTGAGTCCAAAGAGAATCTGCTCACTTCGCCCAAGGATTATGGTCAGAGTCGGCAAAATAAATTTTCATTTGCACAGCTCCTGTTCACCTGCACATTTAGACAAGAGTGATAAGGAATGTTTTATCAATAAATTTATAGAAAACGTGTTCTGATTGAAGACAACAGCTGCTATATACATTTATGCAATTATTAGCAATTTAAATCAACGAAGCAAACTGATTTACATTCAAAAGGTAACATCTGCTTAAGGCTTAATTCCAAACTTATGTCGGCATTGGAAACTTGTCATTTGAAGCAGGTAGTATCTCATTAAGAAGATCTACCACAACGGAATCAGTTACTGGGCTTTACAAAAAAATAAAGAGTGCTTGGAAAATCTGGATCGTCAGGGAGGTTGTGGTGCTAATTCAAATAAATGAATCGTTCCAGGAACAAGCAAAAATCTGCCATTCACTACTGGTGGCATTGAAGATCATCGCAACCCTCATGTTTTCTGCCACAGGGATGTTTTAGGCACCTAAAGAAGACATATAAACAGTCTGCCATTTTGTGGTGTATTGGTCCTGCAAAGCAGCAACTAAAATTTGGGGTATCCAAGTCCACTCACCTCAGGAAGAATTTTTTTCTTTCTTCTTTTTTTTAATATAAATTTAGAGTACCCAATTCTTTTTTCTAATTAAGGGGCAATTTAGCATGGCCAATCCACCTAGCCTGCATAACTTTTTGGGTTGTGGGGGCGAAACCCACGTAAACACGGGGAGAATATGCAAACTCCACATGGACAGTGACCCAGAGCCGGGATCGAACCTAGGACCTCGGCGCCGTGAGGCAGCAGGGCTAACCCACTGCACCACCGTGCTGCCCACACCTCAGGAAGAATTGAGGGAATTGAGCATGACAATCTAACTGCCCACTGCTTTTAGTCTGCTTTGCAGTAGATTGCTATCATTTTCTTTCGGATATATTCACAAATGTCAACTTGACCAAATAGGTAGTAGGGCAGGAAGAGTATCTTCAGGCATTCCTGCCATGGATAGAACTAGGATGGAGAACAAAGAACAATACAGCACAGGAACAGGCCCTTTGGCCCTCCAAGCCTGCACTGATCAGGTGTGCTATCCTGAGCAAAGGCCTGTATCCTTCTATACCCCATCTGTTCATATATGCCTATCCAGGTAAGTCTGAAAGGTCACTAGCGTATCTGCCTCATCCGCCTCACTTGGCAATGCATTTCAGGCCACCACCACCCTCTGTGTAAAAACCTTTCCCTGCACATCTCCACTGAACCTTTCCCCCCTCACCTTGAACTTGTGCCCCCTTGTAATTGTCATTTCCGCCCAGAGAAAAAGCCTCCAACTGTTCACCCTATCTATACCCATAATAATTTTATAAACTTCTATCAGGTCGCCCCTCAGCCTCTGTCTCTCCAGGGAGAACAATCCCTGTTTATTCAATCTCTCATCATAGCTAATACCCTCCATACCAGGCAACATCCTGATAAACCTTTTCTGTACTCTCGCCAAAGCCTCCATGTCCTTCTGGTAGTGTGGTGATCATAATTGGACACAGTATTCCAAATATGGCCTAACCAACATTCTATATAATTGGAACATAATTGTCGAGCTTTTATACTCGATACCCCGTCATGTGGAGGTAAGCATGCCAAATGCTTTCTTTACCACCGTTTCCACCTGTGCTGCAACTTTTGAGGATCTGAGACCAGATCTCTGTGTCTCTATGCTCCTGATGGTTCTGCCATTCATTTTATAGCTCCCACCTGAATTGCATCTACCAAAATGGTGGTGTGAAGGCGGAAGGGTCCCCACCCATCACCCTCTTCCTTGATTAAGTACCCCATCACCAAACTCACCACGGAGTTTCTCACTCACCAATTTTTCCTTAATCAATTTAAATGGTCCTCTTACCTCATGACCAAAAATTAGTTCAAAAGGACGGAATTTAATTGACTCATTTGGTGCATCCCTATTTACAAACAGTACAAATGGAATTCCTTTATCCCAATCCTCTCTATAATCTTGACAATAAGCCCTCATCATTGTCTTTAATGTCTGATGCCACCTTTCTAACGCTGGATGGTACGCAGTTGATTTAAGCTGTTTTATTCCTAAGCTATCCATAACTTCTTTGAATAACCTTGAGGTAAAATTTGACCCTTGATCCGATTGTATTTCTGTGGGTAGTGAATATCTTGTAAAGAATTTAAGTAATTCCTCCACAATCCTTTTAGCTGTAATATTACGTACTGGAATGGACTCTGGAAACCTAGTAGACACATCAATTTTCGACAAAATATATTGATTCCCACTTTTTTGTTTTAGGAAGTGGTCCTACGCAATCAATTAGGACCCTTGTAAAATGTTCCTCAAATGCTGGAATGGGTATTAAGGGCGCTGGTTTTATCACAGCTTGAGGTTTCCATATCACTTGACTGTGTGACATGATTGACAAAATTTAACTTCATCTTTATATAGTCCAGGCCAATAAAAATGTTTTTGTATTTTAGCTTGAGTTTTTCTTATTCCCAAATGACCTCCCACTGGTAACTCATGTGCAACTCGTAACACCTCCTTTCTATACCCAACCGGCAATACTACTTTTCATCCACCTGCATATGTAAAGGTCTCCATTTTCTCATCAAGACATTACTTTTATGGTAATAACACTCTGGTAGACACTCAGATTCCTCTTCCGTGTGTGCTTTCTGATACATCCGTTTTATTTCTACATCTTTCTGTTGTAACTCCACCAATTTTCTGGAGTAAAATTTTCCTCCACCTTTTCTTGATCTTTTTCAACCATCTGATCAAAAATCGTTTCTGATAATTGCCCTTCAACTTCATCTTCACTCTTTGATTTCCCCTCTTGTCTTAACCTGTGATTATGCGACATTGTTACTACACAATCTGGAAAAATCCCAGGATATTCATCCTTCAACACTTCAGTTGTCTGATTTTCCACTGGCTTATCAACCACAGTAGGCATCACTCCCATCTGCGATCCAGCTATTTCATTACCCTAGATAAACTGTATTCCTGGACAAGAGAGTTTCTCTATTACTCATACTACCACTTCACCATTCTTCACTGGACTTTCCAACCTTACCTTCGAAAATGGAACACTACACCTCTCACCCTGAATTCCACATATTAACACCTTTTCTGGCAACATTCGTCCCAAACTACATAACTCCTCATCTCTTACCATTAAAGATTGACTAGCTCCCATATCTCTTAAAATTGTGACTTTTTTACCTGCTCCTCCTGACACACATGAGTAAACTTTACCCACACACGTTAATTCTTGAAAGAGATCTTGCACCTTCTTATCAATAACCACTTGATCAGGCTGTACAATCTTTTGCACCTCCTTCGCTTCACTTGGGCTTTCCTTTACCACGTTAACAAACCCCACTGTCTTATCCTGTTTTACCATATCAGCCTTCCCAGTGCTTTTCTTCAACCACCAACACTGTGACTTTACATGGCCCAGTTTATTACAGTGAAAACATTTGAAAGTTTTCATGTCTCTTCCACCCTCGTGGATTTCTTTTTGAATCTGAGGTAACTCTCCTTATTATCTCCCATCTGATCACCTTTACCTTTACCACTTGAGTATTTCGTATGTCCCCAGTTTCTATCCCTCACAGGCTGAAACTGATGTCGGAAACCAAGCTTTGATTTATGAACTAATTCATAATCATCTGCCATTTCTGCTGCTAATCTCGCAGTTTTAACCCTCTGTTCTTCTACATGAGTTCTCACTACATCAGGAATTGAACTTTTAAACTCCTCCAAAAGCATAATTTCTCTGAGAGCTTCATACGTTTGGTCTATTTTCAAAGCCCTTATCCACCTATCAAAATTACTCTGTTTGATCCTTTCAAACTCCATGTATGCTTGACCAGGTTCTTTCCTTAAATTTATAAACCTTTGTCTGTAGGCTTCAGGCACTAGTTCATATGCACCTAAGATAGATTTTTTATCCTCCTCATACATCCCAGATACCTCCTCTGGTATTAATGCAAACACTTCACTAGTCCTACTCACGAGCTTTGTTTGAATCAGTAATACCCACATGTCCTGTGGCCATTTCATTTGTTTAGCTACCTTTTCAAATGAAATGAAAAAGGCTTCTGCCTCCTTCTCATCAAACCTTGGCAATGCTTGGACATATTTAAATAGATCCCCACCAAGCCTTCGACTATGACGCTCTTTCTCACTATCCTCATCACTATCATCCAACTGTACATTTCTCTTTACGCCTGTCAATTTTAACTGACTGTCATATTTCATGGCCATTTTCTGAAGTTCAAACTCTCTCTCTTTATTTTTGCCAAATCTAACAGTCTGCTTTTAGTCTCTGTCCATAAGGTACTGCGTGTGACCGTCTCCACCCCCAAAAACTTCAGAGCCTCTGAAAGAGCCATTGTCCACAACACACTCCCTACTTAAACTAAAATACAATATTTGAAAAGCAACCACAATATGCTCACCCCTCACTGTCCTTAAGTTCACTAAGCTAATCCAATAGATAGACTTTTATCCCGGTCGAGCCCCCAATTTGTGATGGGCCAGGGTTTAGAGAACCCCAAAGTGTATCATGGAGTTCACCTGACCCACAACTTTTAATAGTTTGTGGTATGGGGAGCACACGTCCACTCTGCAGGTGTGGTACAGCAGAAATGGAAATGTTTTTTTTAAGGCAAAACAATGTTTAGTCTATGAACTCGCATTAACCTTTTTCAAAAATACAGTGACCAACTTAGCAACCATTAATTCAAATACCACCTTCAAAGAATATAACACTAAGTAATCCTTATGCTGTTCTTTTAACATCCAGAAGACTTAAAAAAGAACTTTTAACAGAAGCACTTTAGGTTGAAGTCACTACTGAGAGCAGTTATTGGTTTTAAATCACCAATGGATCGATTTACAGTTTTGAGATTACAGAGAGAGAGACTCATACGCCTTCTGGCTGTGACTGCAGCTATCCAGCTCTGAAAATGAAACTAAAACACACCCTGCAGCAAACAGCCAAAACCAAAAGTAAAAAGCTGACAGACAGCCCAGCTCCACCCACTCTCTGACATCACTGCAGTAATAAACACCAATTTCTTAAAGATACTCTCACTACAGATATTTATATACAAGCCCATTTATAAACACCCATTTCTTAAAGGTACTCTTACATGACACTAACAACATCCTAGCTATGCATTTATTGATAATGCATCAGCTCTCTCACATTGTCAGACTGTTTAGCAAGCCTCCTGTCAAAATGGCTCACATCGCCTTACCTGATGATGCAAGAGATGCTTGAGTTCTCTGGCTTTTCTAACTCTGCAGCAAACAATCTAGTCATGAAGTCTGTCCGAAGGGATAAATTCTTCTCTCCGCTGCCTGGGCAGCGACTTGGTGGAGTAAATTGACAACCAGTTGTAGAACCTGTCCAATTTTTATTCTAGATTGACAGCGAACGAACTTTTCTTAAACCACAAAGTAGGTGTAAGAAATGTAGGCACGATCTACCTGAATGGGGACAAAATCCTGTGGTGCGCAAGATTAGACTTTCCTGGTGCTCGGAATGCCGAGAAACACCCTACTATCCAACACCTGTGCGGATAGTCCGGTGGCCTCAGCAGGGAACTTCGCCCCGTCGAAGCCGCACTTAGACACGTTTTCTGCATTGAGGAGCTCCGCTCTTCGGAACTCAGCGCAGCGAGAGATCTAACATCCCAATCTCTTCAGCCCCCAATGCGACCCCCGACCCGCCTAAGTCCCAACTCACTATAAGGGGGTCTTCGGCGGCTCTCCCTCACATCCCGCCAAACCTGTGCAGGGCACATCCTGTTGGATCTCCGCCATGCAAACAATTCCAGCTTGGCACCGTGGCAGTGCCAGCCTGGTACCCTGGAAGTGCCCCTTCCAGCTAGCAATTTCACCTGGACAACTTAACATTGACAAGCTGGCACCCAGGTGCACTGCCAGGGTGCCAGGCTGCCTAGGTGTGGTGTACCTGGGTCCTCCAATCTCCTGAGAGGACCAGATGAGTACCATTCCGAATGGTCCCCGGTAGTTAGATCCTGTGCCTTGGTAAGATCTTGCGAACACATATTAGAAGGAGATTAGTTGCTTCACTCTAATAAGCAGATTTGGTAGAAAGTATAAATTCACCTTGCGATGTCTCGCGAGATCGCAATAGATCCCCCGAGGCGTGGCGAGCCAGGTAGATCCCAGAAGTGGGGGTCTTGACATCTACCAGCCGTATTGCACCACGCCACTTTTTGTGCGCAAAGCAACCATTAAATCCCACCCATAACCTTAACTTTCAACCACTTCAAGTGTAGGCTGAAAAAAACACAGATGTTTTAATGACTCACTTCCAACCCCCAAAAATAGAAGGCTGGAATTCTGTCAGCTAAGGATACACGACGCAAGCTTTCAATTCACAATGGATTACTTAGTAATTTATTTCATTGTTGTTTGTGGGATTCTGTTGTGTGTAGTTACCTCACTTCCCTCCATAGCAACAAATAACTATTTCAAAAGTAATTAATTAGCTGAGAAGCACCTCAGGAAGGACATCGCAAGGTAGCAAAAGTCAGTATATAAACCAAAGTTTTTTTTTCCCTTTATTGTTTTATGTACTTTCAAAACTCTTTCTATGCAGCAGCCGTTCCCCTGCTCTCATCAAGAAATGTGCTATAATTGTATGGGAATTTGGTGAGACCATACCTGTAATATTGTACAATTTTGGTCTCCATGTTTAAGGCAAGACAAACTTGCATTGGAGGCAGGAGAGCAAAGGTTCACTCGGTTACTTCCTGGGATAATGGTTGTCCTGTGATGAGAGGTTGAGAAAATTGGGTCTATCAAATTTCTTGGGAGCTTCTCGGGAATAATTGAAACACTCAAGGTTATGCATGGGGCTTGCCAAGGCCAGATTTTCATGAAATGATGGAGACTCAGTGGACCTTCTGAAATGATATGATCCCAATATGGAAAGCTCGCCCCAATTCCAACAGATCCCAGTTTTACCAGTGGGGGAAAGGTTGGGAGGGGGGTGCGAGCAATTTTCACATGGGGGTAAATCCAAATTCAGCAGGGCCACTTGAACTCAATGCTGACTTCGAACAGACCCCTTTTCACAAGGGCCTTCACCCATGGTGCTGCAATAACAAATTTTTAGAGTAGATGTAAATGATCTGAAAGGATGGAGAAGGTCCATAAACCTGTCAATCTATGAAGTTACTTAAATTCCCAGCCTTTTATAAATTAAAAATAGGCTGCCTGTAGAGAATCTAACTGAGCAGTTACAATAGCAATTTGTTGATATTATCCTATGGGCTATTATTATGTCATTATCAATATTTGACTGCCTTCGACTACCTTTCATTATCCCAGCAAGGCGTCCTGACTTCACAGTTTAGTTGGCAATTGAAAGAGGTTATTAAAGGGTCAGGGGTCTTTGATTTTGGGTTATGAATAGAAGTCCATTTGTTTTAATAAAGGAATAAGTACATCAGGAGATTAATAATCTTGATTGATAGTTTGTAGGTTGTAGAAGGGCCTTCGACTTTATTTTATTTCTTCTCAGCACGGCTTCTGCGGCCTTCCGGATACTGGGTGAGTTGGCATGGAGTGTATGAAGGCAAAGAGTGGTGGGTGGGTTGGCACGAGTTGTCATGAATTAGCATTGTGGACTATAAGGAACAAGGAGGTTGGTGGGGTGCATGGGTCAGCATGGAAGGAATGAGAGCCTATGGGTTAATTAGTAGGGCGTGTGTTGGTATGGATGGGGAGTGAGGGAATGTGAGGGGTGAGGGCCTAAACTTTGAGCAAAAAATGGCATTCCAGGGAACTGAGGTGGGCCTTTTAAAGATCCCAGTTTAGCATTTGGCAGCCCATGTCTGCATCCGGTTTGCACTGGAGCCACTGGTTCAATGTCATCTCACATCCGCCCCTCCCCTCCTACTCCCAGAACAATGATTCTGCCATTCAACAGCATTTTTCCTGAGCCGGTTGTGGTCAGCCAAGAGATTTTCCATCTTGGTGTCAATGTATCAGCAATTCCATCCTTTGTCAATTACAGGTGATGATCATTGGTTTAACCTCCAAAAGAGTATGAATGGACACAGCGGAACAGTTGGGCGTGGAGAAGCAAACAGAGATTGTCACTGTGCTGAGCTGTTGTTTCACAGCTCCAGGGTACCAGGTTCGATTCCCGGCTTGGGTCACTGTCTGTGCAGAGTCTGCACATTCTCCCCGTGTCTGCGTGGGTTTCCTTCGGGTGCTCCGGTTTCCTCCCACAGCTGAAAGATGTGCAGGTTAGGTTGATTGGCTATGCTAAGTTGCCTTGGTCTCCAAAAATGATTAGTTGGGGTTACAGGGATAGGGTGGAGGTGTGGAGAGAAGGTGGTGGTGTGGGCTTGGATAGGGTGCTCATTCCAAGGGTGGGTGCAAACTCAATGGGCCGAATGGCCTCTTTCTGCACTGTAAATTCTATGATTCTATGAATAAACATGCTTAAGGTAAGAGAGACGTTTCTGACTTATTCCTTTATCATATACTATTATTGGAACTAACGTGGTAGCACAGGATGAACACAATCCCTCAGTGACTTCTTCCTCTAACAGAAGGTTTTTGTCTCTGCCCTCTGAAGAAAAGTGTACACTGCTGCTGGCAAATTTAAGTTCCAGGATGGCAGAAAGATTCTAAGCATCAGCTTTAATTATTCACCAATTTTATGAGAGGTGGAACCATATGAGCAATGTGAAATTGAATTTGAGATATGAACATGTGTTACTTCATTACCCAAAAATGAGCAAAGCTTTGACCTGAGCAAAAGTAAAATTAAGAGTAAAGTGTTTTCAAAATGTAACGTGAATAATTTGGATAACAGAGGGATTCTGTTACATTTTTAAAATAAATTCATATGACGCTTGGTTAGCCTTTAATAGATTTAAGAAAACAGATGAGCAGTCCATGGATGAACATATCATGGACTTTGATAGATGGTATCAGAGACTGAGAAGATTTGAACTTGACAACCCAGAGTTAGTATTGCCATTCAAGTGACTTGATCGCGCATGCATTTCTAACATGTTGACGGATTTTTAGCATTGATGGGGGTTCAATTCCAAAGTAAAGACTCTCATTTAGATCATGATTGCCGTGCTAAAAAGAAATTCCAGAAAGACAATCATTTCCAGGTACTTTCCTATTGAATACAGGCAATTGAAATGAAAATGAAAATTGCTTATTGTCATGAGTAGGCTTCAATGAAGTTACTGTGAAAATCCCCTAGTCGCCACATTCCGGCGCCTGTCCGGGGAGGCTGGTATGGGAATTCCGTGATAAAACAAAGGATGGAGGATTCGTGACTTCAATATTGACAAAACATTAAATGCAGATTCCAGTACAAAGGTGGAGTAACTGATAGGCAGTCTGAAGATGGTCGCACTTTCAACCAATTTGACAGATGAGACAAAAAGTGGATCTGGGATGGCGACTACAGACATTTAAACCCGGGAAATGCGCAAGAAAGGGTTAATCGATGTTATTGGTGTGATTCCAAGTATTGTTATGCAATGCATTGCACACAGCAAAAGAAACAAGTTTTTGAAATAAACATATGAAGCAGATAATTCCAAGGCTGAAAGTCATGATGGAGACGGCCATGAAGGAATTGTGTTGATCACTGAAAGTTTGAATCCCGTGGTGAGTATTTTGATGGCTGATCCCTTCATTGTGAAGTTTTAGATGGCTGTTGCACTTCCACAGTGTGGGGTGGACTGGCTTAACGTCTACCTGGTGTCTCTTGATGAGGCAGATCAGCAGGAAGGTCAAAGAGTATGAAAACTTTACACGTTTCAGATTTGGAGATGACAACATACTAATGTGTTCCAAAAGGGTGGTTCTTCAGTGCAGAACAGCTGGGATCAACGTTTTCCTCTGTACAGATGTTGTCTCGAGCGATATAGCTCTGTTGTTAAGAAGAAATCTGTTGTTAAAAACACAGATGACGCTAGACATGAAAGCGACAAGAGCAATTGTGTTCGGGAATACAGTGGATCTACATTTTACTAGGCAGGCCATTTTTGCCTGCCATTAAGGAAGCCAGAAATTTCTCATCAAACAATTCAAGAAGTCTATTTAACTTCTAGGAATAAGAATTTAGTGGACAAAAAGGAAGATACATTTGGAAGTTAAAGACAATTTACACACCTGGTGCCACCAAAATTGAAAGCTTAACTGTGTGATGCTGGAGTACTTGATGCAGAATGTGTTGACGTTATTGAGCAAGTCACAGCTCAATGTGAAATGCAGATAAAATATAGAAAGATACCACCACATCTGGATCTGAGCTTGCTTCTAGCCAGAGAATTTAATGATGCAGTGGCAATGGACTTAATTATGTGTCAAAGATAGGGATATTGTTTTTGTTACACTGTATAGATATGGCAACAAGATTTAGCATATCCATTGTAATACACTGTAAGGGAATAAATGGGCGGGAACAGGATTCAGAACACCGACAAAATTCCCGATAGATAATGGTGGGGTATTTTACAATGAGGAATTTCAAGACGTATGAAAATTTGAACATCATAATTATGTATGTTACCACTGAGAGCCCATTTAATAATGGTCTATGTGAGAGAAACCATGCACTGACAGGTGACCTGTTACATAAAATATTGGATGATCAACCAGATTGTAAATTGCAAATAGCGCTGGCACGGGTAGGACATTGAAAGAACTCTTTGCAAATGGTTGGGATACCATCCACACCAGTTGGCGTATCACAAATCAGATGCTCCCCCTGCGCTGAAAGGGATTGTATTTTAGCTCTACTTTTTCTGCTCATCTGAATTCTTTGCATGCAGCAGAAAGTTTTTATTAATGTTGAGACTTTGAAGAGAATTTGGCTAGCCTTAGAAGGCCAAAGGGAATATGGTTCAGACAAGAGACCTGGTAAATTACAAAAGAGAAGATGGAAAGAATGGAAAAGTCCTGGCAAACTGATAGGTAGTAAGGAAAAGTAGTAATTGTACAACACAGGGATCAAACAGTTAGGGTTCATTCTTAGAGCTAATTGGCACTTTCTATGCCTTTATAATTTGGAACAAAATATAGGGAGTGAAAAAGGGCCATGCACTTCACATATGAGCATTCCATGCAATCATGAGGAACAGAATACAGCAAACAGAGAGTTGACCGATGATGAATGAAGTAACACTAAAGTGCTGAATAACGCTATTTATTCAAAAGGACAACCAGCCAAATGTGGGAACAAAGGTAACATACATGCCAGAAGGGGCCAATGTGAGGAGGGATGCATCATCGTAGGAAGAGTACAACAGGCCACTAGGAAATATAATTATTGGTTAAAACTGCAGGATGAAGTTCAGGAGATGGGGGCAGGATTCTACGGTCTCCGACGCCGAAATCGCGTTCGGCCAGAAAATTCCCGTTGGTGTGAAATTGGGGGCGTGACGCACACCGTGTGGACAGCCTCAGGACTTTATCGAGGCCCTCCCCGAAGCTCCACCCCCCAATGGGCCGAGTTCCTGACGGCGTGGGGCACGTGAGCTAATGTTTTCAGGGAATCGGGTGGCGCGGCTGCAGACTGGGTCGGCAGTAATCGACACAGTCTGGGGAGGGGGTGGAACCATTCTGCGGGCAGGGGGAGCTTTGGCGGGGGCTGGGGGCAATGGTGGAGGACGGTCAGGGGGTGGCGTGCCTGGCCAAAAGGGGGCGCTATTTGGCAGGCCAGGTCCGAGCCCGGCCAGCGCCATGTTGCATGGCGCAGCTGCTGCAGACCACCAACCAGCGCATGTGCGGCAACAGACCCGGCAATTCTCTGGACGTATCCGCAGCTAGAGCTGGCGGTTCTACTCTGCGACATCAGCACATAGATGTTCCCACTCCGACATCAGCACATAGTGTCCCAAACGGAGAATCCAGCCCACGATCCGTATAATGGAAACATGATGGAAGGATGTAGATGGCCAGAAAGCTGTAAGTTCTGATGGTGAACCAGAAATAAGTCACGATCCCTGGAAAAAGTTCTCAAACTTGCAATCAAGACTCTGACCGCATGCGGAATGATGATGTAGCAGTGACCCAGGAAGCGAGAGGGGCCGTGTAGAGATCAGAGCTTGACAAGCTTGACTAGAAGCAAAAGTCCTCATGATGCAGGCCAATAAATTGGAAGATAAGCTAATAAAGGAAGCAACAAAAAAAAGGAGTTGAAAAGTTGAAAAGAAATTGAAGTATATACTGAAATCCAAGACAAGGAACAGCCAGCCTCGTCATGCAGGTGGATATGCATAGAAAAGGTGCTACTGACAGCATATACAAGGCTCAAGCTAGAATAGTCGCTCAGGGTATTTTTAAGGGCTGACTTGGGGATCAAGATGTCAGGGTGGATGCCCCAAATGAAGGTGAAATGAAATTTGAAGATTGAGTACTCCTGGGAATGCAATTCGACAGATATAAAAGCTACATTTTTGCACGGTGAGAAATTTCAAAGGGATGTACTTTTGAAACCCCCTAAAGAAGCTTGAAAATAGAAGGGAAATTGTACAAAATAAACAAGTGTGTTTATGGATTGAATGATGCGTGAAGAGTATGGCATTTTTCTGTGAGGATGGTTCTGTTGAAAATGGGCTGCTTCTATTTAAAGACAGACCCTGTAATGTTCTATTGGCATTACAATGAGAAACTAGGAACAATCATTATCATGCATGTTGATGGTTTTCTGTGCGGCCTTTCTGTAGAATTAGAGCAAATGGATGATCAATAAAATCAAGAAGGGAGGCCAGGCTTCAGGGGTTTTAAATTTATAGGTTTAGACAAGAATCAGATCAAGTCAGGAGTAACATTGAATCAACAATCTTATCTGGAAAATGTTAGTCGCGTCCCAATAAATTTAGACCCTCACAAAAAGAGGATCCAGCATCCAGGGAAAAAAAGGATCAATTGAGAAGCTTGAAACGAAAGGGAAAATGCTGGAAAATCTCAGCAAGTCTGGCAGCATCTGTAGGGAGAGAAAAGAGCTAATATTTCGAGTCTGATGACTCTTTGTCATAGCTAGCTCTTTTCTCTCCCTACAGGTGCTCCCAGACTTGCTGAGATTTTCCAGCATATTCCCTTTCGTTTCAGATTCCAGCATCTGCAGTAATTTGCTTTTCTTCAATTGAGAAGCTTGATTGGACAGTTGAGCAGATTGTGCATTCTGATGGTGTGAGCTGAGTCCTATGAAGAAGTATTGCTCTGATAGAGGAAGTTTGAGAGCAAAGAAAACATTAAAAAAATTAAATTGAGAGAAATGCATACCCGGGTTTCCAGCCTTGGGTGAAACAGATGATATACGAGGTTGGCCTGACAAGAAAATTAATAAGGCAGTAAAAAGCACCTTAGCTGCTGAAACACAGGCATGAGTAGAAACAAGAGATACGGGGTCTACTTATCAATATACTGACAGATATACTATGAAAAGGTAAAAGTGAGAAACATTTGCCCAAGTGTGTTATGTTGATAACCGATCCCTGTGAGACAATGTCCACTCAACAAAAAAGTGTCACTGAAAAAAGGCTAAGAATATAGCTGGCTGACTTAAAATAAATGTTGGAGAGAAGGAAAACCTCTGATGGGTTGACAAAAGTCACCAATTAATACCTGCTCCAAGAAATTGCTCCATGTATTGGATGAAAGATGAGTCTCTTATGATGGAAAATTAAGTTTTTCGCTTTGCAATTTTGTGTAAATATAAATGTGGTAAAGGGAATATATAATCTTTAATGTGAAAACACCTATTTGTTTCTCTTCATTATAAAGATGTGTTCTCAAATTTTCCTTTTTCCAAAGCATGAATTTAAAAGAAAGAGGGGGGTTATATTTTAGTTTATTAACAGTTCCTTTGTACAAAAACAGAGCAAACACCAAACCAATTACATGAAACAGGAAACACAAAACACTGCAAGAAAGATATCAGTGGCAAAGTCAACCCACTGCTCCCTCCCTCCTTCCCCGCAGCACCCAGCCACAGGGCATGGTGGAAGAGCAAGGGAGCATCCCCTTCCAGATACTAGACCATGCACAAAAGCAGCTGTGGCTGACAAACACGCAGCCTACAAACAGAAAATCCATAAACAATCAACAACATAACCAAGTCATCAGCATCCGAGCTAACTCACGCTCTTCCCCTCCTCCTCCGCCCCCACCAGCAGCTCCAGCAGTAGACCCGCATCCATAGAAGGGCACCCAGAATGAGCACAACAATCCACCGTCAAAGTCACACCGACATAGGGCACGAGAGATATGACCTCCACCCCCTCTCCAGCACTGGCAGCGATTCCAGCTACCCCAGACCACTGGAGTAGGATGGGCTGCAGCAGGTACTTACACAGTACCTAGGCAGTAAACAATAAACAGCAATAGCACAATATCAAGCATAGGAAACATAAACCAGTAATACAAAAAAATTAAAAAACACCAAAAACCAATAAGAATGCAAAAATAAAAGACTTGCGTGGCTTCCAAACAGGGAGCAGTACATAGTCACCAATGCATGAAGTCACCACTAGTCCACAAAGGCATCTTGACACAACCTTAGAGCCGTCACCCCTCTTCAACTGCAGTACCGGCATCTGGTTACCTGATTCCCACCTAGTCCAAAGTCTTGACCGCAGGAATAAAGGGGCAGTAGCGAGTAACACACATTTCCAAACATGAGACAGTGAACATTCATCCGTCAATAAACAAAATACTCCAACAAAGTGTTATGGGCCAGGGTTTAGAGAACCCCAAAGTGTATCATGGAGTTCACCTGACCCACAACTTTTAATAGATTGTGGTATGGGGAGCACATGGCCCACACTACAGGTGTGGTACAGCAGAAATGGAAAAGTATTTTTTTAAAAGCAAAACAATGTTTATTCTATGAACTCAAGTTAACCTTTTTAAAACAAACAGTGGACATCGTAGCAACCGTTAATTCAAATACAACCTCCAAAGAATACAACACTAAGTAATGCTTATGCTGTCCTTTTAACGTCCAGAAGACTTAGAAAAACAAACTTTAACAGAAGCGCATCAGGTTAAAGTCACTACTGAAAACATTTATAATTCTGAATTCACCAAATGATCAAGAGACAGTCTTTTCATGGCAGAGCTAACAGCAGTACACCTGTTTTGTCTGGCTTCACCTCCAACACTGAAAACAAAACCAAAAAGACACAGACATACCCAAGCGTTTCTCAAAGTGAAACTAAAAAACAGCCAGAGCACTGCTCCACCCACACTCTGACATCACTGCAGTAACATGAGCAGCCAAACATTTCTTAAAGTGACATTCTCATGACAAAAGGCATCAACAAACTGCAAACGCAGGCCCTCCTCAGTCTTCAGTCTGGTAGCAGGCCAGACGCCCCTCACTCCAGTTTAAAGAAGATGAAGAGGCAGCAATAAGCAGACACAGTCCCAGTGAGATGCACTCAAGGCATTTCCTCTCTCTTTCTTCCTCTGGCAGCCCCAGCAGTCAACTCTCAAGTCAGGTACAATCATTATCTAGCCACACTAACACAGAACATAGCAGATGGGGTGACAAAAGCACCCCTCCCCCTTCTTCAGTCCAGTAGCAGGCCTGCAAATTTCGTCCATAGCCTTGCCTCACTCCAGGTCAAACAAGCAGAAGGGAAAGCAGCAGTGAACAGAAACCAAAGGCAGGATTCTCAGATTCTGAGACTACGTGGTGATGTTGGTGTGGGAACGGTGGCATTTTACAACCGAAAAAATGCGCAAAAAGGCCACCGTCTGGTGGGGTGCTAGCAGGCAAGCAGCATAGAGCCCCCAGCTCTAGCTGCAGAATGGACTGGAGAATTGTCCGCTCCGTGGCTGCGCATGGCGGCGGCCTCCTGCGGCCGTGCAACATTGCATCGGCAGCACGCGGACCCAGCCTGCCAAATTCTGCTCAACTTTGGCCAGGCAGGCCACCCCCCGGACCACCCCCCCCCCCCCCCCAGTATCCCTAGACCCCGCCAAAGCCTCCCTGCCTGCGGATTGGCTCCCCCCCCCCTGTCTGTGGTGCGCTGGACTTAGTCAGCAGCCGCCATGTTGAGTTCCTGAAAATAAATTCCATGAGTGACCGACGCCTTCAGGAACTCGGCCCATCAGGGGCGGAGCGTCATGGGGAGGGTCTTAGGTAACGTCCTGAGGCCGTCCATAAGGTGTGCGGCGTACTCCTAGAGTACACAATTTTGGAGAGGCGGAGCATCGCAAAAGCAGTGCCACCCCCGATTTTGCCGTCATCGTGGATTTTCCGGCCAACTGCCAAATGTGATTTCGCCGTCGGAGACTGGAGAATCCTGCCCATTGTCTTCAAACAGTTTTGCAGAAAACAGCAGGAGCAAGCAGAGAAACAGTCTTCAGCCATGAGGGGATATTTTTTAGTTGAATAACAGTTCCATCATACAAAGAGACAAAGCAAGATATAGTCCAAACACACAAGACACAAAACAGGCAATAATATGTTAGGATAACATCTTCACACTATAGACATAAACCAATAAACGCAAAGACATCCCAAAACAACTGTTGCGTGGCTCAGTTGAATCGGACTACCGCCTCTCCTTTCCTGCAATACCGGCATCTGGTCTCCCAACACCACCCAGACCGTGATCCGAATCACAGGAATAAAAGAGGCATTAGCAAGTACCAGACATGAGTCAATTAACAAAATATTCCAATGAAGATAGCAACAAGCTGCAAGTGCATGCCCTCCCTTGTCTTCAGCTGGTAAGAGGCCAGCCAAATACTTCCCCAACCTCACTCCTGGTCAAAGAAGTAGAAGGGGTAGCAGCAAGCAGACACAGTCCCAGACAGTTGCAGTAGCTCTCAAGGCACTCCCCTTCTCTTTGTCCCTCTGGCCACCCCAACAGCAGACTGTCAAGGCAGGAACAACCATTACCTGAAAGCACACTAACATAGAGCATAGCAGAGTGGGTGAGAAAAGCACCCCTCCCCCTTCTTCAGTCTAGCTGCAGGCCAGCCAATTCCCCTCATAGCCTTGCCTCACTCCAGGTCAAAGAAGCAGAAGGAGTAACAGCAGAAAACAGAAACCAAGGCCGGGATTCACCTTTCTTGGGACTAAGTCCCCACGGCGGTGGGAGAACCAGCGCCAACTACTCCGGCATCAACAGCTCACGAAAGTGCAGAATTCTCCACACTTTCGGGGGCTAGGTGGACGCTGTAGGGGTTGGTGCCGCTCCAGCCGGCGGCGAAGGGGCGGCTTGAGTTCGCGCATTTGCCTAAGGGCCGGCATTGTTCCGCACATGCATAGACCAGCCGACGTATTTTGGCTCATGCACGTGGGGTTCTCTTCTCTGCGTCGGCCATGGCGGAGCCCTACAGGGGCCGGCGCGGAAGGAAGAAGTGCCACCACGAACAGGCCCGTCCGCAGATCGGCCACCCTGGGGGACCCCCCCGAGTCGGATCCCCCGCACCCCCCCGAGGACCGCCCCCGCCCACCTACCTGCCAGGTCCCGCCAGTATGGGAGTTGAGTGATTCACGCAGGCGGGACTGGCCAAAAACAGACGGCCGCACGGACCATCAGGACCCGGAGAATTGCCGGAGCTGCCAACGGTCCCCGACAGGTGTGATGTGAATCCCGGCCCCGCCCGAAATACGGCGCCGGAGAAGCAGCGGGGGGCAGTGGGGTGAGATTCGTGCCGCCCCCCGGGGATTCTCCGCCCCGGTGGGGTGGGGTGGAGAATCCCGTCACAAATGTTCAAATAGGTTTGCAGCAAACAGCAGGAGCACACAGAGAAATACAAGCAGTCTTTTAGTGTTAATCAACTGAATAGAACAACATAAACAAACACAGGGACAAATTAAAAGGGACCGTTCCTGGTAGGGAAACTGCCCGTAACTAACAAAGAGCAACAAAATCCTATTTCCAACCACGACAGGAGTCTGTCAGCAAGTGCATCATTTAGCAATGACATTGTTAAGCTAATTGCATTATTAAAGATAGGTGCTGATCATTGGCTCAACCTCCAAAAGAGTCGGAACAGAGGGAGCTGAAACAGTTGAGTGTGATAAAGCAGATTGCCTCCCTGCGTGGAATTAACCCTGAAGAGCTTCCGTGCTCGTTATGCATCGCAGTTGTTGGATTGCTTTATCGACTCCAGTTTTCACATTTTGATTTAATGTTTTAAAGTTTCCGTTCCTCTTTGTTCTTTTTGGGCTTGGCCCCTTTTAGTAGCTACCCCTTTTAATTTGTCCCTCAGTTAATTTATTTTCTTCTATTATTTGATTGGCCCCAAAACACATTAACACTTGAGAGTAAAAAGCAACGAGGGTCCACAATTTCAGGATAAGGGACTGACCATTTGACTCTGAGATGTGGCTCAATTTCTTCACCCAAAGAGTTGTGAAACTTTGGAATTCTCTAGCCCAGAGGGCTGTGAGTACGCCATCATTAAATACATTGAAGACTATAAATAGATTTTTTTCACTCTCAAAAAAATCAGTGGGTATGGGGAACGGGCAGAAAGTGGAGTTGAAACCATTGATCAGCCATGATCATATTGAATGGTGGCGGAGGTTTGCTGGGCTATATGGTCTAATCCAGTTCCTATTTCTTATATTGTTATCTTTCAGCTCAAAAGTCTCCATGTTTGCTTTGTTTCTCAAGTCCATATCAATGCTGATGTTCAAATTGTTCATAATTGAACCTACCAACTACGCGGGAATGGAACTTCAGCATCTAGCAGTGTGAATCTTCTGTATGTTCAAAATGAGGACCTGCTGGTTGTCTAACCTTTGAATGTGATGTTCATTTAATGTTGTGGAGCTGCTGCATGTTTACTAGTGTGAACCTGTTCCGTGTTTAAAATGTGGACCTGCTGTACATTTGATATGTTGAGCTGTTGGGCGCAATCTAACCATAAAAAAACGAGTCCATTCAGGGCAGGATTGGAAGGGTTGTAGCACCATAGGGTTTGTAATGCTGGGAATGACCCCGCTATCTAATGGAGTTTTTGGGGGGTTTTTTGGGCCTCAGCAAAGAACACCCCACAGAGGCCACACTCAGTTGCATTTCCTGCAATGAAGAAATGCCGCGCCAATCTTTCGCCCCCCACCCCCCCCCCCCCCCCCCCCCCCCCCCAACGCAACCCCCGGACACCCTCCAATGAACCGACTCACCTGTTGCCGGTCTTCGGGCCCCCGTGCCCCACCTCATATGGGCAGGGCATCACCGGGCCTGATCTCCGGTGTGGGCAAATTGCCACCTTGGCACCAAGGTGGCATGCCAAAATTCCCAGGTGGCACTTCCAGTGTGCCAGGCTGGCAATGCCAAGGTGCTAGGGTGCCATGCTGCCATGATACCAACCATCCAGGAGCCTCCAATCACTTGGCAGACCCCTCCAAGTGCTGTTCCACCTGGTCCTCATTTGAGGGGACCAATGCTAAGTGGCGCCTGGTTGGTATCTCTTCGGTGAGGCCAGTAGATCACGGGCGCTGGTTTGATCTGGCGTCGGCAGACTAAGCTCACTTAACTCTGCAAGTCTGGGTCCCGCTTATCGTGACATATCACGCAATCTCATTAGATCGCATGAGGCAAAATGACCGTCAGGAAACCTGGAAGAGGCCTCTCATGAAATCTACCAGCCACGTTCCATCCAGATTTAAGCAGCCGGTAAACTGCGGTAAATTACGATCCCAGTTTATGTTACAACTGGTTGGGAAGATCCCAGAATGGAACCCTGGCTCAAAAGGCAGTAACTTTTTTTAAATAAAATGTGGAGGAACAGAGTCACAGGACTTCTAATTAGTTTTAACAACATGGAAAAAATGTATTAAACATGAAAAGTTTGATTATAATACAATAATCCTTACTCCCCCTATACTTCAACCATTGCACACAGATTTAAAATTATCATGGATTACAAAATATATCTTCAGCAAAAATGTCACATTAACACAAAGTCCCTTTTAAGCACACAGGATTACTGTGGTGAAACTCTGTTCTGAACCCAAGTTAGTGTCTGTGGATTTCTCCACAGAATCCAGCCCGCTCCCAGATGATCGCATGAGAATTTCCAAACTGCACTCCCAAAATTACGTTTTAAAATCTTCTCTCATAATAATGCTTTCGCTTTGCACTGTGTTCCGAGATCCAGACTAGGCTTTCAAAATGATGCTTTTAAACAAAGCTTCCACTCCAATTTAAACAACAAATTCAGTCCAGGATTTTACACCACCTCTTTTAGGTTTCTTTGTCTGAACTGCTTTTACCAAAATTATGAGATCCGGCCACTGATTTCCATATTTATTCCAACTCACATTCCACAGGCTGTAGCAAAATCTCACAAACCTGAAAATCACTTCAAATATCTTTCGGAAGTCTCAACCTACATTTCAGCTCTGTCTGTCTTAATTGGGCAGTGCTCTGTTTTTGTACCTTAAACCTCAGACTTCTTGGAATTTTATCTTCATTTCTCTAGTTTCCTTAACTAGCTGCCCTTCAGATCTCTGCAGTTCCTTTCTTAACCATTACTCCATGGTATGACTTTTCTCCTCACAAAGTAGAGAGAGATGTTCCCTCTCCAGCCTTCGAAACCAACTGCCTTATCTTTCATCCCCTATCTCCAACTGCAATCAATTTAGCTGAACTAAAAATTAAAAAGCTTCTCTACCTTACAAGGCTCCAGTTGCTAAGCAACACCCACATGATTATGCTTTTTATTTCTTCTTCATGCCATAGCCCTCTCTAAGCACAACAGAAACACAGTTGGAACTTAACCAAACCCACGCATCCAAAAACCTTTGTCCAACATGGATCTAACTATAGACTTTGCCATTCCAGGCACAGAAACATTAAATTAAACACACTTAAAACTCTACCTTATTTCTAATGTTTACCAATATAAATCTAATTCCCTTTAAGCAACCTTTGTTTTCCTAACAATGGGCTGCAAAATTGAATTGAAAACTAGTATTAATTCAGCCACCAGCCTTAAATGAAAAATGGATCTCTTGGTTGATGCTTCAAGATGTTCATGACTCTGCTAACATTCAAGAGTTAGAAAGCAAGGCAGAGACTCAATGATTTAACTAATTTGCCCTAATTAACTTATTCTTCCCAGCAGCATCAATCAATAATTGCAAGCAAAACAGTTAACGACAGAATTGTTTTACATAGTGTCAAAGTAATGAAGTAAATTGGAGAAATAGCTCCGGAGGTCGATTATAAAAATATGTGTAGTTGTCGTTTGCAGGCTTTGTTTTTAGCAACATGATGCTTGATGTATGTGCAATATTTTTTGCTGTTGCTATGCATAGGGCAGGCACCTCTTGCCAAGTCCATCATGAAATAGAATGCTTGACACATTGGATGGTGGGTTGGGTTCTGAGATTTGTTATGCCAATGATAAAAATTCAATAAAAATCTCTAGAAGTTTCTGCTGACAAACCATGAGAATCGCTGGTAGGTGAATTTTCTTTTCAGTAAACCTGGCTTACATTTTCGGCAGCTGCACAGCTGATCAAAAGCCAACTCACTGATCCTTAATTAGATTGGCAGTGAGTTCAGTTGTCGTGAGGTCACCAGGCTCCTGTGCGACTTACTAGCCAGGAGGTTAGGCTGAATCAAGACTGATTCCTTTGCTGGTAACAGTTTCAAATCTGCTTTTTTTTTTATTATTCTCCAAGTTAACTGCTTGCAATTCTCTACTGAGCAGTTTCAAACTACCGTCGAAAATGATAGAGAGAAAAACAAACACTAGATTTTGTGACTCAGACACGAAACAGCATGGTTCAGAGCCCCAGTTCAGGGTCAGAAACATATTGACTTGTACAAAAACAAAGGAAAATGCTATTCATTGATGGCCCTAGCATCTGCTTCACTGTCTTGCAATCTACTGTACCCTGGGATGACACAAATTGCATGCTGGTGCCTTAAACCTGTCACTGCACTTGCATCCCTGGATCATAAAGACACAATAGCTCAAACAACTTCACAAATCAGCATAGTTATGCTGAGAATAACTGTGGTTCTGAAATGCGTAAGGGAAGTGTATTTAATGCTACCTAACCTATTTAGAGATTTACTACCTTTCCCCTCCCCTATTATGCGCAGACATATAAAAAAGGCAACACAGAATATTGAGCAGCTATAAAACAGAAATAAATTAGTAGATAATTATTAAGGCAGTTGTGTACACTTCAGTTATCTAAAATCAGTGTTAACCCTGAAATCAAGTTATGCAGAAATGCTACCAATCTGGAGCGCAATCAACGGTTAGAAAATATACTGAAGCTGAACTTCAATTAATTTTTATTGTCTACCCTCTCATCTGCTGAAATTCTATTTGCAATGCTGCTCCACATAAGTTCTAACATATGACTGTGTGTTTACCATGAAAGAGCTGAGGATTGCAATTATAGTTTAATGAAATTTCCTAACACTTTTAATTCATAGCAGCTGCCAGAGAACTGGCTACACCCACGCTCCGTCAACTCTGCAGAATTAACACCTGTTTTAGTGTGAAGAGATAGCATTCACGACAGTAATACAAAAACAGTTAAGAAAACTGCCATTCACTGTAACTGAAAGTTAATACAAAAATATGTCAATGGAATGAAAATAGGATATGTTCTGCAGAGTGTGCTGTCCAGTTCACTAGATTGCCACCATGAGGCTTAAGGTGAGGATCTATACTGAATAAATTCCTTTAGGAGTGCAATGGCTGTTATATTGACAAGTAGGATGAATTTTCCTTTTTCTGTTATGTGTTAAAATCTTTTGTGAAATGTGTCTAGACAGTCTCCAATCCAGTCCCAGTAACCCAAATGCAAACTCATGGTATGAAACTGTTCCTCAAATTGACACAGTCCATTAAGTAGGCCATAGGGAATGTTAGTGCAGGGACTGAAAAACTTCAAACCTGATCAGTAGGTGATCATTTGATGTTGACAAGACAATATTGTTGAAAGAGTATATGGAAATGGCTGGCCAAATAATTACATACGTTGGTTCTGTCTTCACAAAGGACACAAATAAGTAATGTTGGGGAACACAGGGTTTAGTGAGAGGGAGAATATGAAGGAAATCTGTATTAGTAGGGGACTGGTGTTGGGGCAATTGATGGGATAGAAGGTTGATAAATCCCCACGGCCTGATAATCTACATCCCAGAGTATCTAAGGAAGTGGTGCTAGAAATAGTGAATGTATTGGTGGTCATCTTCCATGATTCTATAGACGCTGGAACAGTTCCTACAGATTGGAGGGCAGCTACTGTAACCCCACTATTTAAAAAGGAGGGTTACAAAAAACCCTCTGTTGTCCTCATTACTCTCAATTGTAGGTTATCTGGCTGTCAATATTGTCCTATTTGTTTTTCCATGGCTGGAATGTTATTGTGATAGTGTGACCCCCCTTCAAGGGGTGATCCTTCCCGGGCCATGTGATCTGCCTGGGTCCTATGGGATCAGAGAACAGAAACCTGAGCCTATCGGGTGCCAGGGTGCAGACTCTGGGTAGGGCAGAATCTTTTGACTAAGCCTGAGACCGATGGGCCTAGACCTGTACTGGGGTTGTGCTTATTTGTGTGTGTGGGTGGGTAGGGGTTGAATTGCAATGTAGGAGGTGGGATGGCCAGCTGCGAGACTTCACTATTCGCTACCTTCTCAAACTGGTGGTCTGATAGCAATGATTTCATGCTGCCAACAAATTCATGAAGAAGACAAAATACAAGTTATATTACTCACAGTTTGCGACACACAAACGTATAACCTCGTACAAAGCCTAACATCTCTGGAGGCTCAGGATACTAAATCGTTTGGTCAACTAGTACAACGAGTGAAAGTTCATTACATCCCTGGCTCTCCATTATAATGTTGCGCTATAAATTCCATTCAGCCATTTGGGGTCCTGGAGAAACAGTGGCCGAGATACTCCGTTTGGGAGATTATGTTCTCCCGCCAGAACAAAATTCCAGTGGGAGAGCAGATCACGAAGCGATTCCCAATCCTTCACCATACAAATTTTTGCACAGCGAGGATTGTGAGGGATTCCTGAGGGAATCCCACTATCACGCCACTAGTTTGAGCAGGAGGCCAATAGCTAGGTCTCGCAGCTGTCTATCCCACCCCCTGCATAGTAATTCAAATCCGCAACCTACATCGCAATTCAGCCCTCCACGCCAGACTCTCTGGGTTCTCCCCCTCCCCTAAATATGTGCGTGACCCGCCCCACAGAGTCCCCCGAAATAAGGAGATCACACAAATAAGGAGCCCCGCCTGAAACTCCTAAAAAAAGAGGCCCCACAGACCACTTAAAAAAGGACCCCTATCGAATCATAGAATTTACAGTACAGAAGGAGGCCATTCAGCCCATTGTGTCTACACCGGCCATTGAAAGACCACATTGCTTAAGCCCATATCTTCACCCTCTCTCTGTAACGCAGTAACCCCACCTAATCTTTTGGACACTAAGGGACAATTTAGCATGGTCAATCCACCTAACCTGCTCATGTTTGGACTGTGGGAGGAAACCAGAGCACCCGAAGAAAACCCATGCAGAAATGAGGAGAAAGTGAAAACTATACACATACATCACCTGAGGCCGGAATCGAACCCCCTAACAGCGTGGCCTCAGTCCCAGGACAATCTCTACAAAATCCCCCGACTGTTGCCTCAGCCCCAGGACAGTCTCTTCAATATCCCCCCCGAGAGTGTGGTCACAGCCCCGGGGCAGTCTCTTCAATATCCCTTTCACAGCGTGGGCTTGGACTGTCTCTTTAATATGCCCCTGACAGTGTGGCCTAAGTCCCAGGGCAGACACTTCAATATACCCCAACAGTGTGGCCTCAGCCCCAGGATAGTCTCTTCAATATCCCCCTGACAGCGTGGCCTCAGCCCCAGGACAGGCTTTTCAATATCCCCCTGACAGTGCGGCCTCAGCCCCAGGACAGTCTCTTCAATATCCCACTGACAGCGTGGCCTCAGCCCCAGGACAGTCTCTTCAATATCCCACTGACAGCGTGGCCTCAGCCCCAGGACAGTCTCTTCAATATCCCACTGACAGCGTGGCCTCAGCCCCAGGACAGTCTCTTCAATATCCCCCTGACAGCGTGGCCTCAGCCCCAGGACAGTCTCTTCAATATCCCACTGACAGCGTGGCCTCAGCCCCAGGACAGTCTCTTCAATATCCCCCTGACAGTGCGGCCTCAGCCCCAGGACAGTCTCTTCAATATCCCACTGACAGCGTGGCCTCAGCCCCAGGACAGTCTCTTCAATATCCCCCTGACAGCGTGGGCTCAGCCCCAGGACAGGCTTTTCAATATCCCCCTGACAGTGTGGCCTCAGCCCCAGGACAGCCTCTTCAATATCCCACTGACAGTGTGGCCTCAGCCCCAGGACAGTCTCTTCAATATCCCCCTGACAGCGTGGCCTCAACCCCAGGACAGTCTCTTCAATATCCCCCTGACAGTGTGGCCTCAACCCCAGGACAGTCTCTTCAATATCCCACTGACAGCGTGGGCTCAGCCCCAGGACAGGCTTTTCAATATCCCCCTGACAGTGTGGCCTCAGCCCCAGGACAGCCTCTTCAATATCCTCCTGACAGCGTGGCCTCAGCCCCAGGACAGTCTCTTCAATATCCCCCTGACAGTGCGGCCTCAGCCCCAGGACAGTCTCTTCAATATCCCACTGACAGCGTGGGCTCAGTCCCAGGACAGGCTTTTCAATATCCCCCTGACAGTGTGGCCTCAGCCCCAGGACAGCCTCTTCAATATCCCCCTGACAGTGCGGCCTCAGCCCCAGGACAGTCTCTTCAATATCCCCCTGACAGTGCGGCCTCAGCCCCAGGACAGGCTTTTCAATATCCCCCTGACAGCGTGGGCTCAGCCACAGGACAGGCTTTTCAATATCCCCCTGACAGCGTGGCTTCAGCCCCACGACAGTCTCTTCAATATCCTCCTGACAGCGTGGTCACAGCCCCAGGACAGTCTCTTCAATATCCCCCTGACAGTGTGGCCTCAACCCCAGGACAGTCTCTTCAATATCCCCCTGACAGTGTGGCCTCAACCCCAGGACAGTCTCTTCAATATCCCCCTGACAGTGTGGCCTCAGCCCCAGGACAGGCTTTTCAATATCCCCCTGACAGTGTGGGCTCAGCCCCAGGACAGCCTCTTCAATATCCCCCTGACAGTGTGGGCTCAGCCCCAGGACAGTCTCTTCAATATCCCCCTGACAGCGTGGCCTCAACCCCAGGACAGTCTCTTCAATATCCCCCTGACAGTGTGGCCTCAACCCCAGGACAGTCTCTTCAATATCCCACTGACAGCGTGGGCTCAGCCCCAGGACAGGCTTTTCAATATCCCCCTGACAGTGTGGCCTCAGCCCCAGGACAGCCTCTTCAATATCCTCCTGACAGCGTGGCCTCAGCCCCAGGACAGTCTCTTCAATATCCCCCTGACAGTGCGGCCTCAGCCCCAGGACAGTCTCTTCAATATCCCACTGACAGCGTGGGCTCAGCCCCAGGACAGGCTTTTCAATATCCCCCTGACAGTGTGGCCTCAGCCCCAGGACAGTCTCTTCAATATCCCCCTGACAGTGCGGCCTCAGCCCCAGGACAGTCTCTTCAATATCCCCCTGACAGCGTGGGCTCAGCCCCAGGACAGCCTCTTCAATAACCCCCTGACAGCGTGGCCTCAATCCCAGGACAGTCTCTTCAATATCCCCCTGACAGTGCGGCCTCAGCCCCAGGACAGTCTCTTCAATATCCCCCTGACAGTGTGGCCTCAGCCCCAGGACAGTCTCTTCAATATCCCCCTGACAGTGCGGCCTCAGCCCCAGGACAGTCTCTTCAATATCCCACTGACAGCGTGGCCTCAGCCCCAGGACAGTCTCTTCAATATCCCACTGACAGCGTGGCCTCAGCCCCAGGACAGTCTCTTCAATATCCCCCTGACAGCGTGGGCTCAGCCCCAGGACAGGCTTTTCAATATCCCCCTGACAGCGTGGGCTCAGCCACAGGACAGGCTTTTCAATATCCCCCTGACAGCGTGGCTTCAGCCCCACGACAGTCTCTTCAATATCCCCCTGACAGCGTGGTCACAGCCCCAGGACAGTCTCTTCAATATTCCCCTGACAGCGTGGGCTCAGCCCCAGGACAGTCTCTTCAATATCCCCCTGACAGTGTGGCCTCAACCCCAGGACAGTCTCTTCAATATCCCCCTGACAGTGTGGACTCAGCCCCAGGACAGTCTCTTCAATATCCCCCTGACAGTGTGGCCTCAACCCCAGGACAGTCTCTTCAATATCCCCCTGACAGTGTGGCCTCAGCCCCAGGACAGGCTTTTCAATATCCCCCTGACAGTGTGGCCTCAGCCCCAGGAGATGCTCTTCAATATCCCCCTGACAGCGTGGGCTCAGCCCCAGGACAGCCTTTTCAATATCCCCCTGACAGTGCGGCCTCAGCCCCAGGACAGTCTCTTCAATATCCCCCTGACAGCGTGGGCTCAGCCCCAGGACAGGCTTTTCAATATCCCACTGACAGTGTGGCCTCAGCCCCAGGAGATGCTCTTCAATATTCCCCTGACAGCATGGCCTCAACCCCAGGACAGTCTCTTCAATATCCTCCTGACAGTGCGGCCTCAGCCCCAGGACAGGCTCTTCAATATCCCCCTGACAGTGTGGCCTCAGCCCCAGGAGATGCTCTTCAATATTCCCCTGACAGCGTGGCCTCAGCCCCAGGACAGCCTTTTCAATATCCCCCTGACAGTGCGGCCTCAGCCCCAGGACAGTCTCTTCAATATCCCACTGACAGCGTGGGCTCAGCCCCAGGACAGTCTCTTCAATATCCCCCTGACAGCGTGGGCTCAGCCCCAGGACAGTCTCTTCAATATCCCCCTGACAGTGTGGCCTCAGCCCCAGGACAGTCTCTTCAATATCCCACTGACAGCGAGGCCTCAGCCCCAGGACAGGCTTTTCAATATCCCCCTGACAGTGTGGCCTCAGCCCCAGGAGATGCTCTTCAATATTCCCCTGACAGCGTGGGCTCAGCCCCAGGACAGTCTCTTCAATATAACCCGACAGCGTGGGCTCAGCCCCACGACAGTCTCTTCAATATCCCCCTGACAGCGTGGGCTCAGCCCCAGGACAGTCTCTTCAATATCCCCCTGACAGCGTGGGCTCAGCCCCAGGACAGGCTTTTCAATATCCCCCTGACAGCGTGGGCTCAGCCCCAGGACAGCCTCTTCAATATTCCCCTGACAGCGTGGGCTCAGCCCCAGGACAGGCTTTTCAATATTCCCCTGACAGCGTGGGCTCAGCCCCAGGACAGCCTCTTCAATATCCCCCTGACAGCGTGGGCTCAGCCCCACGACAGTCTCTTCAATATCCCCCTGACAGCGTGGCCTTAGCCCCAGGACAGTCTCTTCAATATCCTCCTGACAGCGTGGTCACAGCCCCAGGACAGTCTCTTCAATGTCCCCCTGACAGTGCGGCCTCAGCCACAGGACAGTCTCTTCAATATCCTCCTGACAGTGTGGCCTCAGCCACAGGACAGGCTTTTCAATATTCCCCTGACAGCATGGCCTCAGCCCCAGGACAGTCTCTTCAATATCCCCCTGACAGCGTGGCCTCAGCCCCAGGACAGTCTCTTCAATATCCCCCTGACAGTGTGGCCTCAGCCCCAGGAAAGTCTCTTCAATATTCCCCTGACAGCGTGGGCTCAGCCCCAGGACAGTCTCTTCAATATCCCCCTGACAGAGTTCCACTCTGTTCCTTGAGCACCTGTTAGTCCCGTCTTCACCTGCCCCCTCACCCCTCATATTTCCTCTGAGTCCTGTCACTGTCTTACCCGCTGCACAGTTTTCACTCCTCCAAATGTTGTGTTTCTCCTCCTCAGTATTCCTCTATCTCCCCATTCCCCTCTTGTATTCCACACCCCTTGCCCTGCCTGTATCTAAACTCTCCCTTCTGCTCACCATTAGCACAGATTCTGCTGCAGACACCCAACATTTCACAGCAATAGCCTTAAAGGAAGGCTAAAGCAGTAACTACTGACCTCCAAGTCATGGCTGAAGTTTGCCAGATGCAGATCGCTCCGAATTATTGGCAAACAGAACATTCTAATTATCCATTGGCGGGGCACTTAATCTGCAGGGGGAATATAACTCCATTGAGTTAGCCTTTTAATGTGCACTCATGAGATGAAAATGTACGATAATGTTGTTGCTAACATAGATTGGCTGGAAACACAGCCTGCCTTTAACACACTGTCAAAGTCGGAAAAATAAATTTCCAAATTAATTTCCCACCTGCGGGAAATTTGCACCTTCCATCACACCGAAGTTAGCTGCCAACCCGCCATGATTCCCGTCGCTGGTGGGAGCGGAACATTCTGCACTCTATTTTAGTAACAAGATCATGGCCGGGATTCTCCCCTACCCGGCGGGGCGGGGTAGCCCGGCGTGTAGGAGTGGCGTGAACCACACCGGCGCGGGCCACCCCAAAGGTGCGGACGTCTCCGTACCTTTAGGGGCCAAGCCCTCACATTGAGGGGCTACGCCCACGCTGGAGTGGTTCCCTCTCCGCCGGCCGGCGTGAAAGGCCTTTGGCGTCACACCAGCCAGGGCCGAAAGGACTTCGCATTCCGGCGTAAGTCCGCGCATGCGCCGGAGCATCAGCGGCTGCTGACGTCATACCGGAGCATGCGCAGGGGAGGGGGTCTCTTCCGCCTCCGCCATGGTGAAGACCATGGCGAAGGCAGAAGAAAAAGAGTGCCCCTACGGCACAGGCCCGCCTGCCGGTTGGTGGCCCCAATCGCGGGCCAGGCCACCATGGGGGCACCCCCCGGGGTCAGATCGCCCTGCGCGCCCCCCCCCCCCCAGGACCCTGGCGCCTGCCCGCGCCGGCAATCCCGCCGTTAAGGTAGGTGGTTTAATCCACGCCGGTGGGAGAGGCTTGTCAGCGGCGGGACTTCAGCCCCTCGCGGGCCGGAGAATCGCCGCAGGGGGCCCGCCGACCGGCACAGCACGATTCCCGCCCCCGCCGAATCCCGATGGTGGAGAATTCGGGACACGGCGGGGGCAGGATTGACGCCGGCCCCAGGCAATTCTCCGACCCGGCGGGGGTCGGAGAATCCCGCCCCAGGTCTTCCAGGACTGTGGCTGTCCCATTGCACCTAGTTAGTTTATTAAAATTACATTCACAACTCCTGAACAAGTCTTTATTCCTTTCAATTTCATTCTGCTGGCAGAGTATTTTTCCTGTTGCATGATGATGTGCCATTGGCTTGGCCAGCATTTATTGCCCATTTCTCACAAGCCTTCAACAGGTGGTGGTGAGCCATTTTCTTTAACTGCTGCCGTCTATCACAGCAGTTTTAAAACAACTAAATGTCTTACTAGGCTGCTTCAGAGGCAGTTAAGTGTCAACAAATCTTTTCACTGCCTCTGGAAGTTTATGGGAGCCATCTGTATCAGTGGGAAAACTTGTCAAGCTGAAAAATGGTTGTTTAAATTTTTCAGCCAATTACTAATTTTTCCTTACACTCATTGAACACTTGGAGATGTCAATCTCCATGTGGGACAATGGTGGTGACATGCTCCTGAGGCCTTACTGAGATTGAGTAGAAAAATGAACAAGTTCAACTGCAGTCATTTTGACTGAAATCTACTATAAAACAGCAGCTTCCTCCAATCATGTCTGATTTTCATTAGCCGGGAGTGGGAAACATGACATGTGCAGATTTGACTTAATAGGAGCAGATCTAAACTTTGCAGACTCATTTGGAAAGGTGGGGTACACTTTGGGGAGGTATGATAGTCCTTTGAATATGGTCCCAGGACACGCTTTGGGAGATTAAGGCGCTCTTTTGGATTGTTAAAAATGGACATGAATGTGACTAAAAGATGCAAAACCCATTGGAAATGTCAAGAGAACTGTTAAGTGGAACTTTGAGGCAACTGTCGAAAGTATCAAAAGGAACTGCAAAAGTGTCAAAAACAACTGCCAAGAGGATCTTTGAGAACTGTTAAAAGCAACTGTCAAGCTGCCAAGGCTTTTAAAACTCCTGTCCTCCATACCTTTGAAAAAAACTTTGTAGAGTGTGGGAAAAAAAATCATTGCTTTATATTTTACTGTATTGGTTAACATAAACCTGAGGGTTATCATTCCTGGATTTGTGCTGCCTGACTGATTTCATAACCTTCCATTATCACAATGTGGTATCTTCCAGTTCAGTTTGATTGACAGCTCTAAGAGGCCATAGACTCTTTGAGGTGGGGCTATAAATACGAATCTCATTTTTATAAATATTAAGCACTTAAGTAAAATGTTTGTTCATAATGCGGATTAAATAATTGAAGGAATGCAAATGTAATGAATGTGTTTTTAAGAATGGGATTGTTGTTTTAAGTTTTCAATAGCCATTTAGAATGTTATTTAACATCAGCGTGGTTCAGAGGTTTGTCCATTGTGGATACTGGGTGAGTTAAAATCACAGAAATTCGACAGTGCCGAAGGCGGCCATTGGCTCATTGAGTCTACACCGATCCTCTGAAAGAGCACCCTTCCTAGGCCCAAAACCCCACCCAATTCCCATAACCCCACATAACCTTTGGACACTAAGGGGTAATTTTGCATGGCTAAACCACCTTACCTACACATGTCTGGACTGTGGGAGGAAACTGGAGAACCTGAACGAAACCCACATAGACATGCATAGAAAGTGCAAACTCCACACAATCATAAATCATAGATCATAGAATTTACAGTGCTGAAGGAGGCTATTCAGCCTATCAAGTCTGCACCATCCCTCAGAAAGAGCACCCTACCCACGCCCATACCTCCACCCTATCCCCGTAACCCAGTAACCCCACTTAACCTTTTTGGACACTAAGGGCAATTTAGCATAACCAATCCACCTAACCTGCACATCTTTGGAATGTGGGAGGAAACCGGAGCATCCAGAGGAAACCCACGCAGACATGGGGAGCATGTGCAAACGCCGCACAGACAGTGACCTAAGCCGGGAATCGAACCTGGGACCCTGGAGCTGTGAAGCAACTGTGCTAACCACTATGCTACCATGCTGCCCTCAAAGTTGTGTCACCCGAGGACAGAATTGAACCTGAGTCCCTGGAGCTGTGAGACAGGAATGGGCTCAGGATGATGGGTGCAGGGGCATGGGTTGGCTCAAAGCTGGCATTGGAGCAATAATGTGGTTGGGTGCAGGAGCATAGCTTGACATAAATGGTATGGGAGTTATGGAGGATGGGTGGAAAGGCAAAGGTTGACATGGAGGGTATTAGGGGATATGGAGATGGGTAGAGGGCATGAGGTGACATGTGTTGTCATGGAGGGCGTGTGGTATTGTTGGCGGGAGGGGGATGAGGGCTGGAGGGGTTTTAGTGCTGTGGCAGGAATCATGGCCTGCAATTGATAGATGGAGCAAACAATCGCAAACAGGTTTCGCAAGACTTTAAACTGATTTCTGGTCATCTCCCTGCATTTTCCACTCCAGCCCACCATGATGCTCGCTGCAAATGGGGCCAGTAAATCCATCTTATGCCCGAGTGTGTGTGTGTATATGTGTGTGTGTGTAGCGAAGAGAATTCCGCTCTCTGAGAGAAATATCACCTCCTCATCTTAAAAGGGAGACCTCTTTAAACTGCAATTACTAGGTTTCATCTCCCCCACAAGGGGAAACTTCCTCTCAATTTCCACCCTATTAAGACCCCTTAGGAATTTATGCGCAATCTAGCAGCCCCCTTAGCCGCGGGTGCAAATCCAGTATAGCCGCTAAATCTCCCAAGTGGCCAGAAACTGGATTTGTACTATCGAGATCTCGGTTTGAGATCTTCCACACCCCCAACAATCCCCTCCACATGCCCCTCCTGCAGCAAGCCAGGGACATAGTGGTAAATCTAATTTCCATACTGTTGGAGGGAAAAAAAACCTCAAAGTCTGTTCTCGACCGCGTGGTGTTGGTAAAACTTTGTTTAATTGGAGAAAAACTGTGTGCGCACAGGAGAGATAGATTTTGTGACTATCCTGTCGCTCGCAAGAGTCAGCTCTGCCTGTCCTCAGAATTACATGCATATATATTTAAAGTTCTTCGGAGTGACAAGCAGGTATTGACGTCACTCAATCATTCAGAACAATACAAAGTGATCAGTATACATATTTTCTGGTCACTGTAAATGGAAAACGATTAAAGAATACAATGTTTCCTTACAATCTCATGGGTTTGTATTTAACATATTTAACTTCGGGAAGAGGTGCGAATGTGTTGGACAATGGATCCTTTAGACTTACTGGGGCCTCCTGTGTTTCCCTTTTCATATTCAAATGCTCTGTGAGATGATTAAATCATTTCCAACGTGGGTGACTTCAACCCCTTGCCTGCTGGTTTTCCCTTGACCTGTGCTATTACAATACTTTGAGACATCTTTATTACACCAATCCTGACACATATAGCAATTTATTCCGCTAACACTCCCCCCTGATGGCTCTTGGTAATATACGTATCCAAGAAAGCCATATAAACACTCCCTTCTCTCTGCGCGCTTCCTTTGATTGAAAACATATTTTACAGCTATCTTGTGGATTTATCATGCCTGCTCGCCCATGGGTGACTTCCTACCGTTTTACTTATTTTTTTGAAGACACCGCCTGCACCTGATCCCATTGGGTGGCCCTCTGGTTCCACGGAACGTGTCCTAAACAACATGGCTGTAAATTCCAGCCACTCCTTTCTCCTCCCCTCCCCCATCTCACACGAATGCCATTGGGATGTACTGAGGGGCAATTGACCTTTGCCCTGCCTTTCTCTGCTTGCAGCACATAACTGCTGCCCATATCAGTACCGCACATGTCCCCAGGGTTATCCCTAACCTCACTGTCTCCCATACGCCTGCTGAACGACCCCCTCCAAATATGTCCCACCAGTGGTGTGCCCCTGAGGGTCCTATCTTGATGGTGGTCTGGAGCGCTAAGTTCACCTGAATTCTCCCCTTGCTAGTTTGTTCTGCAGACTGCCTGGTATAATCCTGGGCTAATTCTGTGGCACGTTTCATTGCCTCACGACTTATACTGCCCAGTGTCTTGTCAATGTACAGAGAATCGTCCCACCAGGCTCTGAATAAATACCCTGATTTGCTCCCTGGCAGGTGAAATTCTCCCACTGTCAATGAGTTTGTGACTTGCAAACAGAAGCTATGGCTGCTACCACAGAGTAAACCCCCTGAGGTGATCTCCGTCTCCAACATTGTGAAGCACCACTGTGTCGGCCCCACCTGTATAGCTTTGAAGGCGTCCCGTAAAGGCAGTAAGTTGACCATCACTTTGCTGGTATTAGACAGTGGTTTGAGGGTTTACATGCCCACACGATATAATGCATTGATTCCGAACAGCACTCCACAGTGCTTACGTATGCCAAACCTTCGCTGTGTGCAATGTACCCCCTTGGATCCAGTTCGATAGATCCAGCCCCAGCCCTCCTGTACTGACTCCAGGGATTCAAACCTGTAACTTTCCTGAGGGACCGCATCTCATCCCTCTCTCAATTGCTTTGTTGCCTGGCCTGGTGACCACAAGCTCATGCCTGTCCCTATGTAAATTTAAGAGATTTAGCCTGTGCAGGGAGGCAAATGTCTTCAGTTCAGTTCAGTCTTTTAGTCCCATGTCGGAAGGGGTGGCAAACCGCCCTCCTCCTGCACGTGTCTTCCGAAAGAACCATCCTGGGGGTCGCTTAATGCTGTTTGTCCCCCACTTGGCGTTGGCCCAGTTGCAGCCTGGATCCTTGAGTCTGATGGATGTACCGGGTCTTTCAAGGGGCACCGAAACCGTGCGCTCTGCCACCGTCCTTCCCCATACGGTCATGATCACTTGGGTTCAATGGCTGTCCGGTGTGAACCTCTCCGAGATCCACGTGGTCTGTTTCTTTATCCATTCGCCTGTTCGTTCTGTAGGGAGTTGCACGTATTGCCCCGGGTGCCAGCATGTGTGGTCGCTGATGAATACCGTGGGTACCTCCCAGGTCTGTCCTAGGTGTATCCATGGAAGCAGGGATCTGTAACAAAAGATGAAAGGCACACAGAAGTGGAAGCATTATACTCAAATTAAAATGTATAAGGAACCAAAGGCAGTCTAACTTCCCCCTCATAACTGGGGGAAGTTAGACCGCCTTTGGTTCCTTGTACATTTTGAGTATAATGTTTCCACTTTGGCATGCCTTTCATTTCAAATAAGGCACATGTATCCCCTGCGACAATCACTCCATCTGGGCTGAAAGCCTGCCCTTTCTGGAAGTACCTTAATCATGACTCTCTCCAGCCTTTGGGGTCTGGCTGCGGATGCAATTCCTTTCTTTCTCCCAATCTCTCACTCTCTGTGTGTCTATCACTTCTCCCTTTAAACTGTGCAGCTGCTCCGACAAGAGCCTGATAAATTTAAACACTCTCTCCCTTGCATTACAGCTCTCTGTACCCCCTGTTACTGTGTCCTCATGGAGTGCCATAGCTCTCTCGGTCATTAATTCAAATGGTGTCATGTCCCCCTTGCTCTTGTGGCTCACATTTTTATGAGTACGGTGGGTAAAACCTTTACCCAACCCTGTCCTGTGTCTACTAAAGCTTTTGTCAGACCGTTCTTAAGGGTACGATTTGTCCTTTCAATCATGCCGGAAATCTGGGGGTGATACAGGGTGTGAAATTGCTGTTTGACTCCGAGCAGGGCACAAGCCTGCTTCATTACCTTGCCCGTGAAATGAGTGCCCTGATCTGAATCTAGCTGCAATGGGACTCCACACCACGGAATTACTTCCTCTGCCAATATCCTGGCCACTGTTCCTGCTGTACAATCCCTGCAGGAAAATGCCTCCACCCACCGGGTGATTCTGTCTATAATAACTGAGCAGTATCTTGTATTTTGTGACTGCGCGAGTGGTCCGGTGAAATCTATCTGCAGTTGCTCCCATGGCCCCTGCGGTCTGGGCTGAAACCTCATTCTTCTTTTTGGCTTTGCATTGGGCGCAGTCTATACAGTGCTGGCAGTGTATTGCTATCTCTCTACCCATTCTTTTCCACCACCAGCACCTATACATTTGTTTGATCATTTTGTCCCTACCAATGTGAGCTATTCCATGGTAAACCTTTAATAATGTCTGCCTTATACACCTGGGTACAACTACACGCCCCTCCTTTCTCCAGATTTCAGTTGGATCGTGTTTTGCCCCCTCTCGCTTCCACTCCTCTTTCTCTTCCTTTCCCACTGTTGCCTGTAACCTTCCCATGCAGTCTGGGTCTGGTTCAGGTGCCGCAATGGCTGACACTACTTCCCCTGGTCCCTCGGGGATCTGCTCGGTAAGGGCCTTTGCTGCCCTATAGGCATAATCATTGCCTTCCTGTTGCAGGGTTTGTACCTTTTAATGGGCGGCTACTTTGATTACAGCAGCTTCTGCTGGGGCTCTGGCTGCTTCTACCAGGTCTTATATGTGCTGTTCATGTTGCACATGTCCCCCTGATGAAGTTATATAACCTCGCCTAATCCAAGCCACCATATAGTCATGAATCACTCTGAAAGCACACCGGCTGTCTGTATGTACGTTTACCCTCTTCCCTGCTGCTAATCTTAAGGCTTCTGTGAGGGCAATTAATCCTGCTACCTGAACTGACCAAGTCCCCGGAATCTGGCTTCCCCTTAGTACCCAGCCTATTTTATTCACTACTGTCCATGCGGTGCGGGTCACCCACTCATGATATTTCCGGGACCAGTCCACAAATAATTCCCATACATTTCCTCCCAGGGGTTCCTCTGCTATCCCGCCACTCTCGCTCTCATCGACCTCCTCCACACAATTATGCTCTGTACCTTCTTGAACCATCATGGACGCAGGGTTAGAGGTTGAATCTTTAACTATCTGGATTCTTTTGTCTGCCGGGAGTAAAATGCTTTCCCATTTAGCTCAGCGACTATCTGGAACTGCCCTTAATTTCCCTGCTTCTAATAGCTGTACTATGGAATGAGGGGAGTGAAAGATAACGGATTCTAAGAGAGTCACTGCTTCTGCTGCCTCTATCGCCCACATGGCACACATGGTCTGCGTACATCGATGTAAGCCTGCCACCACAGGCCCCAGTCTACATGAGTCATAGGCTACTGGCCGCATCGTGTCCCCGTGTTTCTAACCTACCCCCGCTGTATAATGTCCCCCCTGATTGTCACAGTAGAGGCAAAAAGGTTTAGTCGAATCTGGCAACCCTTGGGCTGGGGCTAAAGTGAGGGTCGGCTTTAATTTGTTAAAGGCTGTGTCTTGTTCTGGGCCCCACTCGACTTGCTCCTGGGACTGTCTCCCTCCCCTGGTCAATCCTTGCAATGGCTTCGCAAACTCGGAGTAATTCTCGATAAAGTTCCGATACAGTAGTTGAATAGCCCCAATGCCTGCCCAAGTCCTCTTATGGTCTGGGGTTTGGGCATTTCTAAAATAACTTTCTTCCGATCCCCTGGAATCTTTCTCTCCCCTTGTTTAATGTGTTATCCCAAGTATACCAGCTCTCCCCGCCCTAACCGCACCTTCCTGGGGTTGATCTTTATGCTAACTCGCTCTATGGTTGCTAAGGTCCAGGTGAGAGTGGTGATGTGGTCTTGCTCCCCGACTGAAGCTATTAGGATGTTGTCTACATACTGGAGTATGACATTCTGCGTCCCGCTAAGATTTACTTGGGTGACCACCTCAGCCGTGTGCTGATGAAAAATGACCAGACTATTGTGAAAGCCTTGGGGTAATCTAGTCCACGTATACTATTTTTCCCCTACGGTAAAAGCTAATTTGTCCTGATGCTTTTCCCCCACTGGAATAGACCAGAACCCATTGGCTATATCTAAGATTCAGAACACATTCTGTTTTGGGCGAAGGTTATTCCAAATAGTGGTCAGATTTGCCACAATTGGGTATTCCTTTACCGCGTGCTTGTTTAAGCTGGTGTAATGTACCGTCAGTCGGTACGAGCCATCTGACTTCCTCACCAGCCAAATTGGGGAGTTAGTGGATGAGTGGGTCTCTTTTACTATCTCCTGAGCTTCTAATTCTTGCACTATCTTCCTTACTGCCTCGGTCGCTTCCCATTTTATGGGATACTGCTTATGTGGTGGGTGTGGGTCTCCGGTGATGGTGACTAGAGTCACCTCCAGCTTCCACAATCTTGCTTGTTTCTGGCCCATACTGCTGGATATGCCTGTGCTATTATTCCCCACATCCCCTGCTGCCCCCAGTCAGTGGTGACTGAAGCCATGCTGTGGATGCGATGCCAGGTCTTCCTTCCCCACCGACCTACATTGTATGGCCCTTTCCACTCAATGGCCTATGTTTTAGAGTTTATTACTGCTCCCAATCGCTCCAGCCAGTCTATTCCTAATATAGTCCCCTCAGCAATCTTGCATACCCAGATTCTAACCGTGAAATCCCTGATTTCTAAAAGGTTGGGTTCGCTTAATGTGGCTACACGGACCCCATCCTCCACCCCCCTGATCTGGGTTGTGTGACGGGTTAAGGGTAAATCTATATCGGTGATGGATATTGTGGCCCCGGTACCTATTCACATTGTGCACGGCTGGCCCCCTAACAGCGCATCAACAAATATCCAGGAGTCCCTTTCTTTACCAGTGAGGGCTGAAACGTGTCATTGCTTTAGGGCACTGAAATCTTCGCTAAATCCTTAGCTGAAACCTGTATTACTGGTCCTGGGACACTCGACCCCCCACTGCCATTTAGGGCTGTGGGACCCTAACCATCCTTGCCCCCTCCCTTTACCCAACAATTTTCCTACTCGTGGTCTGCTCTCCTGCAATTCAGACACCTCAGGTGTCCATTTGGGTTCTTTCTTGCTTTTACACTCCCTTGGGAAATGCCCTTCTTTCCCGCAGGTGTAGCACTGCCTTCCTCCTTCTAATTTTCCTACGGAGCTAACCTTGGACCCCTTTCCTATGTTAGCCTCTGCCTTCATAGCTAAGACCTGATCAAAGTCGTTCCCTACCGGAAGTCCCATGTCTACAAGTCTAGTTAGGTGAGGACCCATTCCATCCTTAACATTTTAAAAAAGATTTTGTCATCTCTACTGGAGGCTACTTCCCTGACTGATGCTTAAACGCCTTAAATTTCTTCTCTGCATAATCCTCGACCCTTTCCTTTGGTCCCTGTTTAAGTAAGGTGATCAATGTCCAATTTGGGCTACCTCTCCCTAGGGCAGTTCGCACTGCCGTTCTAAAGGTTGCAAAGCGGGCATCTTTGTTTCCCCCACCCCTCTGTGTGACCCACGTGCGATCCCTATATGGTTGTGACACGCTTGCCCATACCGGTGTGGGAATCTTTGCCTTTAACAATAAATGGATATCATCATTGGTTAACCCATGAGCCTCCCGTAATTCGTCCAGTTTACCCCAAAAAGGGCCATTATCATCTTGTTTTAGAGAAGACAGTTCATTCAGGATCATTTATTTTTCTCCAGCTGTGAAGAGCGTTTGAATATGCTGCTCAGTGGTTTGCCCCTCCACCGTTTTCCTCACTACACGCACTGGGGCTACAGGCAACGTTTCCTCCTTTTCCTCATAAGGAGTGGGGTATGCAAAATCCTCGTGCATTCCCTCCTCGGCAGTGTCCCAGTCATCCCCGTAGTCACTCTCTTCCATGACATGTGGTGCGGTCGGGGTCACAGTCCCCACAAATATGCCCTGCGGTTTTCTCCTGTCCCCTTCCTGCGCGCGTCTTACAGCTGCTACTCTTGCCTCCCGCAATTTTTTGCTTCCTATGTTCCTTAGAATTGCAGTTGCAATTATTATACTTAATCTTGATGTGGAGATGCCGGCATTGGACGTGAGTGAGCACAGTAAGAAGTCTTACAACACCAGGTTAAAGTCCAAAAGGTTTGTTTCAAACACTAGCTTTCGGAGCACTGCTCCTTCCTCAGGTGAAGGAGCAGTGCTCTGAAAGCTAGTGTTTGAAACAAACCTGTTGGACTTTAACCTGGTGTTGTAAGACTTCTTACTATACTTATTCTTGGTTTGGCCTGCCCACCAGGCCTTCTGTTCAGCCGTGGGTGCATCTGGGTTGTATCCTTTCTCCCTCATCTTTGTAATTAACTTACTATTGTGGGATACAATCACCTGCGCGGTCGATCCCTCGGGCCCCCATCTATCTTGCTCTCCCTTGCTCTTGCTGCCTATTTTATCTGATCCGGCCATCTCTGCAGTTCACTCTCACTCACACACACACACACACACCACTCCTGCGGGGTTCCGCCTCCGCGGCTCTACCCTCTCGCGGTTACTCCTGCGGCTGGCTACTCCTTTCTCACTCTAGGTGAGATCCTTCTAACTCTTTCTCCTGTGATATTTCGTCCTACAGGTTTTTACTTTTCACCAGCCACTTCAATCTCCAAAACAAGTTCCTTAGCAAGTTTCCTTAACTTAACTACCGATCCCACACCCCGGTTTTCCCCAAAGATTTTTACTTCACCTCACGCGGTCAGACTTTTCCTCCGTTTTGTTCTTTAAGATTGCAACTTATGGCCAACCAACGACTAATGTGGAATCGCTCCCTAACTATGGGTGGTAGATTAAAAGACACTCATCCGATTTGGAGCCACATAGTCGCCGGTCATCCTGTCTTGATCTCCTTCCCTGACTACGCCAACTGTTGGAGGGAAGTAAAACCTCAAAGTCTGTTCTCGACCGCGTGGTGTTGGTAAAACTTTGTTTAATTCGGAAAAACTGTGTGCACATAGGAGAGATAGATTTTGCGACTATCCTGTCGCTCGCAAAAGTCAGCTTTGCCTGTCCTCAGAATTACATGCATATATATTTAAAGTTCTTCGGAGTGACAAAGAGGTATTGACGTCACTGAATCATTCAGAACAATACAAAGTGATCAGTATGCATATTTTCTGGTCCCCGTAACTGGAAAACGATTAAAGAATACAATGTTTCCTTACAATCTCATGAGTTTGTGCGTAACATATTTAACTTCTAGAAGAGGTGCGAATGTGTTGGACAATGGATCCCTTAGACTTACTGGGGCCTCCTGTGTTTCCCTTTTCATATTCAAATGCTCTGTGAGATAATTAAATCATTTCCAATGTGGGTGACTTTAACCCCTTGCTTGCTGGTTTACTCTTGGTATATGTTTAACCCCTTGCCTGCTGGTTTGCCCTTGCCCTGTGCTATTGCAATACTTGGAGACATCTTTATTATACCAATCCTTACACATATAGAAATTTCTTCCGCTAACACATACAGTTAAATAAATTAGCATTTAATTAGTGGGCTTGACTTCTTTGCATTCGCCCATGACATTTCTTCCCCACCGCCCCCCCCCCCCCCCCCCCACCTCTCCTGGCAGCCTGATGTCATGCGGGGATGAATCAGTACTGGTTTTCAAAAGCGAAAACGAATTGTGTTGACCACACCAGGACCATACCATGCAGAGGTCCTGTAGCTCCCAGCTCTTTCTCTGTGTGTGGCGGGGGGGTGTTCCCTTTTCCACTGAGGGGTCCCGATGTCCTTTGGATCCCGATGTCTGTTGGGGGACCCATGTCTGTTGGGGGGGGGGGGGGTCCCAATGTCCATTGGGGTTGTCCTTAAATGTAACTTTGAGATCAGGGTGCCCTTTTAAAATGGTGCCCTGATCGCTGAATCGTGGTTTAGGCCCCACCTATCCTACTGGCTGTGTGATCTTCATCAGCATTCTGAAATTACGCAGAGTGCTATTACATCAGGTGGGGAAATGTGTCTGTGAAGCAGGTGAGTTTCACACAATTTTTCTCAACTGGTCCAGCATTGTGCAATTTTGGGGAGATTGAACACTATGTACGGGATTCTCCGTCTGCGGGATCCTCCGTTTCGCCGGCAGCGCGCTCACGCCCGTGGATTTCCCGATGGCGTGGGGGTGTCCACAATGGGAAACTCCATTGGCCAGCTGCCGGGACAGAGAATCCCGCTGCTGGACCTTAAACATAGTGCCCCCGATCGGCTGCATGCCCGAACCAGACTGCCCACCCAAACATTTCCCGGTCATGTATAAGGTCCCCCCTGCCCTCCGATCGGCGCGCCCCTGCAGCCGCCACGCTAGTATCCCAACCGGCAGAATCATGTTAGATCCACGCCATCAGGACTTCAACTAATCTGGGGCGGAGAATGGTGTGGTGGGCCTCCAGCAATGGCCACTGATGTGTTGGGTAAGCTGGGTCTGCGAAGACTGTAGTAGTGAGAGAGACAGGCTTCCGACACTTGAAGAAATGCAACTCTATTTTATTGAACTCTTAACTATCATACATACTTTAACTGTGGGTTGACACTATGCTGACTTGACTGGAGACCTGAGGCTAACCTGACCAGACTATCTTACTACCACATGGTGGATGTTCTAGTTGCTGCTCACGGGCTCTGACTGTCTCAGAGGCTGGATCCCAAGAGCGCGGGAAAACTAGTGGCCGTGTCCTATCTGGATGGAAAATGTTTCTCACCAGGGAACTGAAGTAGATGGGAGACGATATTAAGGCTGAAATAAAGCAGCAGTCAAGGTGGCAATGGCAGAGGCACTGGCCACCATGCAGATGGCCCTCCACAGTATGGAGAGGTGGCTGGAGACCCAGGGGACCACAATAAAGGAGCTGGAGAAAGCCTCGATGGTCCAGAGCGACCAAATCTTCACAATAACTTCATTGCAGTGTTAATGTAAGCCTACTTGTTACACAAATGAAGATTTAAAGATTATAAAGAACCTTTGCCCTGGAGGCCGAAATTAAGAAGTTGGTGGTAACACTGGGGAACAAAATGACGGGATGGGGGGGGGGAGGGCTTTAAACTGGCTTCAGCAGGTCACTCTCGGAAACGTGGAACAAGATGGCGCTGCAAGTAGCCACTTTAGAGAGCACCTAAATAAAGTGAGAGGGAAGGTGGAGAACCAAGATAATCAGTTGAGGCGACAGAACATCAGATTAGTGGGTCTACCACATGAAATTGAGGACAGGGACCTGAACGACTATGTAGCCCAAATGCTGGATACCCTAGTGGGGAAAGACAGCTTCCCCAAGCTGCCGGAGATCAACGGGGCTCACAGGTCACTCCAGCCGAAACACAAGGCGCGGGAGCAGCCGAGAGCAGTCAGGGCCAAACTGCACAAGTACCACGACCAGGAAAGGATCCTTCGCTGGGCCAAACAGTCAAAGGCCTGCAGATGGGAACGACAGCTCCCACCAGGGAGAGAGTGTCTGGCAAGGGGAGGATGCACAACACCGAGGGTGGGGGGGGGTAGCAGAGAGGTAAACAGAAGTGGGGGTATGGGATGAGAGGCCATGAGGGCCAGCAAGAGGGGAGGAAACAAATCACAGGGGAACAAAATGACGGTGACGGGGTGTGGGGGGAGGGCTTTAAACTGGCTTCAGCAGGTCAGTCTCAGAAACGTGGAGCAAGATGGCGCTGCAAGTAGCCACTTTGGAGAGCCCCTAAATAAAGTGAAACCCCAGAGCACAAGGGCCACACCTCATGGTGAGTACGGTGGCCGTGGCGATTTTAGATAGCCCCTTAACAAAAGAAAACCCCGGAATGCAGGGGCGCATCGGCAAAGTAAGTATGGTTGATGCCGAAGGAGGGGGGGGGGTAGACAAAAAAAAAAACATCAGAATAGACACCTGGAACGATAGGGGATTTAACGGCCAGTGAAAAAGTCTTTGCCCACCTGAAAAATATGAAAACTGACATAGTCTTCCTCCAAGAGGCACACTGATAAGTAAGATGTTTACCGCGTCAAGGACAGTTGTGGACCAAGGGGAATGGTATGTTATGGTCAGCGGTGTCCTAGACGGGGCACTGATAGTCCTCTTAAACATTTACACACCCAACTGGGACGACAAAGACTTCATAAAGAAGACCATGGTGGAAATCCCCGATATAGATACGCAACAACTGTGTGCAGGTCTCACTGACAAACAGGTCAAACCCCAGGATGGGGAAAATGGCAGGCATGGCTAGAGAATTGGGAACATTTATGCAACAGATGGGGGCTGTGGACCCATGGAGGTTCATACACCCAGGTGAGAAGAAATTTTCTTTGCTCTCTCTAGTACACAAGGGGTGGGATTCTCTGATTGCCGACGCTGAAATCACATTTGGTGATTGGCCGGAGAATCCGTTTGGACGCCGAAATCGGGGACGGTGCCGTTTTGCCTTCTCAAAAACGGTGTCATCGCTGAGTATACCGCACGCCATTGGACGGCCTCAGGACGTCAGCTGAGCCCCTCCCCCGATGCTCCCCCTCCCCAATGGGCCGACTTGCAGACGGTGTGGGGCGCGTGTTCTCACAGTTTTCGGAGACCTCACGTGGCGGCTGCGGACTGTGTCCAGCACCACCACAGTGGGGTGGCACCGTTCCGCTGGCCAGGGGTTCTTCGGCGGTGGGTGGGGGGACTGGTGGGGGGTGGTCCAGGTGTGGCAAGGTGGGTTACAGAGGGGCACTATCTGGCAGGCTGGGCCCAGCGTGCGCCAGCGCCATGTTGTACAACGTGACCAATGCAGGTCGTCGCCGTGCACAAGCTTTGCCACGGACCCGGCAATTCTCCGTCCGTATCTGCAGGTGAAGCCGGGAGACTTTACGTGGCACGGCTGCTAGCCCACCACCCGGCGGAGCATTGGTGCGGGGGCAGCGCCGACTTTTTGGTCGTTGACTAGACATATGCTCCGGACACAGCCTCAAAATCGGAGAATCCAGCCCAAGGTCTATATCCGTATTGACTTCTTTGTAGTGGGGAAATTGGTGCTTCCAGAGATAGTAATAGTGGAATACTCCCTGATTGTAAACTCCGACCACGCTCCACACTACATGGATGTGGATTGGAGACAGGCCGTGCCCAAAGCCCCACATGAAGGTTGCACATGACCTTCTTAGCCGTCAAGGTCTTCTGCCAGAAAACATCACAGGCCATTGACAAATATATTACTAAAAACCAAAACAGGGAAGTGTCACCCTCCCTGGGAGGCACTGAAGGTTGTGATTGAAGGAGAAATTATCACTTATAAGGCACACAGAGACAGGGAAGAGAGGATGGCTGGGCAGCAACTGATCAACTGTATTCTGGAGGTCAACAGCAGATACTCCGAGGCCCCAACAGTAGAGCTTCTGGCAGAGAGGTGTTTTTGAAAACTCACCACTATTCTTAGAATTCCCCCTATACCAAAAAAGGGTCAATATTCTAATTGGTGAACAGGGATTCTCACTCCCTGACTCCGATGCAGGCTTCGGCGGGTGCCATTCAGGTCAAACTATATTTTCAAGTTATCCCCCGGTATAACCCATACCTTCACCGAAGATTTTATCTACTTACCACTTAGTAGCATCGATGCCCTGGGTCCTGCAGTGCTAAGTAAGTAACGTAGACTTTCAGGAATAAACCACTTTTTCAGGTTAAGTAAAGTTATTTTATTATTATATTTTTTCTTTTAAAAGCTGCAAACACTTTCTTTACAGAAAGGTAAAAGGATCTTGCTTCTGGATCCTGCTGGTTGGTTGAAGGGACCTTCAGGCCCACCTTGACACTCAATCTTCTTTAAATTCTGGTCTTCTTGGGATGTATTCGCTGGTTAGCTCTGTTGCTGTCTTGTCGATCCATGTACTGAGCTATAAGAGCTAACTCTGCTAGCTATCTCTAAGCTGACTTTGACTCCTGTTTAAATTCTAGTCTTCCTTAGATGTATAGCTGTTTAAACTCGGCTGCTTGCCTTGTCTTTCCCATGACCGAGCTCTCTCTCTCTCTCTCTCTCCTGTTGCTGGTTTCCTCTGCTCTGTGCTCTGTCCTTGTTGCTGCTGCTCCCTGGGTTTATATTCTCTTTCTAACAATTACCAAGTTTTTAGTACCTTATTGTAAATTAACTTATTTCCCTTTGATTGTCAAAAAGCATCTTCGATGCAAACACTTGAATACAACTAATCATTCACCCTGGGCATAACGTCACCTCAGATCTGATTACATTTGTGATGTTCAAAGTTCCTTTGGTTTCAATAGGTGTTACTTCCACTTCTGTGCTTTCGAATCGCTTAATTTTCCAATTGTCCCCAGCTCATAACTTTGCCTTTGATTTTGACTTCAAATTGTGTCTCCCGTAGACAGGTTGTCTCCAATTTTCTTTTAATTGACTTGATGTCCATAGAATTTTACCCTTTAGAATTTACACCAAATTCGACTGAGCATCTTCCATCCTTTCCAGCTGTTTACTAAGAGTTTATTTCAATTAAGGTGTGAGACTTTACTTTTAGCTGTATGCTAAAATTTAACTGAAAGACCTGCCTGTTTTAAACATTCGTCAATTGAAACTCTAATTCATGCCTTTCCAGATACTTCCTGAGATAGTTACATTCCATGAAGGTGTGAGCCATTGTTTTAGTTTACCACATGAAACCTGTGTGTTTGATAATCTGCACTTTATAATCCTGCTCTTTGCAGCTGCTATTAACCTTTTGTGGGATCTTTCCCTGTATCCTCTCAGACCAGATATTGCCAGACTTCCATGTTTCAAATGACACATTTTTCTGTATTTTCAAGAACAGAGGAAAAAGCTACAAATGAACTTTAACCTGCTATCCGGCAGGAAGGCAGTGTACCAACTCCACTAGACATGGGGGAACCTTCTACGAACACAGAGAAATTGCCATCAACCTGTTGGCTCACTAGCTAATAAAGCAGGCAGCCACTAGGGAGATAACGCAGGTGAAAGATAGCAGAGGCGGACTGGTAGCCAAACCAAAAAAGGTCAACGGAGCATTTGAGGCCTTCTCCAGGGGCTGTACACCTCTGAGTCCCCGGCGGGGACTCTGGGATGAAGCGCTTCCTCGATATGCTGGACATGCCAGTCGTTGGGGATGATAGGAGGAGGGGCGCATCCACAAGGTAAGTATGGTTGATCCCGCAGGACGGGATCCTGCATGTACCCGGCAGACTTCCATAAAGAATTTGCTATGCCCCTGGCCCCTCACTTGTTAGCGAGGGGCACCCTGCCTCTAATGCTAACACGAGCCACCATATTGCTAATAACCGATGAAGGCAAAGACCCAATGGAATGCAAATCATTCAGACACATTTTGCTGATCAATGTGGATGTGAAAAGACTCGCAAATATTCTGGCTAAGCGATTGGAGAACTGTGTACCAGATAGTCGCAGAGGACCAAGCGGGCTTTGCTAAGGGCAGGCAGCTAACAGAGAACATCAGACAACTGCTGAACGTGATGATGACCCTATCCAGGGAGAGAAGATCAGAGGTGATCCTCTCCCTGGATGCAGAGAAGGCCTTCAACAGAGTTGAGTGGAAGTACCTCATTGCGGTACTAGAGCAGTTTAGGCTGGGAACAGGGCTCACCTCATGGGTGAACGTTTTGTACAATGCCACCAGAGTGAGCTTATGGACCAACACCACAAGGTCTGAACACTTCCAGCCGCAAATAGGCAAAAAGAAGGGATGCCCACTGTCCCTGCTCTTAATCGCCGCAGCAGTTGAGAGGTTGAAGATCACCCTCAGAGCAGCAAGAAGCTGGAAGGGAATCCAAAGAGGAAACAGAGAGCACAGAGTCTCTCTCTATGCGGATGACCAGCTCCTCTACATCTTGAACCTACAAAGTGGCATGGAAGGGATCATGAAGCTCAGAGAGAGTTTGGAGCCTTCGCGGGCTACAAAATCAACCTGAGCATGAGTGACGTTTTCCCTGTGAACCCGAGAGGGGGAGGTGCAGAGCTAGGGGAACTACCATTCAAACTAACCCAAAGCTACCCGGCGATCCAGATTGCCCATGACTGGACACTGATCCACAAGTGGAACCTGGCCAGTCTGGCAGAGGAAGTAAGAAAGGACCTACAGAGATGGGACACATTCCTGCGCTCCCTCGTGGGCAGAGTCCAGATGATCAAGATGAACGTACTGCCAGGTTCCTCTTCCTGTTCAGATCCATACTGATCTACATCCCCAAGGCCTTCTTCAATGTGTTTGACAAAGCCACTTGTGTGGGGGGGGGAAAGAGCCCAAGGATCCCAAAAAAAGGCCGAAAGAAATTAAGAAATATGGGCGGCTAAGCCCTCCCAAACTTACAGAACTACCACTGGGTTGCCATGGTAGAAAGAGTGAGGGGTCAACCCTTTGGGTCCTCAACACAGCAGCATACCAATGGAAATTTCTAGCATATTTTACTCGATGCACATACCCTTGTCTACTGTACTGTATATAAAATGAAAAACTGCAATAAAAACATTTTCAAAAGAATAAATACTGTGACGACAGGATCAGGTCTGAAGCTAGGAATTCTGTGATGAGTAACTCACATCCTGACTCCCCATAGCCTGCCCACAATCTACAAGGCACAAGTTAAGGTGAGGTAAAGTCGTCATAGTCACAGATAATGTGGTGAATGTATTCATCTAAGGCATGAGCTGTCTGTATGATACTGTAACCTATGACCTGGAAGTGGTGATACGAGCTACTTCCAGGTCCTGTACTGTAGCCCCGTTGGGCTCCACCTCTGACTCCGCCCTCACCGGGGCCATATATAGACCAGCCACCTGTGGGTGGCACTCATCTGTACAACCGACTCTGGCGAGGCAAGTTCATGATTAATAAAGCCGAATGTTCACTCGCTCTCTCAGTCTCTCGGTGAATTGATGGTACATCAGATAACCATAGGCTGCTTTCCCCTGTGATAGGGAGAGCTGATTGGTGGCAATTTAATCTGAGGATCACCACACATCAGCAGAGGGGAAAAGTTGAGAAGGCAGGGCCTTCATGAATAACCTCAAGGCACAAGTTAAGAGTGTGTTGGAATACTCTCCACTTATCTGGATGAGTGCAGTTCCAACAAAAAAGTTAAGATGGTTGACACCAATCCAAGACAAAATAGCCCACTTGATTGGGACCCCATCCACAAACATTCACTCCCTCCAGCACCGACACACATTAGCAGCAGTGTGTAACATCTACAAGATGCAATGCAGGAGCTCACCAAGGCTCCTTAGACACCACTGTCCAAACCCACAACCACTACCATCTAGAAGGGCAGCAGACACATGGGAACACCACCACCTGGAAGTTCTCCTCCAAGTCACTCACATCCTGACTTGGAACTATATCACTATTTTTTCACACGGTCGCTGAGTCAGGATCCTAGAACTCCCTCGCTAACATCATTGTAGGTGTATCTACACTGCATGGATTGCAGTGTTTCAAGGGGGCAGCTCACCATCTTCTCAGGGCAATTAGGGATGGACAATAAATGCTGGCCTAGCCAACGAAGCTCACATCCCAAGAATTAATTTTAAAAATCCAGATGTGGTTTCCCCAGTGCCCTGTACATCTGCAGTAAAACTTTCCTACTTTTAGGTTCCACTTTCCTTGCAATAAATACCAACATTCCTTTTGCCTCCTGTTATATACCTGGGAATACATTCTTGCTGGTTCTGTGTCACATGACATGCAGTGACATCAGCAGAGTATTTGCGTGGGATTTGAACAGATCATCACCTTGATTGTATGAGCAACATCTTTAATAAACATCTCATGTTTCACAAGAATCCAGAATGTGAGCATCTCCATATCGTTTCTCTTTGTGGCAACAAAGGAATGTAGCAGGAGAGAAAACTGGCGATGAGAATTGAGGCAGAACAATCGCTAGAAATAATATTTTTGTTGATTAATTGTGGGACGGCATCTGAAGCAAAGTAAGATTCTGGGGACCAGACCAGCACACTCACAGATATCAGGCAAAGCACTGCTGCTGAAGTGAAAGTGAAAGATGGCAACTGTGAGTAAGAAGACCGACAGCTGGGGAAATCTTCTTTGCATTGGAGTGATTGGGATCTGGGCTGCAGGGACCATGCACATGGCAAAGCTACACAAACTGCAGGGAACGGGGATTTCAAAGTCTGCTGACTCTGCACAGGCCACTACTCGGGTAAAAAGTCAAAATACTCAGGTATAAAAGGGAAAGATTTCCTAGTTGATTGTTCAACGGATTTTTTTGTGCCATACTTTCCAACACACTCCGAAGGGAGGAAGAGTAGACCCTATGTTGCCCAATGGGTATCCATAAAGACACCAGCAAAGTGAAAGTACCAGCAAAGCCTGATGGTTAAAGAGAATAAATCTGTATCAACACAATCAAAACAGCTGTACCGTGGGCAGCACAGTAGCACAGTGGTTAGCACTGTTGCTTCACAGCGCCCGGGTCCCAGGTTCGATTCCCCGCTGGGTCATTGTCTGTGCGGAATCGGCACGTTCTCCCCGTGTCTGCGTGGGTTTCCTCCAGGTGCTCTGGTTTCCTCCCACAGTCCACAGACGTGCAGGTTAGGTGGATTAGCCATGATAAATTGTCCTTCGTGACCAAAAAGGTTAGATGGGTTACTGGGTTTCGGGGATAGGGGGGAAGTGAGGGCTTAAGTGGGTGGGCGCAGACTCGATGGGCCGAATGGCCTCCTTCTGCACTGTATGTTCTATGTTCTAAGCAGCATACATATTGCGGATCTGCATGTGCAGGCAGGGAGTGAGCACAGGAGTTGATTGGACAACGGCTGTTGCTATGTCTTGAACAGACAGTAATTAATCAGGGACCCCTGTGTGTGCCGTGCTCTTGAGAAGAAATGCAACCCCTGAGTGAGTAACGACTCATTGAGCATTCGGGCCGAGAAATATATATTGATTGATTAGTGCTGCCCTGTGTATATGTGACTGGGAGCATGAGCAAGATCTGTATGAAAAGGAGACTACTGAAGAGATAACCTGCAGGAATAGCCATTGTAAGAAGCCGTGCCCTCAGACCGGGTCCCATAAAGGACATTGGGGTCCACCAAGAGGGAATCAGATCACCTCATCCCTTAACAGATGGTATTTAGATCCAAGCTGTGTATATACCTTTGTCAGTAAGAAGTCTTACAACACCAGGTTAAAGTCCAACAGGTTTGTTTCAAATCACTAGCTTTCGGAGCACTGCACCATTATCTGACCTGAGGAAGGAGCAGTGCTCCGAAAGCTAGTGATCTGAAACAAATCTGTTGGACTTTAACCTGTGTTGTAAGAATTCTGACTGCGCGCACTGCAGTCCAACGTCGTCATTTCCACATCATGTATACCTTTGTTAGAAGATAGTTTTGACACTGTGTGTAACAGCTTTTCATACTTTGTATAATGGAGTTTTGACATGGTGTATGATAGAACCTCTCTTGTGGTCGTGATAAGCATTGGGATTTGTATATTGTGCTTCATAAAGAAGCAATTTGATTCAAAGTTAAAGGTGTTGTGTCTATCAATTGACTGGACCAAGGATCCCATTCAACACCTAGAAGCCAGGATCCAAAAATGGCAGGAAAAACATGGATACATTTAAAAAGGATAATGAAACATGGAATTCATGGAAGAAAGATTCCAATTGTTTTAATAGCTAGTCAGACACTAAAAGTCCTAAAGGTCACAACATTTCTCAGCTCAGTTGGCCATAAAACATTTATGCTGCTCCAGAACCTTGTTCACCCAGCAAAAGTAGGAGACAAGTCCTTCAATGAATGATTGCAGAAAGGCTTTGGTTCCACTGCGATAGTTAGGAAGAAGGTGAAAGTATTTTTCTTTTCGAAGATTAGCTAGATATTGTGGATTTGGTAGAACAGTTGATGATACTCTTTGAGACAGGTTGGTTTGTGGGTTACGCAGTGAAGCTACTCAGAGGAAGTGGCTTGCTATCAGTGATGTAACTCTAAAAGCTGCTGTGGAGCTTGCAATAAGAGAGGCTTCACAGATAGGGCCTGGAGCGAAGATCCACAAATGGATACATCAAGGAACTAGGCTGCACAGGTGAAGCCGTGTCACCATTGTGCTCAGGTTGGACATTCAGCAGGGAAATACTGGAATAAATTGAATACATGCAAGAACTGTGGTCAGAAGGGCCACATTGCCAATGTGTATTGGGCTCTACACCAAGAAAGTTCAAGAAGAAAAACAGAAAAACAATCTAGTTGTGTCTCGAAGTTAGTGGATGAAGCTCATTATCACTCAAAAGACACCAGAACCGACCTACTGCAAGAGCTTAAGCTCGGTGTCTTTGTCAATGCAAGGGAGGGATCGACAACGTTTTTGGGCATATCCAAGGTTGAAGGTCATGAAATTAAAATGGAAGTGGATACGGGTGCAGCAGTATCACTAATACCCGAGACAAATTATCATCAAAAGCTGAGGCATCTGCCTTGAAAACCATAAAATGTGATCCGAAGATTTTAAAACAAATATTAACCCAATTTTGTATGTGGATCATTATCTACTGCCACTGATAGAAGATTTGTTTGCTAGACTTTCTGGAGGACAGAAATTCGATAAAATTAATCTTTCACGTGCATATCGGCAGACGAAAGTGCCTGCCAAACCACAGCCACTACTCACCATCGTGATGCATAAAGGTCTTTTCATCACAGAGGACTCCCTTTTGGAATAACATTTCAAAGATCCATGATCAAATTCAAAGTGAATTGAATGGAGTGCGATGTTGTTTAGATGTCATACTCCTCACCAGTTCAAGCGAACAGGAACACTTGGAGAATTTGGAACTACCATGAAGGCTGTTACAGAGCCATAAACTGAGAGTTAAGAAAAAGTGTGACTTTTTCAAGTCATCAATAAATTACCATTGACAAAGATGGTTTACGCAAAGAAGTGATGAAAATGTCAGCCATATTAGAAGCACCACATCCTCAAAATGTGACACAATTAAGTGGGGCTGATCAATTATTATGGTAAATTCATGCCGAATTTAGTAATGCGATTGAAGCCTTTATATGTCAAACAAGCATGGCACTGGTCAGCAGAATGTGAACATGCAGACAATGAAGTGAAAGAAGCTTTGCTGTAGTTAGAGCTGTTGGTTCATTGTAATCCAAAAATGAAGTTATAATTAGCTTGTGATGCTTCATTCTATGGAGTTTTTGCAGTTGTCTCACACTTTATGCCTTCAGGAGAGCAATGACCAATAGCATTTGCTCTGTACACTCTTACTAGTGCAGAAATTAATTACGCTCAGCTAGAAAAAGAAGCTTTGGGAATCATTTTCGGTATAAAATGTTCCACTATTACCTTTATGGGCATAACTTTACTCTTTTAAAGGATCATCGACCCTTAACTATAATCTTTGTACTGTGTAAAGGTATACCTTCTTTGGCAGCTAGTAGATTGCAAAGATGGTGTTGTCGGCACAGACTTATAGTATCCAGTATCGCAAGTCCGAGCAGCATGCAAATGCTGATGCTTTATCACAATTGTCGTTACAAGTCAAGCATGACCCAGAAGAAAATGTTGTCAACATTTTGTATTTCTCGCTCGTGGAGAGTATACCTCAAGCTCAAAGAGAGACAGGAACTTATTCAGATGATGGTGATGGGCATGGTCCAAAAAGGAATGATGTCAGACATTTGTAGGAAAATTCCAGACCTCAAGCCTTAAGTCACATGAAGACTTGAGTTGACAGTACAGAATATAGTTATATTATGGGGAATCTGTGTGATTATTCCTCCGTGCTTACATAGTAGAGTCCTTGACCAACTGCATGAGGGACAACCTGGTGTGGTAAGGATGAAGGAATTGGCAAGCAGCTATTTCTGGTGGCTGGCTCAAATTGAAGAGAAAGTTGGGCAATGTCAATCTTGTGCAAAACTAAGGAACACTCCATCATTACAATCATTACATCCGTGGGAATGGCCAACTCAGCCATGGCAGAGAATACACATCGATTGTCCACTGGAGACTCACATGTTCTGAGTGATTTTGGACACGCCCTCGACATGGCCAGTGTGATGTATGGAGGATTTTAGGAAAATCTAGGAAAATTGGATTATAAATGCATTGGACCATATAAGGGTTAAACGCCTAGGGTTAGAGTGTAGTGTAGTGGTACTGTTTTATTTTTATAAAAAGGATTCTGTTTTGTAGGTCATGGGAGTGTTTAGCCGCCAGACGGTGAAATCAACAGAGGAATATGTTTTTCAGTCTGGGCTAATGCACTGTGGTTTCACTAGTGATAGTTTAAAAAAAAACAATAATATTTTAAACCAGAGCAGCCTGTCTGAAGACAAGGAAGAGACGGTAAGCAGTTATTTGCAAATATTCAGCCAGGATCTGCAGTGATTTTAACTGGGGCCCAAATCTGTTTTGCAAAGCAAGTATTACTCTATGCCCTGTTGGTTTTTAAGATGTATTGAATATGTGTGTTTCTTTTCTTGTTGCTTAATGGCAAATTGAATAGCAGTATTATGTCATGGGAGTGTCCCTTTAAGAAATGTTTTTGTTGATCACATGGCTTCAGTGATGTCATTTTGTGGGTGGAGCTGGGCTGTGGCTCTGAGTTTTACTTTTGCTTTGAGTTTTGGACTGGGTTTGAAATGCACAGGTTGAAAGAAGGGTTTCTTTTTCTTCATTTTAAAAGTTGTTTCCAGACTGTATGATAACTTAAAAGAGATAATTGCTTTCTGAAAGGAATTCAAACCTGCTGTTTGGAAAGGGGAACAAGAGTATCAATGATAAGTCTTATACCAGTGAGAATGCCGTGTGCTGAACCACACCTTTGAAAAGGGGTTTCTGGTTTTACTTGGATTTTGTTATTGAATTGGAACAGTTAAGGGGGAATTCAATAAGGGTTATACATAGATTACTGTAGCTGTGTGTGGTCTTTATGGTTGTAGTTGATAAAAATTCTTACTGTGTGTTTACACAAATGTTAACTAAATTCGCAGAATAAAGTTTGTTTTTTTGATTAAAAGCACCTAAGAACTCTGTTGAATAACACGTGAATGGCAGGCTCTTGTATCATCGTATCCAAAATCAATAAACAATTATAGGTCAGGTGAACTCCATGATGTACTTTGGAGTTTTCTAAATTCTGGCCCATAACAGTATTAAAGTGTTGTTTAATGGGGAGTTGAGTGGTTGTGTTTAAGGAGTAATTATAAGCTGTTCTTTTCAGGTTTGAAGTTATAGAGTTTAATATTCTATTCATAATAAAATTTTGTTTTAAAATACCAAAGCCCGATTTTTTCAAGCAGTCACACCTCGAGCAAATCATTCTTTTTGCACAGTCTTACAAAATAAACCAAAATATTGGGGTTTTGGTCCAATATCTTCGCCACTGTTGGGGCCTGGTCTGGGAATTTAATACCAGAAATTATGACAATAAGTCAACGATGACTGAGCAGACCATCGAAAAACTAGATAAAATATTTGAAAATTTGGACCAGTGATAATAGTACGCAAGTTACTTTGGAAGAGTTTGAGGATTACTTGAAAGGGAACAGTATAAACCATATTAAATCAGCTCCAAATCATCCAGTAAAGAATGGATTGGCTGAACATGTGCAATCGTTACAGCGTTCTATCAAAGCACTGAAGGATCATGGAACATTATCAAGAAGAGTAAACACATTTCTAATATCTTATTGGAACACAGCACAGGCTACCAGGCAAAGTTCACCGGCAATGCTGTTGTTTCAGAGGATACCATGAACACAGTTTGGTTTGTTTACTCCACCTGATACTTCAGAGATTGTCAAACGACAAAATTTGGCACAAATTGCTAGGAGGGAGAAAATCTGTAAAAAGTGAGTATTCAACCAGGGATAGAGAGTGTTATCTAGAAGCTACACCACCAATGAGAAATGGATACCAGCTAAGATCCCAGCAAAGACAGGTCCAATATCATACACCGTACAGATGGATGGTGAAAGAGTTTGGTGACATCATGCTGGTGCATAATGTGAGTTTGCAGAAACTTCTCAAGAGGTCCTACCTTTAGAAGATCTTGAGAGCTATACTTTGTAAAGGTAAACAGAAACAATGATGAGTTCAGATCCTAATCCTGAGGATTTTCATTGCCTAGTGACAGATACTGAAACAATTACTCAAGAACACCCATCGACAGAAAGGAATGAGGTCACTTCTGAGGTTACAAGTAGCCGAGCATAAGAATGTCAAATTCTACCAAAAAGGACTAGATGTCCACCACAGAGACTACCTTATTGAATTGTATGTGCATAGAAATAACATATCAGGGACCTGATGTATAAATATTGATTGTTATTGCACCATTGAAGTAAATGAGGTGGGGTGTTATGTATCCGGGAATACATAGGAACATACATACAGATATAATTTAGGGGCGCGATCTGACAAAAAAAACCAGAGTCCGTTCTGGGCGGGATTATCAGAGTCGTTCCTGGCACCTGTAGTTCCAGGAATGGCCCCGCTATCTAACAACATTCTGTTGCTATTTCAGGCCCCAGCGGGGAACAGCCCCTCCCACCCCACCCCCAAGGCTGCACGTAGCGTCATTTCCTGCACTAAGGGGCTCTGACATTCAAGTGACGGTAAGCCTGGTCCCTGTTTATGGGACCATTACTAGTTGGTGCTTGGTTGGAGTCTCCTCGGCGAGGCCTATAGATGCCTGGTGTGGTGTTCCTTGTGTGCTTGTTTAGGATGGTTGGCATAGTGTTCCACAAAGATCACAGTATAGCTTTTACTTCAACAAAGCTATGATTTTATTTACGCTACTAAACTGGGTTTCGACACTTAGTCCATTAGAATACAGAATTGATCAATAACATCTAACTACACTAATCTACTGCTGATCTCACTCCTGATATAAACTATAATCTAACCTTACACTAATTGCTCTTATGACCTTCACTAGCTGCCTCCTGTATACACTACTCCCCTAAGGTGTGGCATAACTGCTTTATGTAGTAGTATCTGCAGCTCCCTCCAATGGCTATTCATGATACTACGTTAACCTTGGTAATGCTGAAAGTTATGATAATATTACACTGGATGGCCGTTCGGTCCAGTGTCAGCAAAGCTAATTTGTTTTATAAATTCACTGCGAATCTGGGTTCTATCCATTGTGGCCTCTCCCGGGATCTACCAGCCATGTCTCACCCTGATTCCAGCGGGATGCAGCCGGTAAATTGTGCCCTGGATCTCTTTGCAGAGTCTTTGCATTTTACTTACGTTCCTACCTATCGCCGTGTATTCGGCAAATTTAGCAACCAAACATTCTGTCCCTACATCCAAGCCATTGATATTGATTGTAAATGCTTGATGCCTCAACACTGATCCCAGCGGCACTCCGCCAATAACTTTTGCCAACCCAAAAAGGCCAATTTTTCCCTCCTGCTTCATGTGAGTGAACAAACCCTGTATCCAAGCTAAGATGTTACTGCCTACACCATGAACTCTGATTTTGTGCTGCAGCATTTGATGTGGCACTTTATCAAATTCCTTGTTGATTGGAAGAAATTACGAGGTGACTGAAGTCCCCAAGGTTAAGTCAGTTTCAAAATGTAATTTCAAAACTACATATTTTCGTAAATGAAACTCCTTTATTGCAATCTGTTTAAGTGCAAAGCCATTGATCGCGCAAAGGGTTGAAACGTATTTAAATTTCCACAGAGAACTATAACTGAAGTGAAAGACATAAGGGGGTTGGTGGTGAGAGGTGGGGGGGGGAAGCTTTTGTTTCTTTTCATGATAACTCCGAGGTATTCGGAGCAGAACCAGAGTCACATATCTGAAATAATTTCAGTCACACAGCAGTTTCAAATTCCAGTCAGGCTCACAAATCTCCCATTAGGGCAGCACAGTAGCACAGTGATAGCACAGTTGATCACAGCTCCAGGGTCCCAGGTTCGATTCCCGGCTTGGGTCACTGTCTGTGCGGAGTCTTCACGTTCTCCCCGTGTCTGCGTGGGTTTCCTGCGGGTGCTCCGGTTTCCTCCCACAGTCCAATGTTGTGCAGGTTAGGCGGATTGGCCATGCTAACTTGCCCTTAGTGTCCAAAAAGGTTGGGTTAGGTGGGGTTACGGGGATAGGGTGTGTCAAAATATACATCAGTATATCATGGTGCAGACACACACTGATGGACACACACAGGGACCAATCGACATGTACAAACACCGCAGCCAATCACCAGTTAGAATACACACTATAAAGGCAGAGGGCACCACGGTTCCCGCTCATTCTGGGTGCTGCCTCTGAGTGTAACAGGAACTCATCCAGCCCAGCACAGAATTACAACACGTGCTGAGAGAGTCAACTGGTTCGGACAAGGCTTAGGTCTCTACTTTAAATTAGCATCATTTAGACCCACAGTCATCGTGTGTTAGTTAGTTAGAAGTAGTTAATAAAATTGAGTTGAACTTTCACCAGTGTTGGAAGTGTCTGTTCATCTCTCAAGTCTACACTAGCCAATAATTCATGATACCAGGAGTTGAGGGATGCTCGCACTTCTGAGACCTACCTTTCAGTGATCTGCCTTCCACCAGTCTCGCGCCATCCTACAGAAAAATGAAATTAAATGAAAATTGCTTATTGTCATGAGTAGGCTTCAATGAAGTTACTGTGAAAAGCCAGCCGCCACCTCTCTGCATTGCAGGGAATCTGGGCTCAAACTGGAAAGTTTTCAAACAGCGCTTCCAGCTGTACCTCAAGCCAGGGACCTTGAAGCTGCCTCGGACGCACGGAAGATTGCTCTCTTCCTCTTCACAGCCGGTGTCCACGCTCTTCACATTTACAACTCGCTCACCTTCGATGAGGGGGGAGGACAAATCGAAGTTCAAGACCATAATTCTGAAGTTCGACAACCACTGCGCGGTCGAGGTCAACGAGAGCTTTGAGAGATACGTTTCAGCAGCTAATTCAGGGTAAGGACGAGCCTTTCCAGTCCTTTATTACCCACCTCCGCGTCCTTGCGCAGCCCTGCAACTATGGGTCCACCTCTGACTCCATGCTCCGTGACCAGATTGTTTTTGGTGTTCAGTCTGAGCCCCTGCGCCAGCAGCTACTAAAAGTAAAGCAGCTCACTCTCTCCACGGCCATTGAGACCTGTGTACTTCATGAACATGCCTCCACGCGCTACTCCTGCACCCAGGCTGCTGAAACGGCGCGGCAAGCCCCTTACGAGGCAGAACGGGTCCAAATGATTAAATCTTTTCAGGCTCTGGATCTGAATGATGGCGGCCATTTCGCGCACTTTTCGCAGAGTCCCGCGCTTACACGCAGCGAGCGTGCTGACGTCACGGACTGCTTCGTGCAGGTGCTGGATTGCCCCGCGCATGCGCGGTGGCGCGACGAACGTCCCAACGTTCCGGCGGGCGGCAACTGCGGCTCCGCCCACTTAAAGCGGCAATGTCCCGCGAAGTCCCGACGCTGCCTGCAGTGCGGCAAACGAGGCCACTATGCTGCAATGTGCAGATCGTCCATGCCTGCTGCTTTTCGAAGGTCCACCCAGCCCCACAGAGACATCAGGGCTATCCAGCCTGCCATCAATGAACCTACTCTAGACCTTGTTTCCGACTGTGCCTGCAATGACCCACAGGTCCCGTTCCAAATCGGCGTTGTTACCACGAACAGGATGTCCCCCAAGCGTGGCACCAATCCCGCCCACGTCCACAGCTTCAGCCAGGATGATGAGCGGTGTGCCACCCTTACGGTCAACCGGTCCCCTGTCAGGTTCCGCCTGGACACTGGTGCTTCTGCCAATCTCATCGCATCGTCTGATTTTCGCAAGCTCTGCGTACAGCCTGCTGTCCTGCCATCTGCGTGTAAATTGCTGGACTACAATGGCAATGCCATCGCTGCCAGCGGCTCCTGTCGCCTTGAGGTGACACATCGTGCTCACACAGTCATTCTCCCGTTTGAGATTGTTGCTGCCTCAAAAGCCTCCTTGCTTGGTGCGCAGGCATGCAAGCTGCTCCACTTAGTGCAGAGAGTACACTGTCTCTCTTCAAGCGATGTGTCTGCATCCTCTGATACAGACTTCCGGGCGCAACTCGACTCCATCATCCGGCAATACTATGATGTTTTCGAAGGCATGGGCATGCTCCCTTACACGTACAAAATCTTACTCAAGCCCAACGCCACGCCAGTTGTTCACGCACCTCGCAGAGTCCCAGCGCCCCTCAAGGACTGCCTCAAGCAACAGCTCCAGGACCTCCATGACCAAGGAGTCATTTCTAGGGTCATGGAACCCACAGACTGGGTAAGCTCCATGGTCTGCGTCAAGAAGCCGTCCAGCGAGCTGCGGATCTGTATTGATCCTAAAGATCTGAATCAGAATATCATGCGGGAGCACTACCCGATTCCGAAACGCGAGGAGCTCTCGTCCGAGATGGCCCACGCCAAACTATTCTCAAAACTGGATGCCTCGAAGGGTTTCTGGCAGATCCAACGAGATGAGTCAAGCAGGAAGCTGTGTACGTTCAACACACCCTTTGGCAGGCTCTGCTACAACCGGATGCCATTCGGCATCGTCTCTGCGTCCGAAGTGTTCCACCGGATCATGGAGCAGATGTTGGAGGGGATCGACGCTGTCCGGGTATATGTCGACGACATTATTATCTGGTCAACCACCCCTCAGGAACACATTGCCCGCCTTAAGCGTGTTTTCAGGCGCATCCACGAACACGGCCTCCGCCTCAATAGGGCCAAGTGCTCCTTCGGCCAGTCAAGTATCAAGTTTCTGGGGGATCACATCTCCCACCAGGGGGTGCGTCTGGACGAGGACAAGATTGCAGCAATCACGTCCATGAAGACGCTCGAGGACAAGAAAGCGGTCCTCCGGTTCCTGGGTATGGTGAATTTCCTCGGGAAGTTCATCCCGAATCTCGCCTCACGCACCACGGCCCTCAGAGACCTGATTCGCAAAACCACAGATTTCCGATGGCTCCCCGCTCACGAGCGTGAATGGCAGGAGCTGAAGGCCAAGCTTTCCACCGCTCCAGTGTTGGCCTTTTTTGACCCGACCAAAGAGACCAAAATCTCTACTGATGCCAGTCAGTCGGGGATTGGTGCAGTGCTCCTGCAACGAGACGAGGCCTCATCATGGGCCCCCGTTGCGTATGCGTCATGGGCAATGACTCCCACAGAGCAGCGCTATGCGCAAATTGAGAAAGAGTGTCTCGGCCTTCTCACTGGAGTCGTGAAGTTCCACGACTACGTCTATGGACTTCCGAAGTTCACGGTTGAAACCGACCACTGCCCCCTTGTAAATATTATCAAAAAGGACTTGAATGACATGTCGCCACTAGCCAACACTTCAGGGTGGAGGTGTGGGGATAAGGTGGTGCTGTGGGCTTAGGAAGGGTGCTCTTTCTGAGGGCCAGTGCAGACTCAATGGGCCGAATGGCCTCTTTCCGCACTGTGAATTCTATGATTCTATGATTACAATCATACCACTACACTCAGCAACACATTCCAAGAGCCCAAAGTGTCCTGAGTTGAACTTCTTTGGGATTGTGATACAATGGAGAAAACAATAAGATTGTTCTGAAGCAATAGAGAATGGTTTCTTGTTCATTTACAGTGAATAATATCAAACTAACATTCTTCAATAACACTAACAACTGTGGTGAGGCTAAAATTTCACTTCATTAATACTTTATTTTCAAAAGTGTAAATGCTGATCACATTATTTGATAACATAATAATGTCTTAATTGTTCAAATCTAAATGCGTTTTATGTGTTGACAGTCTTTGGAAAGTCACTGAAGGTCCAATTTCTAAAGATCGTACTGTTAGCAGCATACACTTGAAAGCATACTTCCTACTTCATCTGCGATCAAATGTTGGAACAATAAAAGTTAATCGTATGGTTGGCCATCTGATATAGAATTTTTCACTTAAATGCTCTGCAACAAAACTTTGGATTTGTTTCAAGTCCAAACAGGTTTAGGGTAGGCAAGGGGAGAGTGAGTGTACGCTGTGATTGACAGCATCCACAAACCAGTTGCAGCCTTGGTTCATTCATCTCCCTTCATGGATGAGTGACTCTAAAGTGTTCAAATACCAATGAATACAACCACAACAAAGAGAGGTAAGTGCATTCCAATCACAAAATGCATTCCAGTTACTCAACTCTGTGATTGGAATGCACTTACTCCGTGGGCGGGGGTCTGGTAGAAGACGGCTGGGCAGGTAGTACATTATGGGGGGGGGGGGGGGAGGGTGGCCCTTGGATGGACTTTGGGGAAACTCCCCAAAGGGGTAACCCCCTTGGCCCATCATGAGGTCCACCATGTCAGGGCCACGCTGTTGATTACAGAAGTGATCCATACCACATGATTCCTGGCCCAGCTAATTGCATTGGATTTGTTTATTATCACATGTACCAAGGACAGTGAAAAGTAATTTTCTGCAAGCAGCTCAAACAGATCCTTTCGTATATGAAAATACAATAAAATAAAAAGAAATAAAAAGAAAATGCATAATACAGCAACACATCGTCCGCAATGCAAATACATAGAAGTTGGTGAGAGTCTTAGCTGACATGGCAAATTTCCTTAGTCTTCTGAGAAAGTAGGGTCGTTGGTGGGCTTTTTTAACTCTAGTGTCGGCATGGGGGGACCAGGACAGGTTATTGGTGATCTGTGCATGTAAAAACTTGAAGCTCTCAACCCTTTCTACTTTATCCCCATTGACGTAAGCAGGGGCATGTTCTCCACTATGCTTCCTGAAGTCGATGACAATCTCCTTCGTTTTGTTGACATTGACAAAGCTCCAAAACCGAGGACTTGGCTCTCCACTCTGCAACTGGATCCTTGACTTTCTGACCAACAGACCACAATCAGTAAGAATGAACACCAACACCTCCTCCACAATAGTCCTCAATACCGGTGCCCCGCAAGGCTGCGTACCTAGTCCCCTACTCTACTCCCTGTACACACACGACTGCGTGGCAAAACTTGGTTCCAACTCCATCGACAAGTTTGCTGACGATATGACCACAGTGGGCCGGATCTCGAATAACTACGAGTCCGAATACAGGAGGGAGATAGAGAACCTAGTGGAGTGGTGTAACGACAACAATCTCTCCCTCAATGCCAGCAAAACTAAAGAGCTGGTCATCGACTTTAGGAAGCAAAGTACTGTACACAACCCTGTCAGCATCAACGGGGCCGAGGTGGAGATGGTTAGCAGTTTCAAATTCCTAGGGGTGCATATCACCAAAAATCTGTCCTGGTCCACTCATGTCGACGCTATCACCAAGAAAGCACAACAGTGCCTATACTTCCTCAGGAAACTAAGGAAATTCGGCATATCCACATTAACCCTTACCAACTTTTACAGATGCACTATAGAAAGCATCCTATCTGGCTGCATCACAGCCTGGTATGGCAACTGCTCGGCCAAGGAACTTCAGAGAGTCGTGAATGCCACCCAGCCCATCACACAAACCTGCCTCCCATCCATTGATTCCATCTACACCTCCCGCTGCCGGGGGAAAGCGGGCAGCATAATCAAGGATCCCTCCCACCCGGCTTACTCACTTTTCCAACTTCTTCCATTGGGCAGGAGATTCAGAAGTCTGAGAACACGCACGAACAGACTCAAAAACAGCTTCTTCCCCACTGTCACCAGACTCCTAAATTACCCTCTTATTGACTGACCTCATTAATACTACACCCTGTTTGCTTCAACCGATGCCAATACTTATGTAGTTACATTGTATATCTTGTGTTGCCCTATTATGTATTCTCATGCATTTTCTTGAATTTTGTTTAATTCCCTTTTCTTTCATGTACTGAATGATCTGTTGAGCTGCTTGCAGAAAAATACTTTTCACTGTACCTCGGTACACGTGACAATAAACAAATCCAATCCAATCCAATCCAATCCAATCCAATATTGTCGTCGCACCAGTTCACCAGTTTCTCTATCTCATTCCTATACTCTGTCTCGTCATTGTTTGAAATCCGACCCACTACGGTGGTGTCATCAGCAAATTTGAAAACCGAGTTGGAGGGAATTTGGCTACACAGTCATAGGTGTATCAGGAATATAGTAGGGGCTGAGGACACAGCCTTGTGGGGCACCGGTGTTGAGGATGATCGTGGAGGAGGTGTTGTTGCCTATCCTTACTGATTGTGGCCTGTGGGTTAGAAAGTTCAGGATCCAGTCGCAGAGGGAGGGGCCGAGGCCAAGGCCACAGAGTTTGGAGATGAGTTTCGTAGGAATGATCGTGTTGAAGGCTGAGCTGTAGTCGATAAATAGGAGTCTGACATAGGTGTCTTTGTTATCTAGGTGTTCCAGGGTAGAGTGCAAGGCCATGGAGATGGCGTCTGCTGTGGACCTGTTGCAGCGATAGGCAAACTGTAGTGGATCAAGGCAATCCGGGAGACTGGAGTTGATTTGTGCTATGACTAACCTTTGGAAGCACTTCATGATGATGGATGTCAGAACCACTGGACAATAGTCATTAAGGCACACTGCTTGGCTTTTTGTTTGGTGCAGGGATGATGGTCGTCTTCTTGAAGCAGATAGGGACCTCAGATTGCAGTAAAGAGAGGTTGAAGATGTCTGCGAATACCCCCGCCAGCTGATTTGCGCAAGACCTGAGTGCTCGTCCGGGTACCCCATCCAGGCCAGTGGCTTTCCATGGTTGACCTTTGAGAAGGCTGTTCTGAAGTCTGCAATGGTGATCTCAGATACAAGTTCATCCAAGGTTCTGGGGTGGAGGGCCCGTGCTCGCTGACCTCTTGCTCAAAGCGTGCACACGCTTACACACGAGCCTGATGCGGCTCCTCCTTCCCATCTCCTCCTCGGCCTGTTGGTGGCCGACCCTCCTTCCTCACCGGCTGTCTCCTGTTCTACTGGGGCAGCTCCGCTGCTGCAGGGTCCTTCCCAAACAGCTCCTGCTCGTACAGCCTCAGTATATCCCCCAGGGTTGCAGCGACTAGGAAGAAGGCCACCAATTCCTGGTTGAATTCTGAAATCCATTGCAGAGGGTGAAAGTCAGACATATTAACATATTAACCAGGTCCACCGGGCTACATGGTGGCCCCAGCCTGACCTGCAGCCCCTTCCCGCTCATGTCACCCTCCCTCCTCCCCCATCCCCACACCAACCCTAGATGTTCCCGCTGGCACTCTACCCTCTGCACCGCATCCTCGACCTCTTGGTGCCTGGCACAGCGGTGGTCTCTCAACCCGGCATCCATCCTTTCTGGCAGGCATCCATTCCTGCCGGTACATTTACCAGTGACTGTCCCTACCCATGCCGATGTAATGCTCCACAGCCCCCAGCCAGCACCCTCCTGTAGGGACTACTGTGGGCATTCCCCTTAGGTGGGCCACGTGATACCCTGCCGGCGGGTGGTGCCCGGCTGTTGGGGGAGTTGGGGGGGTAGAATGGGAGTGGAGTGCGGCGGTGGTTGGGTGGGGGCACCCATACGGCCAGTGTCACTGTGCGCAACCACGGGCCACGGTAGCCGGTCACTGGGGTGTGCAACAAAATGGCTTCCTTACAAGCTTCAACAGTGGCAATCCGTGCCTGGACACCCTGGTCCTGGATGGGTCAAGCGACCCCACGACCCACCCATGGTCACCCCCCGTTACTGCTCCCAGTCCTGTCAGACGCCGCCCCCCAGCCAGTCCTGCCAAAGACAGGTCCAGCAGCCCTTGGTCGCAGCTCTGGGATCATGTCCTACCTCCTCTCTCTCTCTCTGCAGCTGTGGTGCCTGTTTCCCGATGTTTAAACAAGTGAAACCCGCAGTCGGTAACTCCACCTGGCGGAGACGGAGCATCATGGAGGCCCTGGAGAATACCGGGTCAGGCCCGTTAATGATATGCCAACGGCATTTACTATACATGCGGTGTAGAATGCATTGATGCCGCTGTCAAGGCACCGGAGCATGGTATTTCGTCGGGCACCCTGCGGCGGCCACGATTTATGTGATTTTATGTCGCTGGACGGAGAATCCCACCCACAATTTTTTGGCCTCACCTGCTTTCTATGCTACATAATTCCACAGATTCACCAGCCTCTGATTGAAGAGATTTGTCCTCATCACAGTCCCAAATTGTTTACCCCGTATCCTTAGACTGTCACCCCTGATTCTGGACACCCCGACCAGAATTTTCTTCCTGAATCTACTCTGCCCAGTACTGTTAGAACTTTATCGGTTCTATGAGATCCGCCTGCAGTCTTCTAAGCTCCACTGAATATACACAAACCGACTCAATCTCTCCTCATGCGTCAGTCCTGCCATCCCAGGAATCAGATAAGGAGACCAGAATATTCCAGGTGTGGCCTCATATAATACATAATCTTTATTAGTGTCACAAGTAGGCTTACATTAACACTGCAATGAAGTTACTGTGAAAATCCCCTAGTCGCCACACTCCGGCGGCTGATCGGGTATGCAGAGGGAGAATTCAGAATGTCCAAATTACCTAACAGCATTTCTTTCGGGACTTGTGGGAAGAAACTGGAGCACCCGGAGAATACATATGCAGGCATCTGCCTTAAATTTGCCTCCTCAATCATCCTGCCCAAATCACACTGAAGCATCTGTGCATCTTCCACACAGCTCACCTGCAGTGTCATCTGCAAATCTGGAGATATTACATTTAATTCCCTCATCTAAATTATTACTATATATTGTGAATAGCTGGGGTCCCAGCACCGATCCCTGCGGTCCCCCACTAGTCTTCTGAAAATCTGAATAAACCTCATCCACTTACCCCGCTCATCAACTCTACTAGTGACGTACTCAAAGAATTCCAGTAGATTTGTCAAGCATAATTTCCCTTTCATAAATCCTTGCTGATTGTTTGATCCTTTTATTTTTCCAGTGCCTTTCTATTAAATCTTTTATAATAGACTCTAGCATTTTCCCAACTACCAACGTCAGGCTGACTGGTCTATAATTCTGTTTTCTCTCTAACTTCCTTTTTAAATAGTGGGGTTATATTAGCAATCCTCTAATCTGTAGGAACTGTTCCCTCCAGAGTCCATAGAATCTTGGAAGATGACCAGCAATGCATCAATTATTTCGAGGGCCATTTCCTAAAGTACTCTGGGATGTAGATTATCAGGCCTTGGGGATTTATCAAGAGTGAGGAGATATGTTATTCGCCACAGAATTCCTAGCCTCCGACCTGCTCCTGTAGCCATGGTATTTATATGACTACTCCAGATCAGTTTCTAGTCGATGGAAACTCCCGGAATGGTGAAAGTGGGGGATTCAGCGATGGAGATGCCATTGAATGTCAAGGGGCAATGGTTAGATCCTCTCTGTTGAAGATGGTCACCATGGTGCAAATGTTACTTGCCATTTGTGTGCCCAAGCCTGGATATTGTTCAGATCTTGCTGCATTTGGACATGGACTGCTTCATTATCTGAGGAGTTGCAAATGGTGCTGAACATTGTGCAGTCAGCAATTAATGCCTGCACTTCTGATCCTTTGATGGCAGGAAAGTAATTTAGTAAGCAACTGAAGATGGTTGGGCCGAGGGCACTGCCCTGAGGAACTCCTGCAGGGCTGTCCTGGAACTGAGATGACTGATTTCCAAACCACCACAACCATTTGCCTTCGAGTTAGGTACGACTCCAACCAGTGGAAGTTTTTCCCCATGGTTCCCAATGACTCCCGTTTTGCTCAGACTCCTTGTTGCCATACTCAGTCAAATGCTGCCATGGTGTCAAGGACAGTCACTGTCCCTCACTTCTGGAGTTCAGCTCTTTTGTCCATTTAATGAGACAGAGGTAAGTGTTAATGGTAGGGGATAGTTGCATAAAGGTAAGATATAAGAATGTATTAATGGAAGAATAAAGGTCAGTGCTCAGTGAAAACAAAACCTAAGAACAAGTGACAGATGGCACGGTGGGGGAGCGGAAGGGGTGGGGGTGGGGGCATTGAGACAAAAGGGCCAGCCTCTCTATTCTCCAGCCCCATTTTTCGGGCAGCAGTGGGATCGCCGCCACACCGGTAGGGGGCCATTGACAGCGCCCCCCCCCCCCAGCAATTCTCTGGGCCCCGATGGGCCGAGTGGCCAACGAGCTTGGCCCAGTCCCGCCGGCGTGGATTACTCACCTCACACACGGCGGGACCTGGAAGGTAAGTGTGCGGCCGTCCTGGAGGGGGGTCAGAGGGATCCGACCCCGGAGTGGGGCCCCACGGTGGCCTGGCCCGCGATCGGGGCCTACCGATCGGCGTGTGGGCTGGTTCCGTGGGGGCCTACTTTACTCCACACCGGGCCCCTGTAGGGCTCCGCCATATTGCCTGGGGACCAGAGTGGAGAAAGGAACCCCCACACATGTGCGGAAATACGTCGACCGTTCCGTGCATGCAGGGACTCACGCGGGCCATTTCCCGCCGGCTGGAGCTGCGGGGACGACTCCGGCGGCAACCTAGTCCCCTAGAAAGGTGAGAATTCCTTACTTTCAGGGGCCGTTGATGCCGGAGTTGTTGGCGCTGGGTTTCCCGATGGCGTGGGGACATAGCCCCATTTTTAGAGAATCCCGCCCAAGGTGTTTGGGAAATAAAAAAAGATCAAGATGGAGGAGAAAGATCACAGTCTAAATTTGTTCAAGTGTTTAGGAACACAGATAGAATGTTGCCATTTATTGCAAGGGAAATGGAATATAGAAGTAGGAGGTTTTGCTACACCCTTTGTACAGGGTGTTGGGGAGTCCACATCCAGAGTACTGAATGCAGTTTGATCTCCTTGTTTAAGAAAGGATTTAATTGCATTGGAAACAGTTCAGAGAAAGTTCACATGACTGATTCCTGAGATGAAGGGTTTTTGTATAAGAATGGTTGGACATTTTCAAAAAGAATGTTTGCCTTTATTTCAAAGGGGATGGAGTATGAAAACAGAGAAGTCTTACTGAATCTATACAAGCCACTAGTTAACCACACCTGGAATACTGTGAACAGTTTCAGCCCCTTATCTAAGAGAGATATACTGGCAATAGAGGAGATCCAGAGAAGGTTCACTAGGTTGATCCCGGGTATGAAGGAATTTTCTTATGAGAAGAGGTTGAGTATATTGGCATGTACTCATTGGAGTTTAAAATAATGAGAGGAGGCCTTAGGAATTCTCACTGGGCTTGTCAGGATAGATGCTGAGAAGTTGTTTACCCTTGTGTGAGAGTCTAGGACCAGCAGCAATAAACTCAGAGTACGTGGTCACCCATTTAAGACAGGAATGAGGAGGAATTTCTTCTCTCAGAGAATACTGAATCTGTAGAATTCATTATCACAGAGAGCTTTAGAGGCTGGGTCATTAACTACGTTCAAGGCTGAAATCAGGCAGATTGTTAACCAGTAAAGGAATCAAGGGTTATAGGGATAAGGTGGGAAAGTGGAGTTGAGGGCAGCAGAGCAGAGCTACTGATCAGCTGTTCTGGGGAAATTTGCATACGTGCAGTGCGGTCAGCCTAAGTTGAAGGTGAATCTGCGAAGGGGACCCGAGGAGTTTGAGTGAAGGCAATCATCCAGCAGAGGGCAGCAGAGCAGAGCTACTGATCAGCTGTTCTGGGGAAATTTGCATACGTGCAGTGCGGTCAGCCTAAGTTGAAGGTGAATCTGCGAAGGGGACCCGAGGAGTTTGAGTGAAGGCAATCATCCAGCAGAGGGCAGCAGAGCAGAGCTACTGATCAGCTGTTCTGGGGAAATTTGCATACGTGCTGTGCGGTCAGCCTAAGTTGAAGGTGAATCTGCGAAGGGGACCCGAGGAGTTTGAGTGAAGGCAATCATCCAGCAGAGGGCAGCAGAGCAGAGCTACTGATCAGCTGTTCTGGGGAAATTTGCATACGTGCATTGCGGTCAGCCTAAGTTGAAGGTGAATCTGCGAAGGGGACCCGAGGAGTTTGAGTGAAGGCAATCATCCAGCAGAGGGCAGCAGAGCAGAGCTACTGATCAGCTGTTCTGGGGAAATTTGCATACGTGCAGTGCGGTCAGCCTAAGTTGAAGGTGAATCTGCGAAGGGGACCCGAGGAGTTTGAGTGAAGGCAATCATCCAGCAGAGGGCAGCAGAGCAGAGCTACTGATCAGCTGTTCTGGGGAAATTTGCATACGTGCAGTGCGGTCAGCCTAAGTTGAAGGTGAATCTGCGAAGGGGACCCGAGGAGTTTGAGTGAAGGCAATCATCCAGCAGAGGGCAGCAGAGCAGAGCTACTGATCAGCTGTTCTGGGGAAATTTGCATACGTGCAGTGCGGTCAGCCTAAGTTGAAGGTGAATCTGCGAAGGGGACCCGAGGAGTTTGAGTGAAGGCAATCATCCAGCAGAGGGCAGCAGAGCAGAGCTACTGATCAGCTGTTCTGGGGAAATTTGCATACGTGCAGTGCGGTCAGCCTAAGTTGAAGGTGAATCTGCGAAGGGGACCCGAGGAGTTTGAGTGAAGGCAATCATCCAGCAGAGGGCAGCAGAGCAGAGCTACTGATCAGCTGTTCTGGGGAAATTTGCATACGTGCAGTGCGGTCAGCCTAAGTTGAAGGTGGTTTGTGGAGAGGCTGTTGGCAAGTGACAGTTAAACCCGAAACACTTTGTGAGTGGTTCCCACCCTACCTCCTCCTCTAACCAACCCCCCCACCCCACGGTGGTTGGGAAGCGGGAGCAGGGGCCTGTCGTGAAGGTGAGTGAGTGCCTTTAAATTTGCTTACCTTTGAGCGGGAGCAGGGTTTGAGGTAATATCAGGTAAGCTCTTCCTTTCTTTTTCTTGTTTTTTTTTTAATCTAGAGGTGATGTCAGGGAAGGCAGTACAATGCTCCTCCTGCAGAATGTTTGAGGTGAGGGACGCAGTCAGTGTCCCTGCTGATTACATCTGTGGGAAGTGCACCCAACTCCAGCTCCTCAAAAACCGTGTTAGGGACCTGGAGCTTGAGCTGGATGAACTTCGGATCATTCGGGAGGCAGAGGGGGTCATAGATAGGAGCTTCAGAGAAATAGTTACACCAAAGACTGGAGATAGATGGGTAACTGTAAGAGGGACTGGGAAGAAGCAGTCAGTGCAGGGACCCCCTGCGGTCGTTCCCCTGAGTAACAAGTATACCGTTTTGGATACTTGTGGGGGGGACGACTTACCAGGGGTAAGCCATGGGGTACGGGCCTCTGGCATGGAGTCTGTCCCTGTTGCTCAGAAGGGAAGGGGGGAAAGGAGTAGAACATTAGTAATTGGGGACTCAATAGTCAGGGGCACAGATAGGAGATTTTGTGGGAGCGAGAGAGACTCACGTTTGGTATGTTGCCTCCCAGGTGCAAGGGTACGTGATGTCTCGGATCGTGTTTTCCGGGTCCTTAAGGGGGAGGGGGAGCAGCCCCAAGTCGTAGTCCACATTGGCACTAACGACATAGGTAGGAAAGGGGACAAGGATGTCAGGCAGGCCTTTAGGGAGCTAGGATGGAAGCTCAGAGCGAGAACAAACAGAGTTGTTATCTCTGGGTTGTTGCCCGTGCCACGTGATAGTGAGATGAGGAATAGGGAGAGAGAGCAATTAAACACGTGGCTACAGGGATGGTGCAGGCGGGAGGGATTCAGATTTCTGGATAACTGGGGCTCTTTCTGGGGAAGGTGGGACCTCTATAGACAGGATGGTCTACATCTGAACCTGAGGGGCACCAATATCCTGGGGGGGAGATTTGTTAGTGCTCTTTGGGGGGGTTTAAACTAATTCAGCAGGGGCATGGGAACCTGGATTGTAGTTTTAGGGTACGGGAGATTGAGAGTATAGAGGTCAGGAGCACAGATTTGACTTCGCAGGAGGGTGCCAGTGTTCAGGTAGGTGGTTTGAAGTGTGTCTACTTCAATGCCAGGAGTATACGAAATAAGGTAGGGGAACTGGCAGCATGGGTTGGTACCTGGGACTTCGATGTTGTGGCCATTTCAGAGACATGGATAGAGCAGGGACAGGAATGGTTGTTGCAGGTTCCGGGGTTTAGGTGTTTTAGTAAGCTCAGAGAAGGGGGCAAAAGAGGGGGAGGTGTGGCGCTGCTAGTCAAGGACAGTATTACGGTGGCGGAAAGGATGCTAGATGGGGACTCTTCTTCCGAGGTAGTATGGGCTGAGGTTAGAAACAGGAAAGGAGAGGTCACCCTGTTGGGAGTTTTCTATAGGCCACCTAATAGTTCTAGGGATGTAGAGGAAAGGATGGCGAAGATGATTCTGGAAAAGAGCGAAAGTAACAGGGTAGTTGTTATGGGAGACTTTAACTTTCCAAATATTGACTGGAAAAGATATAGTTCGAGTACATTAGATGGGTCATTCTTTGTACAATGTGTGCAGGAGGGTTTCCTGACACAATATGTTGACAGGCCAACAAGAGGCGAGGCCACATTGGATTTGGTTTTGGGTAATGAACCAGGCCAGGTGTTAGATCTGGAGGTAGGTGAGCACTTTGGAAACAGTGACCACAATTCGGTGACCTTTACGTTAGTGATGGAAAGGGATAAGTATACCCCGCAGGGCAAGAGTTATAGCTGGGGGAAGGGCAATTATGATGCCATTAGACATGACTTAGGATGTGTTGGTTGGAGAAGTAGGCTGCAAGGGTTGGGCACACTGGATATGTGGAGCTTGTTCAAGGAACAGCTATTGCATGTTCTTGATAAGTACGTACCAGTCAGGCAGGGAGGAAGGGGTCGAGCGAGGGAACCGTGGTTTACCAAAGAAGTGGAATCTCTTGTTAAGAGGAAGAAGGAGGCCTATGTGAAGATGAGGCGTGAAGTTTCAGTTGGGGCGCTTGATATTTACAAGGAAGCGAGGAAGGATCTAAAGAGAGAGCTGAGACGAGCAAGGAGGGGACATGAGAAGTCTTTGGCAGGTAGGATCAAGGAAAACCCAAAAGCTTTCTATAGGTATGTCAGGAATAAAAGAATGACTAGGGTAAGAGTAGGGCCAGTCAAGGACAGTGGTGGGAAGTTGTGTGTGGAGGCTGAGGAGATAAGCGAGATACTAAATGAATACTTTTCGTCAGTATTCACTCAAGAAAAAGATAATATTGTGGAGGAGAATGCTGAGACCCAGGCTATTAGAATAGATGGCATTGAGGTGCGTAGGGAAGAAGTGTTGGCAATTCTGGACAAGGTGAAAATAGATAAGTCCCCGGGGCCGGATGGGATTTATCCTAGGATTCTCTGGGAAGCCAGGGAAGAGATTGCTGAGCCTTTGGCTTTGATTTTTAGGTCATCATTGGCTACAGGAATAGTGCCAGAGGACTGGAGGATAGCAAATGTGGTCCCTTTGTTCAAGAAGGGGAGTAGAGATAACCCCGGTAATTATAGGCCGGTGAGCCTAACGTCTGTGGTGGGTAAAGTCTTGGAGAGGATTATAAAAGATACGATTTATAATCATCTAGATAGGAATAATATGATTAGGGACAGTCAGCATGGTTTTGTGAAGGGTAGGTCATGCCTCACAAACCTTATCGAGTTCTTTGAGAAGGTGACTGAACAGGTAGACGAGGGTAGAGCAGTTGATGTGGTGTATATGGATTTCAGTAAAGCGTTTGATAAGGTTCCGCACGGTCGTCTATTGCAGAAAATACGGAGGCTGGGGATTGAGGGTGATTTAGAGATGTGGATCAGAAATTGGCTAGTTGAAAGAAGACAGAGAGTGGTAGTTGATGGGAAATGTTCAGAATGGAGTTCAGTTACGAGTGGCGTACCACAAGGATCTGTTCTGGGGCCGTTGCTGTTTGTCATTTTTATAAATGACCTAGAGGAGGGCGCAGAAGGATGGGTGAGTAAATTTGCAGACGACACTAAAGTCGGTGGAGTTGTAGACAGTGCGGAAGGATGTTGCAGGTTACAGAGGGACATAGATAAGCTGCAGAGCTGGGCTGAGAGGTGGCAAATGGAGTTTAATGTGGAGAAGTGTGAGGTGATTCACTTTGGAAAGAATAACAGAAATGCGGAATATTTGGCTAATGGTAAAATTCTTGGTAGTGTGGATGAGCAGAGGGATCTCGGTGTCCATGTACATAGATCCCTGAAAGTTGCCACCCAGGTTGATAGGGTTGTGAAGAAGGCCTATGGTGTGTTGGCCTTTATTGGTAGAGGGATTGAGTTCCGGAGCCATGAGGTCATGTTGCAGTTGTACAAAACTCTAGTACGGCCGCATTTGGAGTATTGCGTACAGTTCTGGTCGCCTCATTATAGGAAGGACGTGGAAGCTTTGGAACGGGTGCAGAGGAGATTTACCAGGATGTTGCCTGGTATGGAGGGAAAATCTTATGAGGAAAGGCTGATGGACTTGAAGTTGTTTTCGTTAGAGAGAAGAAGGTTAAGAGGTGACTTAATAGAGGCATACAAAATGATCAGAGGGTTAGATAGGGTGGACAGCGAGAGCCTTCTCCCGCGGATGGAGGTGGCTAGCACAAGGGGACATAGCCTTAAATTGAGGGGTAATAGATATAGGACAGAGGTCAGAGGTGGGTTTTTTACGCAAAGAGTGGTGAGGCCGTGGAATGCCCTACCTGCAACAGTAGTGAACATGCCAACATTGAGGGCATTTAAAAATTTATTGGATAAGCATATGGATGATAAGGGCATAGTGTAGGTTAGATGGCCTTTAGATTTTTTCCATGTCGGTGCAACATCGAGGGCCGAAGGGCCTGTACTGCGCTGTATCGTTCTATGTTCTATGTTCTATAACAGATCACTGTCTCATTAAATGGCAAAGCAGACTCAATGGGCCAAATGGTCCACTTCTGCTCCTACATCTTATGGTCTTATTTAGGCTTGTATTCATTGAAGTTTAAAAAAATGGGAGGTGATCTTATTGAAACATATAAGATTCTGAGGGGACTTGACAGGGTCGATGCTGAAAGGGTTTTTCCCCTTGTGAGAGAGATTGTAACTACAGGATATGGATTAAAAGTAAGGGCTCTCCCATTTAAGAGGGAGATGGGGAGAATTATTTTTCTTTTGGAGCCGTTAGTCTGTGGAATTCTCTTCTCCCGAGAACCATGGAGGTAGGTTCATTAAGTCTGTTCAAGGCCGAGCTTTATAGAGTCTTCACTGACACAAAGTCAAAGGGTACAGAAAAGGGGAGGCCACAATCAGATGAGCCATGAGTGTACCAAATGACGGAATAGGCTCGAGCGGCCAAATGGCATAGTTCCGCTCCTAATTCTTTATAATAATCTTTATTGTCACAAGTAGGTTTACATTAACACTGCATGAAGTTACTGTGAAAACCCCCAGTCGGCACACACTGGCACCTGTTTGGGTACACAGATGTAAAATTCAGAATGTCCAAATTACCTAACAGCACGTCTTTTGGGACTTGTGGGAGGAAACCGGAGCACCCGGAGGAAACCCACGCACACACAGGGAGAACATGCAGACTCCGTACAGACAGTGACCCAAGCCGGGAATCGAGCCTGGGACCCTGGAGCTCTGAAGTAACAGCGCTACCCATTGTGCTACCATGCTGCCCATATGTAAATTCATGTTATTATGCAGGTTTGTATGTAAATCTCCCCTCACAGCAACTCTTCCCTCCATTATTTAATCTCTACACCCTCTCTGTAAAAATAGTTATTCAATGTAGCAGGATACTGGCCCCAGCGCTTTTCAGGTGAAGACTGTTCCAACAGTACAGCTTCCTGTTCCCCCAGTCCTGGCGTCATTACTCAATGAATTGATCTGCACTTCTCCCACACCAACCTTTGTGCCCTGCATTCAATTCATTGATCTTCTTTAGTTTACCAATTCCAACTTGTTCATGGTCCAGGTCCACATCCAGAGATTGTGGTTTATCTGGTTCTGCTTTCTAATCTAGCCCATAATTCTTCATACTCCTTTAGAATAATCTTTTTCTCCTACTTGTGTCGTTGATCCTGTGGACCACGACAACTGGTTCCGTACCCTGCCACTCCAATGTCTACTCCAGTTCTGAGAGGATGCCATCAACCCTGGTACCAGGCAAGCAACATAACATTTGGGACTCAAGCTCTCACTGGAGAAAACAATATTTATCCCCATCATATCTTTCTGCTGAAGTGCATTGGTTTCTGAGCCAATTATGTTGCCTTGTTGAGCCTGGAGGACATTTGGACTCACCCCACACACCCCTAAATATATAAGTGCTGTTACAGTACCCGGACCAGACCCCAATTTATATCAGGAAACCAGATGAGAAACACCAACAACTTTTCGATTCATAAACTGTAGGGAAAGGATACTCCAGACGTGATTCCACTGACAACTAAACATCTTTAATATTAAAACAAACTTTATTCTTAACACGGGATTAACCCCATTAACATTCAGGAAAAAACAGCTTTTCAATAAACAGTTAAGCAGTTCGAGAAAAAAAAAAGTTATTTGAGCTACTTTCCCATCTACTTCTAAACTTTTAATTATGCAAAATCCACACATGCAGGTGAAAAGCAACTTGTTAACACAATGAACACTCAATGGCTGACATATTTATGCACAAATTCCATGAGAGAGAAGCTTTCAGAAATCTGTCTGAGACACAAACCTCCTTTCCTCCAAAACCCAAAGCAGAACTCTCAAAATGAAACTAAAAACAATAGACACAGGGCAGGACTGAATGCAAAACGTTAAACAGATCCAGCCCTCCCATGAATGACATTGCTGTCTGCTTGGCTATTACCCCTTAATCACAGCTTTAGTAGGCATATAATGTGGAGACTTTACCCAAAGTTCTTCTGATAACATTGCTGCAGTAGACACACAACACAATATATCTAAAACAATTCCCAACATTCATCACAGTGCATTACTGCTCCTCTCTGGACTGCAGCAGAATCAATACCATATCGCTAGTGAGAGATGTTCAGCTTCAACAGCGGCTCCTTACCTTCAGCCTCTGGGTTTGGCGAGGCCGATTGAGGATCCAGTAACAGAAGATTAGAAATGTCAGAGCATGTTGTTTCTGAGCCTATTACACTGCCTTAACAAGCCTGGAGCCTGAAGGCAGGCAGCAAATGCTACCGAGACTGCATATCTCTAACTGCTGTTGTGGTACAGTTCATGCTGCAGTCCAGACAGTGGCACAGATGCATTGATTTAATGGAGTTTTGTGCTCTAATCAGGCCAGTTTTAAGTTGTTCCTTGCTGTCTACCCAGTAAAAAAAGGAAAAAAGAAGGGCGCGATTCTCCACCATCATTACGCCCTCACTCAAGCGAAACAAGGCTGGTGAATTGCGGGAGAGGCCAAAAAGGAGAACCGTGCCAGGAGAAAAACAGTTTGTGATGCAACCAGCCTGCTTTTGTAGGCGGAATCAGGAAGTGGTCACACTGGTGCCGAATAGTACTGCCTTTTAAAAACATGAACAAGGCCGAACGGCTTCCGTGGGGAGCCGAGGAGGTTGTTCTGGGCCAGGGTTTAGAGAATCCCAAAGTGTATCATGGAGTTCAGCTGGCCCACAACTTTTAATAGATTGTGGTATGGGGAGGACATGGCCCGCTCTACAGGTGTGGCACAGCAGAAATGGAAAAGTATTTTTCAAAGCAAAACAATGTTTATTCTATGAACTCAAGTTAACCTTTTTAAAACATACAGTGAACACCTTAGCAACCATCAATTCAAATATAACCCCCAAAGAATACAACACTAAGTAAGCCTTAAGCTGTCGTTTTAACATCCAAAAACCTTTAAACAGAAGCACATCAGGTTAAAGTCACTGCTGAGAGCAGTTATTAGTTTTAAATCACCAAAGGATCGATTTACAGTCTTTAGATTACAGGGAGACAGGGTGACTGCAGCTCTCCTGCTCTGAAAACGAAACTAAAACACACCCTGCTGCAAACAACATAAAACAAAAGTAAAAAGATGACAGACAGCCCAGCTCCATCCACACTCTGACATCACTGATAAACACCATTTCTTGAAGGTACATTTCTTAAACACTGATTTCTTAAAGGTACTCTCACATGACAAGGTGAGTAACCATCTTTGTTCACAGGCAAAGAGCCCAGGGTAGCTACCCCAGTGCTCGGCAGGGGGTGAGGATCCTTTGCTGGGGGCTGGGGGAAGTCAACCACGGCTGGGGTGGGCCACCATGGAGGGGAAAGTGCTGGGGGGGGGCATCCACTGGCGGCACCATCATGCCCAGCCGCTGGATCATGTTTACCCATTCCAGGGGCAACCCTAGCCCCCACCGACTACTGAAGCCTCTGGTCGTGCGGCTGAAGACTTTTGCTAATTGCTAATTGGCAATCGTGGTTAAGTAAGCACTTCACACCACCCGGGGGTGGGCGGGCCATGTAGCATGCGTGTCAGTGCCTCGCATTCCAATCAGACTGTGATGCCTGGGCACTGTGCCTGAACGCTACAGGAGGCAACACTACACACGTGGCAGCAAACATCCAAACACCCAGGGTATAGGACACATCTCCAGGGACATGCCCACAGCCGGAGTGTTGGTGATTGCCACTGGGAGGGGCCACTGCCCGGTCCAGATGACGTTATGAGTGGGTGTCCGGGGTACAGGGTCTGGGGTCCGGTGAGGGGGGCTCGTTGCAGGCATGAGTTCGTGGACTAGGCGTTCCGGTTGGGGGGAGGGGGGGGGGAGGCGAAATCAATGGTTTGTCAGTCTCACACCCTCACCCACTTCTTTACAGATGTTGAACGCCACAGGAATATTGGACCCAGAACTTGCCCTAATGGTGCTGCTGGTAGCCCGGACGGCCAGACACCGGAGACAGTGGCGACAGCAATGTCTGTAGAGCTGGAGATGTCGATCATGTGCCTGACCCCGCCTCACCCCCTGAGGACCCGGCCACTTATCAAGCAAGGGAGCAATGTGGCAGGGGAGTCCAGTGAGGGCCCAGAGTGTACAGGCTTTGCTGGTCATTTGAACAGATGACACACAGCACATGCTGCAGGCAGCTCCGCCTCAACAAGGAGATGATGCGGCACCTGTCCTTCGCAGACTTTGCATCGCGTGGAGGAGGACACCTGCTCCCGGCAGCTGTTAAGGTCACTGCAGCCCTGAACATTTACGCATCAGGATCATTCCAGGGCTCAAGCAGGGACCTGTGTGGTACCTCATAGGCCACAGCCCATAGGTGCATCCGGCAGATCATGGATCCTCTGTTTGCTTTGGTGGAAAACGACATCATCTTTGACATGGAACAAGCTCAGCAAGATGCCCGCGCTGCAAGTTTCTCCGTCATTGCCGGGATGCACCAGGTCCAGAGAGTAATGGATGCTACGCATGTGGCCCTGCGCTCACCAGGCCATCTGGGAGTGTCCTAATTAACAGAAAGGGGTTCCACCCCATCAACATACAGCCTGTGTGCGACCATCAGATGAAGATAATGCGTGCACGCTACACGTGGAATGTCCACAACAGCTACATCGTGGGGGGCAGTAAGTCATCCCCGGCTTCTTCGAGGAGAACCCCAGGATGGGCAGCTGGTGCTTGGCAAATAAGAGGTACCCGCTGAGGACCTGGATAATGACGCCAGTGCAGAAGTGGGTGACCGAAGCAGAGACATGGTAAAATGAGGCCCCTGTGGCCAACCATTGACTGGTGCATTGGACTCCGCAAGATGTGGTTCCGATGCCTCGACCGCTCCGATGGTGCACTGCAGTAAACACCCCCCCCCCCCGACCTCCCCAAGAGGGCCCCCACTTTGTGGTGGTCTGTTCTGCACTCCACAACCGCACAGAGCAGCGGGGCAGTGATCTGGAGGTTAGTGATGAGGAACATGTGACCACTTCCAAGGAGGAGGACGACGAGGTGGTGCCGGACCAGCAGGGGTAGGAGGACGAGGCCAGGGAGGAACTGAGGACCAGCCGGAGGCTGCAGGACAGGCAGCAGCGGTGAGGGTCCGGCAAGCACGGAGGGAGGGAGGACCTCATTCTTGCCCAATTCACTTAGGACGTGGCCTGTTCCATCATCTCCCACTCCCATTTCCCACTCTCCCAGGGCCTGTGCCTCATCACTCAGGGTGCTGGGACTGTGTTGGCATGGTCAGCGGGTCACTGTCGAGGGCAGGAGGGTGATAATAACCCACAGAGAGCTGGGCGCTGGTGCTCCTCAATCTATGCCATAGTCTGCCCCCTGCCTGTCTGCTGAGAGCTCGCTCACACCCATCACCTGCACGCAGTGTGCCAGGGGAGGGGCGGATATCTGGAGAGATGGGACAGGGGTTCGGAGGATGGCCCGCATTGCAGAAGAAAGTGACAGAGGCATCATACTGGTTGGCACAAAGATGTTTATTGTGTTTTACAATTCCCCACCCACCGAACCCCCCCCCCCCCCCCCCCCCCCACCCCGTCCCCCTCCCCCGGTGCTCTCAGTGATCCTCAATGTGTTTTCCCTTCTTAGCTCTACCACTACATCTATGTGTCTCCCCAGAATGTACATCTGAGGCGGAGGTAGCCAGATGCCTACCTCATCCCGTGGCCTTCTGAGCCCCTTCTGGCGGGCATCCTCTGGGGGCTCTGGGGCCAGAGGGCATTGGCTCACTTGTCGGCGGCACATGCACAACCATGCCGCCCTGACATGTGTGCTGACTGCGGCCTCATCAGAGGGGCGGAACTCTGGCGTGCTGGTGGCCATCATCCTGCATCATCTGGCTCTGCCAGCCTTGGCTGTTCCCCATGGTCTGCACCATCGTGTCGCGCCCTCACCGATGCTCCTCAGTGAATGAGACAAGCTCCGCAGCACCTCGGCCATTTCCATCTGAGAGCGGGACATGTCCTGCAGAACCTCATCAGGCTCAGTCTGGTAGTGGGTGACATTCGCCAGTGAGCCGGACATTAGCCTAGACTCTCAGCCATGGCCATCACTGACTGCGTGACACCTTGGACACCTTCACTAATGGTGCTGACATCGTAAACCAGACTCTCCACTGCGGTCACCACCGTTGCAATGTTGGCCTCGGTGCTATGCATTTCCAGCAACAGCTCCAACACCATAACCTCTAGGACTCCACCAAGCAGCTATGGATGTAAATCAGCAGCAGAGTGGTGCTCACCAGGCTGTGCCCCAGAAGCAGTTCACTGACATCTCCCACCGATGTGCGTGTATATGCATTGGTGGAAGGTGGGGATGACAGCTGTGGCATCCTAGGACCTCTCCTCCAAGGTGGTCTCATGGGAGACTGGAGAGGGGGCCAGCCGGGATGGGCCGGCGCCGTTAACGGGATGACCCACGGGAGAATGGCCATGTGGTCAGTGGGAGTGATGTGTCACTCAGCAATAACAACTCACGTTTGACAGGTCCTCTGGGTGGAGCCCAGCGGTTCCTCACCTCTGCGGCATCCGCCAGCCTCCGTGTTGGTGACTGCGGTGCCCTTGCCCACACCCGTCACCTCCAGCGCACACTTCTCGAAGGTGGTGAGGGTTCTGATGTCCGGCACACAATCGTCAGTTTGGGTCATCTCCTGCCGATTGTGGGAGAGGTTTTCCTGAGAAGACATAGAGAGGGCATCACGCGTGCGTCACAGCGGTAGGAAGGGTGGGGGGTGGTAGGGAGTGGGGGGTGGGGGGATGACGGAAGGTTTGGGGAGTGAAGGGAACGGGTGGAGGGAGGGCTGGGGGTCGCATGGTGAGTTTGGGCTGGCTGCTCTCCCATGCAGGCAGAAAGGTCTTGGGGGGGGGGGGGTGTGGTAGTATAACTAGGGGTATTACGGTACCTTCAGATGTGAGCTGCCATTGGTGCAGAGGACTCGCTGCCCATTGGCCCGGGTAAGTCATGTGCATCTCAGCCGATTGGCTGAGAGGTAGGTAGCTCCGCCTACAGGGCAGGGTATACGAACCCATGTTCCCCGGCAGTCGGTCATTCTTCTGTACGTCTGCTGCTGGGCACACATCTTGTGCATTAAAGCCTTTTGTTTGGATCATATCTTCGCTTCGTGTCCAATTGATGGTGCATCAGGGGGTGACGGTGCCTTGGCATCGCCCCAGGCTGCGCTGGCTGCCCTATGGATGACCCTGCTGGACCCTAGGGAGAACAGGACATTACGCGTGACCTCCAGAGTGCCCAGTAGCCTCCCCAGGTCTGCGTCCCGAACCTTGGGGCCGGTCTCCTGGGTGCCATTGTTGCGAGCTGGCTGGGGTTGGCTGAGCAAGTGCAGCTTAAGTGCTGCTCAACCTTGTTCGCAGGGGGCTGGTGGGGGGGGGGTGCTGGTGAATCAGCTGGTGAGCCTTCGTTTGCGGCGAGAAACCTATGAGGTCTCAATAAGTCGACCAATTAACGTTGAATAATGTTGCCGGCTTTGCTCGGCTGAGCACCAGGAACCTCGTGGCAATTCCTGCTCGCTCCAACACTTCAAAGTCTTTCTGGAGAATCGCGCCCGAAGAGTCTTGCAGGTATGTCGAGCTGAATTTTCCGTTTGAGAAACTAGGCCCTGACGATGGGATTGAATGGGGGTGTTCAGTGGACTGGTCCATATTTAAGAACTCAGCGACCAACTTAAATGAGTATGCCACCACCGTTACAGACTTCATCAGCAAATGTGTGGACGACTGCGTGCCAAAGAAAGCAGTACGTACGTTCCCCAACCGGAAACCATGGCTCAATCACGAGATTGACTCCTTACTGAAGGACAGGTCTCAGACGTTCAAGTCAGGTGACCCTGACCTATACAAGAAATCCAGGTACGACCTCCGCAAAGCCATTCGAGATGCCAAGACAGAATATCAGACCAAGCTAGAGTCACAGACTAGCGTTACAGATTCTCGGCAGTTGTGGCAAGGCCTGAACAACATAACGGGCTACAAAGCGAAGCTGAGCAGTATCTCCAACAGCAGCGCACCCCTCCCCAATGAACTCAAGCATTCTATGCTCAGTTCAAGCAGGAAACCAACAATCTACTGTCGAGTTCCCTAGCAGCCCATAACCCATAACACACCCATACCCACCATTACAGCTTCCAAAGTCAGATCGGCCTTCCTGAAAGTGAACCCTCGGAAGGCGACGGGTCCGGACGGGATCCCTGGTTGTGCACTCAGAACCAGCGCGGACCAGCTGGCAAATGTGTTCGCGGACATCTTTAACCTGTCCCTACTCTGCTCCGAGGTCCCCACCTGCTTCAAGATCACATAGAACATAGAACAGTACAGCACAGCACAGGCCCTTTGGCCCTCGATGTTGTGCCGAGCATTCTCCGAAACCAAGATCAAGCTATCCCACTCCCTGTCATTCTGGTGTGCTCCATATGCCTATCCAATACCGCTTGAAAGTGTCCGACTCCACTATCACAACAGGCAGTCCATTCCACATCCTAACCACTCTCTGAGTAAAGAACCGACCTCAGACTTCCCTCCTATATCTCCCACCCTGAATCTTATAGTTATGCCCCCTTGTAACAGCTACATCCACCCGAGGAAACAGTCTCTGAACGTCCAATCTCTCTAATCAGCTTATAAACCTCTATTAAGTCGCCTCTCATTCTCCTCCACTCCAAAGAGAAAAGCCCTAGCTCCCTCAACCTTTCCTCATAAGACCTGACCTGCAAACCAGGCAGCATCCTGGTAAATCTCCTTTGCACCCTTTCCAATGCTTCCACATCCTTCCTATAATGAGGTGACCAGAACTGCACACAATACTCCAAATGTGGTCTCACCAGGGTCATGTACAGTTGCAGCATAACCCCGCGGCTCTTAAACTCAAGCCCCCTGTTAATAAACGCTAACACACTATAGGCCTTCTTCACAGCTCTATCCACTTGAGTGACAACCTTCGGAGATCTGTGGGCATGAACCCCAAGATCTCTCTGTTCCTCCACATTCCTCAGAACCCTGCCGTTGACCCTGTAATCTGCATTCAAATTTTTTCTACCAAAATGAATCACCTCGCACTTAGAACATAGAACAGTACAGCACAGAACAGGCCCTTCGGCCCTCGATGTTGTGCCGAGCAATGATCACCCTACTCAAACCCACGTATCCACCTTATACCGTAACCCAAACAACCCCCCCTTAACCTTACTTTTTAGGACACTACGGGCAATTTAGCATGGCCAATCCACCTAACCCGCACATCTTTGGACTGTGGGAGGAAACCGGAGCACCCGGAGAAAACCCACGCACACACGGGGAGGACGTGCAGACTCCGCACATACAGTGACCCAGCCGGGAATCGAACCTGGGACCCTGGAGCTGTAAAGCATTTATGCTAACCACTATGCCACCGTGCTGCCCCATCAGGGTTAAACTCCATCTGCCATTTTTTCCCCCAGCTCTGCATCCTATCAATGTCTCTTTGCAGCCAACAACAGCCCTCCACCTCATCCACTACTCCACCAATCTACTGACCCACCCTTCAGCCCCCTCCTCCAAGGCATTGATAAAAATCACAAATAGCAGAGGACCCAGCAATGATCCCTGTGGTACACCGCTGGTAACTGGTCTCCAGTCTGAAAATTTTCCATCCACCACCACCCTCTGTCTTCTATGTGATAGCCAGTTCCTTATCCAATTGGCCAAATTTCCCTCTATCCCGCACCTCCTTACTTTCTTCATGAGCCGACCATGGGGAACCTTATCAAACACCTTACTAAAATCCATGTATACGACATCAACTGCTCTACCTTCATCTACACACTTAGTTACCTCCACAAAGAATTCAATTAAATTTGTGAGGCAAGACTTACCTTTCACTAATCCGTGTTGACTATCCCGAATTAAGCTGCATCTTTCCAAATGGTCATAAATCCTATCCTTCAGGACCTTTTCCATTAACTTACCGACCACCGAAGTAAGACAGGCAGCATAATCAAAGGCCCCTCCCACCCGGCTTACTTACTCTTCCAACTTCTTCCATCGGGCAGGAGATACAGAAGTCTGAGAACATGCACAAACAGACTCAAAAACAGCTTCTTCCCCACTGTCACCAGACTCCTAAACGATCCTCTTATGGACTGACCTCATTAACACTACACCCTGTATGCTTGACCCGTTGCCGGTGTTTATGTAGTTACATTGTGTACCCTGTGTTGCCCTATAGTGTATTTTCTTTTATTTACTTTTCTTTTCATGTACTTAATGAGCTGTTGAGCTGCTCGCTATAAAATACTTTTCACTGTACCTCGATACATGTGACAATCCAATCCACAGTCCCGGTGGGGTGGTGGCTGTAGGAGCTATCCAGGACATGCTAACGGACCCGCACTTGTGCCGTATGGAACTAGTGCAATTCCAACACATGCCGCTGTGTGATTTGCAGTGGGAGGGATTGGCACTGGAGAGCCTGACAGGCTGCAGCTGCATATCGACATTCCACTCCCCACATACTGTCATTCTATCCTAGATGCCGTGGAGGAGAGGCAAACACCCTGTTCCCCAGGGTGGGAAGGAGGCTGTCAGCCGCCGATGTCAACCGGGCCTGGGTGGAAGTGGCAGAGACCATGAGCACTGTGGGCCCCACCCGAGGACTGGACAATAGTGCAGAAAGAAGCTGCACAACCTCCTCAGGTCGGCCCGGGTGAGTCACCCACTCCATTCCCCTGGCACCATCTTCATCCTGTGCACCCCATATCCATCACCTTTACCCCCCACCCCCATCAGGCCCCACCAGGCGGACTGGCAGGCTGTGCTGGGTGAGAAAGGGCACCCCTTCTGGCTAGCTGCGTCTCTGGCATCGCTTCTGCTCCACACTCCCGTAACCCACTCCCCACCTGGAGGGCGATCGCCCCCCACCTGCGCCACATGTCAAAACACATACTACACACCATGGCCGGGCACTCTGCATACACAGGCCACTAGCTGCGGACCCCCTGTGCTGCCTAAGTGACTCACACTGTGCATTATCTGTTCCCCCATAAAAGAACATGGATCACCACCACCGGGAGTGGGAGAAGACCGGAGGGGGCCCACTGGACATGCGGCCCCTCATCGTCGCAGAGCAGAAGGCAATTGACTTGCTCAGTTGTGTCAAAGAACAGGCAGTTGTAGAGGCGGAGGTCAGCTTCGGACAACAATGTGAGCCCCCAATGCACTGCGATGTCCCTATGGCATGCATCACCCCACCCTCACACACCACGCCTATCTTTGATCACACCAGGCGTCTTGATGTGCTTTGCAGGGTCACCTTCCGATGAGGTAGGTGTTTCTCACCCCCTCCGCAACACCGCAACTCACCTGGCGACGAGGCGGAAACATCCAGGGTCCTTCGTCCCCAGGCACAATACCACAACACCCCGGAACTCCAGTCGGGGATGATACGGACTTCTCGTCATTGCTGTTACAAACACCTTTCACCAATCCAGAGACTCTCACCTCGGTGTTGAGAGTTGTATTTGTAGATACCACAATAAACCCCATGTTCGCTGATGTTACAATCTGCTTCGGTCCTTCATCTGCAGGGCTGGCCTGTGTGCAGTGGGTGTGCCGGGTGGCCAGTGGTGAGGGGGTGGGGGGGAGGTCAGTGATGTGGGGTGTTGGAGGGCAGCACAGACCAAGGCCCAAGGACAGTCGGAAGTACCCCCGGGCATGTCAGGGGACTGGGTCAGAGATGTGGGGGCACCATGTGGTGAAGGCTATCTGATGAGTGACCCATGACCACTCATCACCCCAGAACCAGCACCACAGGAAACATGGACCCCATCCTCACCCCCACCTCCCCTGTAGGTCTGTTGGACCATTGTGATGGACAGGCCATCAAGCATGCAGGGATCACTCGGGCATTCAGTAGAATATGACACCAGGGTAGGAGTCAGACTCTGTCAAATGATGTGGATCACCAAAGCTCATTGTACTGCGGCCGGTCATTATACTTCACCCCATGGACCAGACTCACTATTACTGCCAACCCTGGGCCAACACCATCTGATGACATTGGTGGGAAGCCCGGAGGAGGGTGGTGGTGCTGGGGTGGGCAGGGGGCAATGGAGTGCAGGAAACGGGGACAGGGGAGATGGTGGGTGGTCATGGGAGGGTGGTGTGTGGGGTTGAGACGAGACAGCTGAGCTGCCGGTGGCCAGGCTGCCTAGTTGGCGAAACTGGAGGCGATTAGGTTGGCCCGTGCATGGCGGCCCAGGTGCACAGATTGTGTGGCTCCCTGTGCCTGCCCCATCCTGGCCCTCCTCCGCATCCTATTAATTGAATAAGGCCTGGCGTTCCTCCTCCTCCATCTCCAGCATGTCACCCCTCTCCTGTGCGATGTTGTGGAAGATGCAGCAGGCTGCCACAATGTGGGAGACATGCCTTGGGCTATACTGGAGAGCTCCACCAGAGCGGTCCAGGCACCTGAACAGCATCTTCAGGATGTCAATGCACTGCTCAATAACCCTCCTGGTTACTGCATAGGTGTAATTGTAACGGATCTCTGCATCTGTCTGGGGCCTCTGGACAGTCACCCTTAGCCACGACCGCAGCAGATAATGCCTGTCACCCAAGGACCAATCCCTCACCAAAGGGGGTGCATCGAAGGTGTCGGGCACCATTGAGTATGCCAGGATGAATGCATCATACATGTTGCCAGGGTATCAGCCATTGACTTGCTTCATGTGCAGCCGGTGGTCACACACCAACTGCAAATTCATGGAGTGGAAGCCTTTCTGATTGATGAATGCGTCCCCTCCTCGGTTGGTGCTCATAGAGGGACATGTGTCCAATTGATCACCCCCTGAATCTGGGGTATGCCTGCGATAGCAGAAGATCCTGTTGCCTAGGCAACCTGAAGTTTATATGGCACACCATCCGGACTCACAGGGCATCTGTGATGGTGCGGATACACCTGTGTACAGAACTCTGGGAAATCCCAGATAGGTTCTCACTCGGCACCTGGAAGCATCATGTGGCAAAGAGGCTCTGGGCGACTATCACCTTGACAGACACCAGGAGTAGATGTCCTTCCCCTTACCCCCGTGGTTCCAGTTACACCATAATCTGGCAGAGATGTCACACGGTCGCCCTACTCAGCCTTAGTCATTGGCCACACACTTGGTCCAGCATGTCCTCGAGTGGCTGGCACTGCTGATATACACGAGGCCTGATGTGACACCTCCTTCACACCTCCTCCTCGACCTGTTGGACAGCGGCTCTCCATTGTCACCAACTGGCACCTGCTGCTCTGTGGCAGGCTCCTGTTCTACAGGATCCTCCCTAGCAGCTCCTGTTCTACAGGATCCTCCCTAGCAGCTCCTGTTCTACAGGATCCTCCCTAGCAGTTCCTGTTCTACAGGATCCTCCCTAGCAGCTCCTGTTCTACAGGACCCTCCCTAGCAGCTCCTGTTCTACAGGATCCTCCCTGGCTGCTCCTGTTCTACAGGATCCTCCCTAGCAGCTCCTGTTTTACAGGATCCTCCCCAGCAGCTCCTGTTCTACAGGACCCTCCCTAGCAGTTCCTGTTCTACAGGATCCTCCCTGGCTGCTCCTGTTCTACAGGATCCTCCCTAGCAGCTCCTGTTCTACAGGATCCTCCCTAGCAGCTCCTGTTCTACAGGACACTCCCTAGCAGCTCCTGTTCTACAGGACCCTCCCTAGCAGCTCCTGTTTTACAGGATCCTCCCTAGCAGTTCCTGTTCTACAGGATCCTCCCTAGCAGTTCCTGTTCTACAGGATCCTCCCTAGCTGCTCCTGTTCTACAGGATCCTCCCTAGCAGCTCCTGTTCTACAGGACCCTCCCTAGCAGCTCCTGTTCTACAGGATCCTCCCTGGCTGCTCCTGTTCTACAGGATCCTCCCTAGCAGCTCCTGTTCTACAGGATCCTCCCTAGCAGCTCCTGTTCTACAGGACACTCCCTAGCAGCTCCTGTTCTACAGGACCCTCCCTAGCAGCTCCTGTTTTACAGGATACTCCCTAGCAGCTCCTGTTCTACAGGATCCTCCCCAGCAGCTCCTGTTTTACAGGATCCTCCCTAGCAGCTCCTGTTTTACAGGATCCTCCCTAGCAGCTCCTGTTCTACAGGATCCTCCCTAGCAGCTCCTGTTCTACAGGATCCTCCCTAGCAGCTCCTGTTCTACAGGACCCTCCCTAGCAGCTCCTGTTCTACAGGATCCTCCCTCGCAGCTCCTGTTCTACAGGATCCTCCCTGGCTGCTCCTGTTCTACAGGATCCTCCCTAGCAGCTCCTGTTTTACAGGATCCTCCCTGGCAGCTCCTGTTCTACAGGATCCTCCCTAGCAGCTCCTGTTCTACAGGATCCTCCCTAGCAGCTCCTGGTTTACAGGATCCTCCCTAGCAGCTCCTGTTTTACAGGATCCTCCCTAGCAGCTCCTGTTTTACAGGATCCTCCCTAGCAGCTCCTGTTCTACAGGATCCTCCCTAGCAGCTCCTGTTCTACAGGATCCTCCCTAGCAGCTCCTGTTCTACAGGATCCTCCCTAGCAGCTCCTGTTTTACAGGACCCTCCCTAGCAGCTCCTGTTCAATAGGATCCTCCCTAGCAGCTCCTGTTCTACAGGATCCTCCCTGGCAGCTCCTGTTCTACAGGATCCTCCCTAGCAGCTCCTGTTCTACAGGACCTTCCCTAGCAGCTCCTGTTCTACAGGACCCTCCCATGCAGCTCCTGTTCTACAGGATGCTCCCTAGCAGCTCCTGTTCTACAGGATCCTCCCTAGCAGCTCCTGTTCTATAGGATGCTCCCTAGCAGCTCCTGTTCTACAGGATGCTCCCTAGCAGCTCCTGTTCTATAGGATTCTCCCTAGCAGCTCCTGTTCTATAGGATTCTCCCTAGCAGCTCCTGTTTTACAGAATTCTCCCTAGCAGCTCCTGTTCTACAGGATCCTCCCTAGCAGCTCCTGTTTTACAGGACCCTCCCTAGCAGCTCCTACTTGTGCAGCCTCAATGTGTCTGTAAGTGTCGCCACGGCCAGGCTGATGCCAACCATTCTGGGCTGGACTCTGAAATCCATTATTAGCATGGTGAGTACTTCCATGCCTATTCAGGTCCAATGGGCTTGCACAGTAGCCCCTGCCCCTGCATATCCCCCTCCTCCCTCCCCAACCCCTTCCGCCAGTGGCATGCAGGGGGGGGGGGGGGGGGGGCGACGGTGCATTGGCCCCGGGCATCCATTGGAGAAGGAAATAATTTTTTTTTTTAAATTTAGATTACCCAATTATTTTTTTCAATTAAGGGGCAATTTAGCGTGGCCAATCCACGTACTCTGCACATTTTTTGGGTTGTGGGGGCAAAACCCACGCAGACACTGGGAGAATTTGCAAACTCCACACGGACAGTGACCCAGAGCCGGGATCGAACCTGGGACCTCAGTTCCGTGAGGCGGTTGTGCTAACCACTAGGCCACCGTGCTGCCCCAGAGAAGGAAATAAGATAGTAATTTTAAAATTTCAGCGGTGATAAATCAATTGTTGGAGGCTCACCACACTGCAGAGGCAGTTGTTAGCCCTTTATTCCTTTAACATGGTGTACCCTTTCTGTCTAAAGAAAATGGTGCTTCTCCCCATCCCCCCACACGCATGCGCATGATGTACGTGGTGCAACCATCAAAAGCAACAAGCAGACGTGGCTGTTCGTTCCTGCGTTTCCTCGAGTCATAACTCGTCTTTTCTTCAGCTTTTTGTGCATCTAGATTAGTTCTTTTACCTACTCAGGTCAGTGAATAGCTCTAGAACGGGTGCAACTATGTTTTTTATAGGTTTTTTGGTGATATTTAATGAAATATTTACATGGGATGTAGTAAGAGTGAAGCCTGGATGATCAGAGGACTGCTATGGCATTTAATCTCGGAATAGGAGACATTTATTCCATAACATGCTAATATTCGAATACATATACCACTAATTTGCAAGCCTATCATATAAATTGCACAAAATTATCAGTGGAGAATCAGTGTGAAATAATTTGATACGAAGGAACAAAGAAATGAAATATGGTTTATCCGTCTGCAACTGACCGATTGTTTACCATTTTCTTCCCATTTTCTCATGCGTCTTACGGTTTTTGAGATAGAAAATGAAATGTCACGAGTATTTCGTGTACAACCGAGTGGAGCACAGAACAGGAAAAAAAAGAGGGCCAGAGTCGAAGAAGAGTCCCATCAAAGAGGGGCATTAGATGCATGGATAAAAAGAAGTAAAGAAGAAGTAGGAGAACCTGGAGAAGTAAAAGATGATGTGGGTGCAGAGAAGGATTTTTCTGATACGGATTCAGCTCGGTCAGAACATAATACTCTCTCTCCTCAGTCTCGTTGTCAGGATGATGATCCATGTGAAGAAAATAAAGAAGATTTTAGCATATTTTTGCAAAGAAGCGATTTTGGCTGTTTGAAGAAACCGATTCCAGATCATTTGAAGATGACAATATTACAACATGGCCCTGAAAGATATCAGAATAAAAGTGGTCCATTTGCTGAGAAGGATGGGAGATCATTTTCCAAACAGTGGTTTGATAAAGTTTCCACAAACGGAGAAATTGTGGAGAGAAAATGGTTGTTACACTCTCCATATCGGAAAGCATGCTACTGTTTTGTTTGCTTTTTGTTTTCAAAGGAGCATTTGTCGTCTGTGTCAAACTTTGGAAAGGAAGACGGTTTCTCCACTTGGAGAAAATTAAATCCAACAATACCTGACCATGAGAAAAGCCCTTCTCATAGAGCTCACATGAGGGAATACCTGAACCTCGTAGTTCGACTCCATCATTCAACTACGATAGATGCTGAACTTCAACAGCAAATGTCTGCTGAAAAGAAAAGATGGAAAGCTATAACTGAGCGGATTGTCGAGGTTATATCCTTTCTGGCAAAACAGAATCTGGCCTATCGTGGACATCGAGGAGAAGGAATATCTGGGTTATCAGAGCCAGGGGAGACAGTCAGTGAAAATACAGGAAACTTTCTAGCAACAATCAGACTTTTGGCCAAATATGATGACATCTTAGCAAAACACTTGCAGAGAGGGAAAGAGAAACCAAAAAGTGTCACCTACTTGTCCAACAGAATTCAAAACGAAATAATCAATCTTCTTGGTGAAACTGTCAAGAAAAATATAATTTCCGAAATTAAGGACGCAAAATATTTTAGCATAATGCTGGATTCAACTCCAGATATTGCCCATGAAGATCAGGTTTCTGAAATTCTGCGTTACGTTCATATTGATGAAAACAGAAAAGTAGAAATAAAGGAGACATTTCTGGGATTTTTTTCAAGTCAACAAGAAAGATGCAGTCAGCCTGGTAAATAAAATTCAGGAAAAATTGGAAGAAGACAAAATTTCCATGAATGACTGTCGTGGTCAAGCATATGATAACGCAGCAGTTATGGCTGGAGTGAGAGGAGGTGTTCAACAAAAAATTCTTGAAGTTAACCCAAAAGCTGTGTTTGTGAGCTGCGAGAACCACAGCCTCAATTTGGCCTGTGTCCATGCAAGTGAGGTGCAACCTGTTGTTGTTACATTTTTTGGCATTCTAGAAAAACTCTTTACTTTTTTTTCTTCATCTACTTCTCGTTGGGAAGTGTTAAAATCATTTGTCACTCGGACTGTGAAAAGACAGTGTGACACAAGATGGAGTTCCAGCCATGATGCTGTGCAAGTAATCCACGAAGAGTGTGACAACGTTATTGCAAGCCTTCAACACCTGCTGGAAGGAGAATTTTCAAGGGAAACTAAATCTGATGCAGGATCGCTACTGAACTCTATTCAACAGTTCCCGTTTATAGCTTTATTAAATTTTTGGTACTCCGTTTTATCATCAGTGGAGAAAGTCTCAAAACGTTTGCAGGATCCGAAAATGGGGTTCCATGAAGCTTCTTGTGATCTGAGAGGACTTATTCACATCTTGAATTTGAAGAATGACGAAATTATCCACAATGCAATAGATTTAGCCAATGAATATTGTGAAAATTGGGGAATACCAATTGCACGAACAAGGAGAAGAAAAATAATGCCTGGAGAGTCAGCAAGAGATAGTGGACTGACGGCACAAGAAGAAATGAATAGAGTAATGGTAGAGATTGTGAACAGATTAAAAACTGAAATTGAAGACCGCAGTGTCCGTCTTCAAAGACTCAGTGACCGATTTTCTTTTCTTCTGAACTTGAATTCAGTAGTGATTGAAGATGAACAAGAAAGAGAGAAATTAAAAAAGGAATGTTCAGACTTTGCAAATTATTATGACAATGATGTGGTTGCAATTCAGTTGTATGACAAAATTATTGATTTTGTGATGCTCCTTCGAGCTGGAGGGAATAGAGTTCCCCCTGATCCTAAAGATGCTCTGGAGTCTTTACTGCAGTATGGGAGGGATGTCTTTCCGACGCTGTGTGTTTCATACAGATTACTGCTTACAATCGCATTTTCAGTCGCAAGCTGTGAAAGGTCATTTTCAAAACTGAAATTAATAAAAACATATCTGAGGTCTTCTATGTCACAGGAGCGACTGACCAACCTGGCTTTAATAAGCATTGAAAAAGAATTTCTTACAGCTGATGTAAAAAGTGAAGTAGTTCAGGTGTTTTGTGACAGGAGGTATCATTTGGGGAAAAGAACTTAATAAATTTGATTGATTTATATTAAAATCGAATAATGCGTTTATTTCATGTTTCATCTGTGTTTATATATTCAAAATGTTTTCCTTTCTCATAATATTTCTCAGTATATTAGGCCTTATACTTGAGTCTTTGGGGCATACAATTAAGATTTGCCCCGGGCATCACCAGACCTCTGCACGCCACTGCCTTCCGCTCCCCCCAACATTTTGCCTTCCGTACGACTGGCCCCACCGGTGCCTGGCACCGGAGGCCTGTAACCCTGCCATCCATCCCCCCCAGCAGGGGTACCAGTGGCTGGCATTACCCATCCAGCAATACGCTCTGTGGCCCCTGACCTGCACCCTCCTGTGTGGTCTACTGTCGGTGTCCTCCACTTGCCGGCACTCCTAAGTGGAGGAAGGGTTTGGGACGCCATTTAAAAATGGCATTCTGATCTGTCGACTCGGTGGCACCAGCAGTGCCAGGGTGCCACTCTGCCCAGAGGGCAACACTGGGGCCTCCCATTCCTTGGGGCCTCCCATTCCTTGGGACTCCCCACCCCTGTCTGGTCCCCATTTGTGGAAACAGATTGCATTAAATCTCGCAAAGCATGTCGAATGGGTTGATCTAAGAAGAGGAATCTCCCGGCATCTACCAGACACACCTTGCCGCTATTCGGGTGCAACATGGCTGGTAGGTCACACCCAGTAGGTTTCTGTGATTTTGTTTAAGGTGTGAATATTGGCCAGTACATCAGGGATAACCCCACTGCTCTATTTCAGAATAGCGTCACTGGAGCTTTTACAATCCATGAGATCGTGGATGTTTAACAAAAGATGGCCTCAGATCCACATTTGTGGGTTTTCTAATTACAATCATGCTTTACCCCTTTGTAAAGATGGAAGACCAGATGAGGGGAGGGGGATATCCGATGTTTTTCGAAGTATATGTGAAGTATGATACGTCTCACATTACAGAGTTTCAGATCATCACAACTTTGAGAATGATAGCTCAAAGTAATAGCTGAGCCATGTGCATAAAATCATCAGCTGAAATGAACAGATGCAATCATGTACTGGGAAGCAAGAAGCAGGGAACACTGACTAGACGGAATCTTCTGGTGATTTGTGGTGTGCTTTCCAGCTACACAGCTGAGATTTCTCTCCCGATTCTTTGCCGCGGGATTGGGGCGCCATCGTTAAAGGGCACCTGATCTTCATGAGAAATAAACATCTCACAGCCCCAACAGACACAGGAAATCTTTCCCACAATCATCAGGGAAACCGCCCCTCACACCTCCCCTTTCCCATTGGGGTTCCCCAGAGGTTCCACCCTGGCACTGACCCCTTGGCCCTGCCCAGGCATGTCCCTCTTTACCCGGGAGCTATACATATCTTTGTGCCCTCGGTGGAGTCTCCTTGAAATTTTGCAAAAGTTGTTGTAATGTCAGCGAGGAGGGAATTCCCTACCTGCGGGTAACATAGGGCGAGGAAGCCCTTTAAATACATTTCCATGTATTTAAAGTGGGTGGGAATCTCATTGCGTCACCAGCAAGGGCCAGGAAAAATCTGAGAACGAGATCTTGCCACCAAGTTTCTTGTCCCTGCGTTCTCATGGGATTTTACGCTGGCGTCACCATTTTCAAGAGTGGCAAACGCTATCTGAGAATCCCCCTGCATCAACTCAATTGATCAGTTCTAGTGTAATAAAGATTACGGAGCAGCACCACCAAGAGAAGCAGCAATGGCACCAAAAATGAAGCTACAGGGGAAGATATGCCAAAGGACCACATGTATGAATAAAAATAAATAGAAATTGCATTTATGTCATGCTTTTCACAGCCACCTGTTGTCTCGGAGCGCTTTCGGGCCAACTAAATATTTTTGAAGTGTTGTCGGAAACACAGCAGCCAATTGGCACATCGTAAATACCCACAATGTGATAATGACCAGATATTCTGTTTTTCTGATGTTGATGGAGGAATAAATATTGGCCAAGACACTGGGATCACTCCGCTGCTCTTCTTCTCGATGGTGCCCTAGGAACATTTAGATCCATCCAAGCAATAAGATGGTGCCCAGTTTAACAAATCCTCCAAAGGACTTCACCTCTGACACTGAGCACTTGCTCGCAATACACCTGACACTGGATTGTCACCATTCATTTTTGTACTTCAAACCCACAAAGTGGAACTTGAACTTAACTTTGTGACTCAGAGCAAGAGTGCTGCCAGCTGAGCCACACTAGGCTGACACTCGGCTGAATCATAGCTTCTTACACGCAGCAGGAGATCATTTGACCTCTCACACCAGTGCCCGCTCTCTGAAAGAGTTTAAATTTAGCCCTGCATCCCAGCTTTGTCCCCATAACACTGTAAATGGGTCCTCTTCAAGCACCTGCAGCCTCCCACACACCTTTATCCAATGAGTTATTGACTGACAAATCTTCATTTTCTTCCTTCGATATTAACAGCACTGAGATTCAGAGAGCAGAGCATTTTCACTTCTTGTTATCCATTTCTGGTGAAAATGAATAATTAACCCAGAACTCAATGGTGGATTTACCGTTAGTGGGGCCTGTGCTTAGTTTTTGCCAACCCCTCCCCCGCCCCCCTCAACCCGCACCCCTCACCACCACCTCTTCCCCCCACCTGGATCACAAGGCCGGGGCCAAGAAAATTCACAAATTGATCAATGTTTCTTCACTTGTAAAAGCATGTCTATGTGAATAATTGCCTTGTTGAAATCCAAGCTTACTTCTTGTCTGAATATTGGTAAAGATAGTAAATCTTATGATACGAGGCAAGCAAACATGGAAATTGCCTTTACTGTACTCAATTATCCAACACAATTCAGTATGTACATTTTCTTTGGTTTGTATCCTGGATGTGATCCCTCAAATCTACTCACTAAGTAATCTCTTTAAACTCTATACTTCCCACATTCATTCACTTAATGGGAAGCCTTTAGACCCCAGTCACTCAGTGAGCTATCTTAGAATTTTGTCTCATTAAGATCCCTGAGACTGACTCAATGAGTGGAAACCTCAGACCACTTTCCCAGAACCATTGCCACAGTTTGGAATATGTTTTAAAGAAAATACTGATGCAAGTAATTTTTTAATCACCTAATTTTTAGTTGAAACCTGTCCCAAAAGGATTTGTTTCCTGAGGCAGCTCTATGGTAAGTGATGCATCCATAGCTAGGCAAGAAATATTTAAAATTCCTTCCCAAAATCATTGCAGGGTATCACAGTAGCACAAGTGGGCAGCACTGTGGCTTCACAGCACCAGGGTCTCAGGTTCGATTCACCACTGGGTCACTGTGTAGAGTCTGTACGTTCTCCCCATGTCTGCATGGGTTTCTTCCGGGTGCTCCGGTTTCCTCCCACAGTCCAAAGACGTGCAGGTTAGGTGGATTGGCCATGCTAAATTGCCCTTAGTGACCAAAAAGGTTCGGTGTTGTTGGGTTATGGGAATAGGGTGGAAGTGAGGGCTTAGGTGGGTCGGTGCAGACTTGATGGGCCGAATGGCCTCCTGCACTGTATGTGTGTTCTATGTTCTTCTTATTATCATCTTTCACCCCACAAATTTCACGGACAATTCTTAGCCATTTCTGCTACCTTGACCTCTTTACATCTCTCCCTACACTTCCTTTCAGCATTCTGAAGTAACCATTCCTACCACAACCCCCTGGTGCACTTCCTCATCACCTCTCAGGCCTGTTCCATTCCCATGTCCTTTCACCTCCTGGCTTTCCACCTTTCAGGGCCCCAAACACCTCCTGGCTGTGACAGAGGCTTACGGATACTTCTCCCTACCCAGTATCTTGTGCTTGATGCTCACAATGTGGTTTTCTCAACACCAAGGAGACCAAAGGTGGATTAGAGGATCGCTTTGCTGAACATCGCTGCTCTGTCTGTAAGAATGAAGATCCTCCAGAGGGAAGGACTGGGAGGACTTGCCTCCAGTTTCTGAAAGCAATGGCCACAAATTTGCTCTCCCTTTTAGATCAGCATTGAACAATCACTCAGTACGAATTGGATCCATGCATTCACGATAGATTCATAGCTGAGAATGAGCAGAACTAAATGTGTAGAAGAGCTTGATCCCCAAGCAGAGGGTAGATACAGATTACAATTCCTTCAGCCCATTTACTGTAGAGTCCACACTGTTACAGACATTCACCTGCTCCCTCCATTGTTCTTTGTCAGCCTCTGGCCCTTGTGATGCGACCATCAATTCACTCAAGACACGAGAGGAAGTAAACTGTGGCTTTAATAGACTTACAACTGAGCCTGCCTGCGACCAGAAGAACTGAGGGCAGACTCACAAGACCGCAGCACTTTATACTTCCGGTAGTGGGAGGGGCCATGGGTGGAGCCATGGGCGGAGCCAAGGGTGGAGCCCTGTACAAGCTCATCATCTCCCCCTGTGGGCAGAGCCGCGCAACGGCTCACAGTCGGAGACCACAGGGACACAGTGATACACAGTGTGAATTATGCCTTATACATTCACCACACCTTGGAAAGGAGGATCTGATCAGACTGCTGTGACTATGCTCGCCTCTCCAGTCCCTCCAAACAATAAAGCTAACCTTTGATTTTGTTTAATTTCCGATTGGGTGAAAGTTTCAATCTTGCGCCAAACGTTCTCGCCTGAGCCCCAGTCCTCTTCTAGGCTGGAACATAGAACAGGATCGAGGAACGGTAGAAGTCAAGATACCCTTTGGAAAAGAGTCAAATGGGGTCACAAGCTCAGAGAGCTGTTTCACTTTCCAACAAGTCTTCTCTTTGAAAAATGGGAGTGAAGCTGTTCAGAACCCATCACAGGCTGATGCCTCTCTGGTGAGTCCATCAGCAGCAAATGCAGAGAGGAATCAGCCGGTGATGGGCTGAATGGCTTCACTACATTTTTCAACAGCAGTCAGTCAGTCATGGCTGCACAGGAAAGCCTGATGCCGGTTTCATTTGACAGAGACCTCATTTTTTTGCCGATACTTCACCGTCAGGTTCAGGAGAAGAGAATTCCGTTTGGTTTCACAAATTAACAGGAGGGAACGTTTTGAAACACGTTCATTTTTGGGGACTCCAGGCCAGTGCATAGTGTGTTACATTGTAAATCTGCCCCTGCCCCAATGAAGCTGGACTAGCATCTTATACAAGTTCAAATAAACTCCTGTCCTCTTGTATTCAATGCCCATATTAATAAAACTGAGGATACTGTTATGCTTCATTAATCCCGCTCCTTCAATGACTTACACCAGGCCTATCTGCTCCTGCACCACATTTAAAATTGCACCCTATTGTCTCTCCATGTTTTCCTACTAACATGAATCATCTCACAATGATCTGCATTGAACTTCATCTGCCACCTGTCCGCTCATTCCACCAGCTTCTCTCTATCCTTTTGAAGTTCTACATTGTACTCCTCACAGATCACAGTGCTTCCAAGTTGTATTATACGTAAATTTTGAAATTGTGCCCCGTACACCTCGCTCATTAATATATATCAGGAAGAACAACACTGACCCCTTGGGAACTTCACTACACATTTGCCTACAAGAGAACTAATCAGAAATCTGATCCAACACACTTCCGTTAAATATAAATATTGGCAGTATTTATTGCCCATCTCTAATTGTCCTTAACCAATGGCTTGTTAGATAATTTTAGAGAGTAGTTGAGTCAATCACTTTGCTATAGATTTGGAGCTATAAATAGGCCAGACTAGATAAGCATGATAGGTTTCCTCCTCAAAGGACATTAGGGAAGTAGATGGGTTTTTATTGGCAATCTGGTAGTTTTATGCTCGCTCTTTAATTGCAGATTTTTGATTTAATTGGATTTAAGTTCCCCAGCTGCTACGATGCGATGTAAATTATGTCTCCATGTCATTAGTCCAGGTGTCTGGATAACTAATCCAGTAACATCACCAGTATGCTATCATTCCCTCATGATTATAAACCTTGTAAACTACGTCATTACTGTCATGTTCTTGTGCACTGGCTGATAGGAATGATGCACTACAGAATATTTAGTTCTTGACTCGTTAAATAATTTATTATAAAACAAATGTGTGGTAAATATAACTGGAATTAATTAATTAATTATTCTTGAGCTATTGCAAAATACATCTATCCAACAACTTGACTTACTCTAAACTCCCCGAGGCATAGAATCACATAGTAGTTTTACACTGCCACATGATGGTCGGAGGTCATGTCCTGTGTTATATACAAGATTGCTTATGCATATCCTCACATCCCCTTTCCTTTGGAAATTTAGTTATTTATATTCATGACTCAAATTTTAACAATGCAATATGATATTGCATTTCTCTACGTGAGAAATAAGAGGATGATTAGAGTGAGAGTCAGGCAGATCAGGGATAGTGGAGGGAACTTGTGCCTAGAGTCTGAGGAGGTAGAGGAGACCTGAAATGAATATTTTGCTTCAGTATTCACAAGCGAGATAGACCTTCTTGTTCTTGAGAACAGCGTGAATCAGGTTAATAGACTCAAACAGGTTGATATTAAGAAGGAGGATGTGCTGGAAATTTTGAAAAGCATCAGGATAGATAAGTCCCCTGGGTCAGATGAGATATACCCAAGGTTACTATGGGAAGCGAGGGAGGAGATTGCTGCACCATTGGCAATTATATTTGCGTCCTCACTCTCCACTGGAGTAGTATCGGATGATTGGAGGGAGGCGAATGTTGCTCCCCTGTTCAAGGAAAGGAATCAGGAAATCCCTGGGAATTACAGACCAGTCAGCCTTACATCTGTGGTGAGAAAAATGCTGGAAAGGATTCTGAGTGATAGGATTTATGATTATTTAGAAAAACATAGTTTCATTAAAGATAGTTAGCAGAGATTTGTGAGGGGCAGGTCATGTTTCACAAGCCTCATTGGATACTTTGAGGGTGTGACACATTGATGAAGGTCGGGCAGTGGATGTGGTGTATATGGATTTCAGTAAGGCATTTGATAAGGTTTGCCATGGTAGGATCATTCAGAAAGTCAGGGGCATGGGATGCAGGGAAATTTGGCTGTCTGGATACAGAATTGGCTGGCCAAAAGAAGGCAGCGAGTGGTAATAGATGGAAAGTATTCCGCTTGGAGATCAGTGGCCAATGGTGTCCCACAGGGATCTGTCCTGGGACCGCTGCTCTTCGTGGTTTTTATAAATGACTTGGATGAAGAAGTGGAAGGGTGTGTTAGTAAGTTTGCCAATGACACAAAGGTTGGTAGAGTTGTAGATAGTGTTGAGGGCTGTTGCAGGTTACAACTGCACATTGACAGGATGCACAACTGGGCTGAGAAGTGGCAGATGGAGTTCAACCTAGATAAATATGAAGTGATTCATTTTGGAAGGTTAAATTTGAATGCTGAAATTAAAGGCACAATTCTTGGAATGATGGAGGTACAGAGGGATCTAGTGGTCCACACACATAGATCCTTCAAAGTTGGCACCCAGGTTGATAGGGTTGTCAAGAAGGAGTATGGTGTGTTGGCTTTCATTAACAGGGGGATTGAGTTTCAGAGCCGCGAGGTTTTGCTGCAGCTTTATAAAACCCCGGTTATACCACACTTGGAATATTGTGTCCAGTTCCGTTCACCGCATTATAGGAAGATTGTGGATGCTTTGGCGAGGGTGCAGAGGAGATTTACCATAATGCTGCCTCGACTGAAGGCATGTCTTATGAAGAAAGATTGAGAGAGCAAGGGCTTTTCTCACTGGAGTGAAAAGGGAAGGGAGGTGAGATGATAGAGGTGCACAAGGTGATGAAAGGCATGGATATAGTGGATACCCAGAGACTTTTCCCCAGGGCGGAAATGGCTGTCACAAGGTGACGTCATTTTAAGGTGATTGGAGGAAGGTATAGGGGAGATGTCAGAAGTAGGCTCTTTACACAGAGAGTAGTGGTGCATGGAATGCATTGCCAGCGGAGGTGGTGGAGCCAGAGTCATTAGGGTCATTTAAGCGACTCTTGGACAGGCACATGGGCAGGAGTAATTGAAGGGGTGTAGGTTAGGTTGATCTTAGATTAGGATGAATGGTCCGCACAACATAGTGGACTGAAGGGCCAGTACTGTGCTGTACTGTTCTATCTTCAAACTTCTATGATATGCATAAATCTTTAGAACATTTAACTGTTTACAGTTCATCACAAGTTCAGTCTCTCAGGTTTATATCTTTGCCTTGTTGATCTTCTGAGTGGCGGTTGAATTTGTGAAGTTACTGCATGTTCCTTTGTGGTTATGGATGCTGTTTGGTGTGTCTTTACCTTGTTGTTGTGGCTTTGTATGCTGTACTGTACCTTCTTCAGCTGTTTTAGGATTCTTCACCACTTCACCTTGCGGTTGCATTACAAAAGGTTGCTGAACTTACAGCAGAGCTCTTCTGGTTTGTCCTTAAGACTATCCCGTCATCAGCGATGATTAGATACGAATTTGGACCTGCCTATCACAGTACCTTCGCATACTTCCACCATCCATTCCCTTTGGAATCTTTCAATCTGACTGTGTCATCTGGCTGCAACGGTTGGAGTCTTCTCGCGGATTTATCGTAAAATCTCTTTTGCCTCCTTTTTTGAAAGATCATGGGCAGGATTTTCCAATAATGGGGCTATGTCCCCACACCAGCGTCAAAAAGTGGGCAATTCACTCTGGATTTTCCTTAAGAAAGTGCTAAAACTGCGAGTGCTTCTCGCAGCTCTAGTTGCGGATACGGGACGCGGTCAGAAGTCTGCGCATGCAAACCGCGACGGCCTGTGGCGACTGCCTCATGGGACATGGCGGACTTGCACCGCGGAGCGGCACCAAAAATGTAGCCCCCCCCCGTGATGGCGCGCGCCCGCGGATCGGTGGGGCCTGATCGCCCCCCCCCCCCTTGCCTTCCATGAGGCCCCTCCTCAGTGAAGGATCCCCCCGCCCCCCACCAGGCCTCTCTATAGTGCTTAACAGGCTCTTTCAATTTGCACATACATGCGTTCCGTATCTGACATTGATCTGGGCGCATATGCTACTGGAAGCAAGTTTTCTTCTACATCTTGTTGCAGTAGGACCGCTCCCAAACCATCCTATGATGTTTCCGTCAAAACGTTTGTCTTTTTCGCTGGGATAAAAAACATCAGGACTGGCGGTGTTGTCAATGATGCTTGCAATGCTTGCCATTCCTGTTCATGTTCGGTAGACTGATGGAATATTGTATCTTTCTTGACAGTTTCTCTCAGGTTTACAGTTTTAGCTGCAAGATTAGGAAAGAATTTTCCAACAAGATTTATGATCCCAAACATTCTTAATGTACCATTTTTATCATTGGGACCTGGCAGCTGCAAGATTGCCTTTATTTTATCTTGATCAGGTTGAACACCTTGTGCAGAGGGCTTATCTCCTAAGAAGGTGATACTGTCCATATCAATTTGACTTTAGTCTTGTTCAACTTTAAGCCATGGGACCATGAGAAGCCTTTTGTCATGATCTTCCGGTGTTGATCCCCAGATGATTATGTCATCCACATAAACTCTGACTCCCGGAATTCTCTCAACCATGTGCTCCATGGCACGATGGAAAATTTCTGAAGCAGAAGTTATGCCAAATGTCAACTTTATCTTCTGAAAAGTGTGGTGTGTTGAACGTAACTTAGCTTTGTGCTTTCTTTGTCAAATTTAAGCTGCCAGAAGCCTTGTGAAGAGTATAACTGACTGAAACATGTTGCTCCTGTTATCTTGCACGTTATTTCCTCCCTTTTCGGTATCGGATAATGTTCTCGTTTAATGTTGAGGTTCAGATTTTTGGGGTCCATACAGTTTCGTAGGTCGCCATTTCTCTTATTGACACAAACCATAGAGTTTACCCAATCTGTAGGTTGTTCTATGCATTTAATTACACCTAAAGCTCTTATCCTTTCAAGCTCAGTGATGCAACCATCAATTCACGCGAAACAGAGAGTAGATGTAAACAGTGGCTTTAATCGACTAGAACAGAACTTGCTTGCGACTGATCTGCTAGAGAGAGAGCCACCTACAAAGCTGCTGCTCTTATACCTCCCCTCAAGGGGCGGAGCCAGGGGCGGAGCCCACAAGGGCACCAACATGATACATCCTATGTAATATCATACAATGGTCCATAGGTGGAGCCGAAATGGGCAACAGCGTGGCACAGAGAAATACATGGTGAATGGTTAATACAATACGTTCACCACACTCAGCCTTCAATTTATCTTTCAATGGTGTTGGTACACATCTCAGTGCGTGTGTTACTGGCTTCACGTTCTTCTTTAATGGATTTCATATGTGTATGATAAAGTGCCAAAGCCCTGAAATATCTCAGGAAATTCCTTCAGTGTGGAATCTACTGATGCATGTTGTCTGGCTGCAGTGCTATCTGCACTGTAAACTCACTTAACTAGCTGAAGTTCCTTACTCATGTCTACTTCTAGTAGAGATTCGTGTTCCGTCTCTACAATGGAACATTTTACCGTGTCAACTCTTTTTCACATTTACATCACACTCGCATGCTCCTAGCATCATAATTTCATTTCCGTTGTAGTCTCTCAGCAGTACTGCTTTGTTTAATACTTGCAGTTTAATTATCAGCTCTTTTAAATCTGACAAACTGATGAGGTTGTTCGTCGCTCCTGTGGTATGTTTAAAGGTTATTAATGTGTCATGAATCATTAATGGAGCTGTTCATTTGTCTTTTGGGGTATTTGCGTTCAATTCACTATTGATGCAAATTGGCAGGAAAGCATGTTATTTTGCATGACTTGACTATCCGTGTCTTCACAAGAAATCATGTCCATGAAGAACGTGTCTTCGAGACACACTTCATGAACTGTGCTGATGGCTTTTGTTTATCCCGCCTTTTTCCTGGAAATCCATTGCGTCGCAAAATGACTTTTGCTGTTACAGTTAGACCATATCTTTCCAAACGTTGGACATTGTCGTGGCAAATGTTTGCTGCATCGCTGGCATGAAATGGAGGATCGGGTCGGATGCTCAAAATGGCCGCCTTTGCTGGGGCCACGTTTTTTATTCAGGCTCGTCACTGCACTAATGGCGTTGGTTGCCTCTTCTATCTTCGCCCCAAAATGTCTGAGATTCAATGTGCTAATTTGCTGTGATGCAAGGTCGCTCACGTAACATGTTTTGATAGCCTCATCAAACTGAGCTCATTTTCTCTTAGAAGCCTCTCACACACCTTGTTGTTAGAAATCCCAAACACTATCTGATCACGGATCATTGACGACTGAAGGGTACTAAAGTTACATGACTACGCCTTCAGCCGCAAATCGGTTAGAAAACTATCCAATGATTCGCCTGCTTTCTGGGTGCGCGTGCAAATTATGTAGTGCTCGAATATCTAATTTTTTTTAGAAGAGCAATGCTGATCAAATTGCTTGAGAACTTTGTCGAAGGTCTTGCTGTCCGCCTTGCTGTGGGAGACAAACGTATTAAATATTTCAATTGCTTGGGGACCTTCTACAGTGAGCAGCAACGCGATACACCTCTCTTCAGGCTGTGGCTGCAGACAAAGGGCTGCAACATAGAGTCCGTACTGCTGTTTGAACACCCACCTATTCTCGTCTACTTTACTAGTGGACCAAAGTTGTTGAGATGCCATCAGACCTTCCATCCTGGCCTTCAAAGTCTTACAGAGCATTGAGTATTAGTTGCCAGTAGCTCATGAGGTTAGTCGAAAAAATTCATTTTATTATTGTATCTTCTTCTTCTTCGGAGTTATCATTAAATTGTTCGAATCTTCGCAGAATCTTCTTGTTTTTTGTTGATCGCCAGTCCACGTGCCATGTCATGTTCTTGTGCACTGGTCGATAGGAACGATGCACTACAGAACATCTAGTTCTTGACTAGTTAAAATAATTTAATAGAAAACAAATGTGTGGTAAAGATAACTGGAATAAATATATTACAAACTTCTAACAGTAACTAATTGTGCTTGAGCTACTGCAAAATATGTATATTTACCAACACGACTTGCTCCCAACTCTCCGAGGCACAGAGTCACATGGTAGGTTTACACTGCCACCTGCTGGGTGGAGGTCATGTACGTTACTATATACAAGATTGCTGATGCATATCATCATAATTGCTACAAGTTTCTCATTCCCTTGTATGCCGCAAAGCAACTTTATTTTCACCTTAGAAAAATCAAAAACGGGAACAACTGGAGACTAGCCAGGAGAAATACAAATAAGAAACCATGGGAGAAATTTTAACCTGCTCTCAAAACAGGCATCAGGTGTACGATGCCTTTGTCAAGAAACACAAACTATTATCAGGGTTGGGCCTGTGATAAGCCTCATGAGGACTATGGCAAACAGTCTCAAACGAAAGTAAAAAGCTGACAGGCAGCCCAGCTCCACCCACTCTCTGACATCACTGAAGTAGAAAACACCCATTTCCTAAAGGTACTCTCACTACAGATATTTATATACACACCCATATATAAACACCCATTTCTTAAAGGTACTCTCACATGACACCTCCCCCCCAAGAAAAAATATAAACCATCAACTTCAAGATGGTTTCATTTTTCACATTTTCACTATGCTTTAAGGAATGCACACAGAAAGTATACATTTTTGTTTTTTAAAAAAACACACGCAAACAGGTACAATGATATGGTACATTTTTGTTCTTCCTCCAACTGAATTACTTCTCGGTTGACAGCCGCTTTGAACAAGAAGGTCTCTGCACGATCCGTCCATTTCTATATGCCTCGGCATTTCTCTTTAAAGTCAGATATTTTAGTCCAATCTGATCAGAGTCCCTTGTAATTCTCCAACACATGAGCATTGGTTATCACAACTTTCAGGCCGTCAAATGCCTGTTGAAAGTCCGCTGTCCACTGAAATTTTCAACGTTTCTTCAGCAAGTCCATCAGTGGAGCAATCATGCTGCAAAACGTTTGCACAATGTTCGACCAAATCCACTCATGTCAAGAAAGTGCATTCTTTCCCTTCGTCTCGAGGGTATTGAAAACCCCTCAAGGAAAGCGACTTGGGCTTTTCCAAATTCACTTTTGGCTAAGTTTATCACCAAACCTGCCTCCTGAAGTTAATTGAATAACTCCATCAGATGTTTCAAATGTTCTGACCATGTCTGGCTGAAAATTACCAGACCGTTGATGTATACTGCACAATTAGGTAATCCTGAAACAACTTTGTTAGTTAACCGTTGAAATGTGGCTGGGGCGTTTTCATGCCGAATGGCATAACTTTGTATTGATATATACCATCTGGAGTCACAAAGGCTGAAATCTCCTTCGCCCTTTCGGACAAAGGTACCTGCCAGTAACCTTCAAGTAAATCCAGTTTGGAAATAAAAGCTGATTGTCCCACTTTCTCAATGCAATCCTCCAAACGTGGGATAGGATACGAGTCCATTCTTGTAACTGCATTGGCCTTTCTATAGTCCACACACAACCGTTGGGTACCATCTGGTTTAGGTACCATCACTATGGTGAGCTCCGTTGACTGCAACCCACTTCAATTATGCCATTTTTAAGAATACTCTCAATCTCTTAGTTAACGTGTTCCAATTTTAAATGGTTAAGACTAATATGGATGTTGTTTGATTGGAACAGCATTTCCCACATCTACATCATGTATCGCCATTTTAGTACTTCCCAATTTATCTCTACAAATTTGCCCATGTAATATCAATAACTCTTTCAGGTCAGTTTGTTTTTCCTCTGGTAGGTAACTCAACAATTTATCCCAATTTTTAAGAACATACTCGTTTTCCAATTTAATTTGAAGTATGTCAAATTAACAGTCATCTGGATTTGGTTTGTAACTTTGAGGTAGAATCATTAAAACCTCCTTCTTTTTCTCTCCTTCCCTTTCAAAGTACCTTTTAAGCATATTCACATGAAACACTCGGTGAATTTTCCTTCAATCTGGTGTTTTTACCACATAATTCACCTCACGTAATTTCCTTTCAATCTGATAAGGTCCACAAAACCTAGCTTTTAAACGTTCACCCACCACAGGTAATACTGAAATATTATCTCCACTGGCAAAACTACGAACTTTGGATTTCTTGTCCACTACCCGTTTCATCACATTTTGTGCAACTTTCAAATGTTGTCTCGCCAATTCACTTGCTCTATTTAATTGTTTCCCAAAATTTGACACGTAAGCCAATACTGTAATTTCTGATTTCTCACTCACCAAATTTTTCTTAATCAATTTAAGTGCTCCTCTTACCTCATGACCAAAAATTAGTTCAAAAGGACTAAATTTGGTTGATTCATTAGGTGCATCCCTTTTTAAAAAAAATTTAGATTACCCAATCATTTTTTCCAATTAAGGGGCAATTTAGTGTGGCCAATCCACCTACTCTGCACATTTTTGGGTTGTGGGGGAGAAACCCACGCAGACGCGGGGAGAGTGTGCAAACTCCACACGGACAGTGACCCAGAGCCGGGATCGAACCTGGGACCTCAGCGCCGTGAGGCAGTTGTGCTAACCACTAGGCCACCGTGCTGCCCTTTTAGGTGCATCCCTAATTGCAAACAGTACGAATGGAATCCCTTTATCCCAATCCTCTGGATAATCTTGACAATAAGCACTCAACATTATCTTCAATGTCTGATGCCACCTTTCTAATGCTCCCTGCAATTCTGGATGGTACGCAGTTGATATAAATTGTTTTATTCCTAAGCTATCCAGAGCTTCTTTGAATAACCTTGAGGTAAAATTCAATCCTTGATCCGATTGTATTTCTGTGGGTAGTCCATATTTAGTAAAGAATTTAAGTAACTCCTCTACAACCTTTTTAGCTGTAATAATATGCACTGGCTTGGCCTCTGGAAACTTAGTAGACACATCCTTTATAGTCAAAAGATATTGATTCCTTTAAGGAAGCGGTCCTACACAATCAATTAGGACCCTTGTAAAAGGTTCCTCAAAAGCTGGAATGGGTATTAAGGGCGCTGGTTTTATCACTGCTTGAGGTTTCCCTATCACTTGACATGTGTGACATGATTGACAAAATTTAACTACATCTTTATGTTGCCCGGGCCAATAAAATGTTTTTGGATTTTAGCTTGAGTTTTACTTGTTCCCAAATGACCTCCCACTGGTACCTTATGTGCAACGCAGCACCTCCTTTCTATACCCTACCGGCAATACTACTTGATGAACTTCTGCCCACTTTTCATTCGCCTGCATATGTAAAGGTCTCCATTTTCTCATCAAGTCATCACTTTTACGGTAATAACACTCTGGTATACACACAGATTCCTCTTCCGTGTATGCTTTCTGATACATACGTTTTAATTTTATATCTTTTTGTTGTAACTCCGCCAATTTTCCTTTACTTAAAATATCTGCCTCATCCTCCATCTGTTCTTGTTCTTTTTCAACCATCTGATCAAAAATCGTTTCTGATAATTGCATTTCAACTTCATCTTCACTCTTTGATTTCTCCTATTGTCTTAACCTGTGACTTTTTCGACCTTGTTACTACACAATACAGAAAAATCCCAGGATATTCGTCCTTCAACACTTCAGTTGTCTGATTTTCCACTGGCTTATCAACCACATTAGGCATCACTCCCACCTGCGATCCAGCTATATCATTCCCAAGATAAACTGTATTCCTGGACAAGATAGTTTCTCTATAACTCCTAGTACCACTTCACCACTCTTCATTGGACTTTCCAACTTCACCTTATAGAATTGAACACTACTCCTCTCACCCTGAATTCCACATATTACCACCTTTTCTGGCAACATTCTTCCCAGACTACATAACTCCTCATCTCTTACCATCAAAGATTGACTCGCTCCGGTATCTCTTAAAATTGTGACTTCTTTACCTGCTCCTCCTGATACACATGAGTAAACTTTACCCAGACAAGTAAATTATTTAAAGAGATCTGGCACCTTCCTTTCAATCACCTCTTGATCAGGCTTTACAATCTTTTGCACCTCCTTCACTTCACTTGGGCTTTCCTTTACCATTTTAACAAACCCCACTGTCTTATCCTGTTTCATCACATCAGCCTTCCCAGTGCTTTTCTTCAACCACCAACACTGTGACTTTACATGGCCTAGTTTATTACAGTGAAAATATTTGAAACTTGTCATTTCTTTTCCATCCTCCTGGATTTCTTTTTGAATCTAAGGTCCACTCTCCTTATTATCTCCCATCAGATCACCTTTACCTTTACCACTTGAGTATTTCTCATGTCCCCAGTTTCTATCCCTCAGAGGCTGAAACTGATGTCGCAAACCAAGCTTTGATTTATGAACTAATTCATAATCATCTGCCATTTCTGCTGCTAATCTCACAGTTTTAACCCTCTGCTCTTCCACATGAGTTCTCATTACATCAGGAATTGAATTTTTAAACTCCTCCAAAAGTATAATTTCTCTGAGAACTTCATACGTTTGGTCTATTTTCAAAGCCCTTATCCACCTATGAAAGTTACTGTTTGAGCCTTTCAACCTCCATGTATGTTTGACCAAATTCTTTCCTTAAATTTCTCAAGCTTTGTCTGTAGGCTTCAGGCACAAGTTCATATGCACCTAAGATGGATTTTTTTCACCTCCTCATATGTCTCAGATAATTCCTCTTGGAGTGATGCAAACACTTCACTAGCCCTGCCTACCGGCTTTGTTTGAATCAGTAATACCCACATGTCCTGCGGCCATTTCATTTGTTTAGCTACCTTCTCAAATGAAATGAAAAAGGCTTCTACCTCCTTCTCGTCAAACCTTGGCAATGAAAAGAAAGAAGAAAGAAAATTGTTTATTGTCACGAGTAGGCTTCAATGAAGTTACTATGAAAAGCCCCTAGTCGCCACATTCCGGCGCCTGTCCGGGGAGGCTGGTACGGGAATCGAACCATGCTGCTGGCCTGCTTGGTCTGCTTTAAAAGCCAGCGATTTAGCCTGGTGAGCTAAACCAATGCTTGGACATATTTAAATCCATCCCCTTTCTTCTCTATCATTTTCTTTTTCCTCTCTCTCTCTGTCTCTTTCTCTTTCTGCTCTATTTCTTTCTTTCTTTTTTCCGCTCTCTCTCTGTTTCTTTTTCCTCTCTTTCGTATTCAAGCTGCTTTAATTCTTTCTCATGTTCCATTTGTTGAAATTGTAACTGAATTTTTGCCATTTCCAATGAGTCAAACTGTATCTCAGGCAACTTTAAAAGCTTCACCACTTCCATTATTACCTCATCTCTTTGCATTTTGTCACATAATGTTAACTGCAATGTTTTTGCCAAATCTAACTGTCTGCTTTTAGTCTCTGTCCGTAAGATACTGCGTGTGACCGTTTCCAGCCCCACAAAATTCTGAGCCCCTGAAAGAGCCATTGTCCACAACATACTCCCTCCTTAAACTAAAATACCACACCTGAAAAGCACTCACAATATGCTCACCCCTCATTGTCTTTAAGTACACTGAACCAATCCAATAGATAGACTTTTATCGCGGACGAGCCCCCAGTTTGTTGTGGCCCAGGGTTTAGCGAACCCAAAAGTGTATCATGGAGTTTACCTGACCCACAAGTTTTAATAGATTGTGGTATGGGGAGCACACGGCCCACTCTACAGCTGCGGCACAGCAGAAATTGAAAACTTTTTTAAAGCAAAACTATATTTATTTTATGAACTCAAGTTAACCTTTTTGAAACATACAGTGAACATCTTAGCAAACATTAATTCAAATACAACACCCAAAGAATACAACACTAAGTAATCCTTTAAGCTTTTGTTTTAACATCCATAAGACTTAAAACATATTTTACCAGAAGCGCATTAGGTTTACATTCACTACTGAGAACATTTATAATTTTGAATTCACCAAATGATCAAGAGATCGTCTTTTGATGGCAGAGAGATCAACAGTACAGCTGCTCTGTCTGGCTTCAGCTCCAACACTGAAAGCAAAACTAAAACACACCCTGCAGCAAACGGCCTAAAACAAAAGTAAAAAGCTGACTGACAGCCCAGCTCCACCCACTCTCTGACATCACTGCAGTAGTAATTAACAATTTCTTAAAGGTACTCTCACTACAGATATTTATATACACACCCATTTATAAACACCCATTTCATGAAGGTGCTCTCACATGACACTGCTCCCAAGGTTCTGATCATCTGCCAGCCATTTCTCCCAGGGAGTGAATCACCAACCAGTAACTGCTCTCTGGGTTTAAACCTTCAATCAGTAACTGCTCTCTGGGTTCAGATCTTAAATCAGCAATTGCTTCCAGGGTTCTGATCTTCAATCAGTAACTGCTCCCAGGGTTCTGATTTTCAACCAGTAACTGCTCCCAGGTTTCTGATCTTCAACCAGTAACTGCTCCCAGGATTCTGATCTTCAACTAGTAACTGCTCCAAGGGTTGTGATCTTCAACCAGTAACTGCTCCCAGGGTTCTGATCTCCAGCAGTAACTGCTCCCAGGGTTCTCATCTTCAATCAGTAACTGCACCCGGGTTCTGACCTTCAACCAGTAACTGCTCCCAGATTTCTGATCTTGAACCAGTAACTGCTCCCAGGGAGTGAATCGCCAACCGGTATTTGCTTCCAGGGTTCTGATCTTCAACCAGCAACTCCTCCCAGGGAGTGAATTGTCAACCAGTAACTTCTCTCTGTGCTCAGATCCTTAATCAGTAACTTCTTCCAGGGTTCTGATCTTCAACCAGTAATTGCTCCCAGAGATCTGATCCTCAATCAGTAACTGTTTCCAGGGTACTGATCTTCAATCCATAACTGCTCCCGGGGAACTTCTGGTGGCAGCTATGAAGGAGTAAGTCGCTCATTTGGTGGCTCTCGCTCTGCTCGCACTTTTGGACCTTTTCCCCCAATTTTCTACCGGACGTGAACTGTAAAACTGAAGACAGAGGCAATTGTTGCTGAATTCCCACATCGGTGCATGGAGAGAAGGACGAGAAGTGCTCGTAAAGGCAGGAACAGAAAGATAGAGAAAGCTTGGGCTGAAGCTGCAGCAGGAAACAGCATGACGGAGGACCGGACCTCTGGTTTCTCGGCCCAGCGGTCAACGGAGCAACTGATGCAAGTTATTCAGGAAGGCTTTGCTAAGCAGAAACGGGATTGCTTGGACCCGATAAAAGAGTCAATTGAGCGGCTGGAGCGTAGATTGGACGCCCAAGATCGGGCGACCCAGAAGGTGGAGAAGGCGCTGGCTGAGCAGGAGGAACATCAAACTGCGGTGGAGCTGGAGGTGGGTATGCTGAGAGACCAGCAGAAGAAGCTCCTGGAGAAGGTGGAGGACCTAGAGAATAGGTCCCGCCGGCAGAACTTGAGAATCGTTGGACTCCCGGAGTGGTCCGAAGGAGCGGACGCTGGGGCATACATCGCGGATATGTTTGAGAAGCTGCTGGGGGATGGGGCATTCTCCCGACCCTTGGAGGTGGACAGGGCTCACAGAGCACTCGCGAGGAAGCCACGAGGGCAATGGTGGTGAGATTCCACAGGTACGTGGATAAGGAGCACCTTCTACAGTGGGCCAAGCAGACACGGAGCTTTCAGTGGGACAATAGTATCCTGTGGATCTACCAATTCTTGAAGTTTCAACCAGATTAGGTGGATCCTTTTTCAGAAAAAGGTGAACTTCAGACTGTTGTATTCGGCCCATCTCTGGATCACGCACGAGGAACAGCACTTTTATTTTGAGTTGCCTGAGGACACACTGGACTTCGTGAATAGGAAAGGGCAGGTGGTGGACTGAGAACTTTTGAACTTTGCTGCAGCGTTCATGTTTTTTTTCTTTTTGTTACTCTGTTGTTTTTTTAAAAAAGTTTCTCGTTTTTCGTTTTATGGAAGCTATTTGTAATGCCTTCTGTTTTGATTTGGGACCAGTGGCAGAGCTGAGTGAGGTAAGGTTTTCATTTGCCCTTTCCCACCAGAGCTCCCCCAAAAGGGAGAGGAAGGGCTCCCAGGATCAGCTGCTGGACGAGCTGCAGGGGATCGACGGGTCCCGCTCTCACCGAGGCAGCACCGAGTCCTTGGACAGCAGCAGCCCCAGGACCGAGTCTGGGTCTCCCACCGTCAGCCAGCTCAGTGCCGTCTTCGAAAACACCGAGCAGCAAAACCTGGTAATGGGCGAAAGCCTGGGCGACAGCATTATTTGTAATGCCTTCTGTTTTGATTTGGGACCAGTGGCAGAGCTGAGTGAGGTAAGGTTTTCATTTGCACTACTGGGAGTGTGCTTGTTTAGATTTTGGTGTTTTTCTGTCGGGCAATTGTGTGGGGATTGTTTGATGTTGGAGTATGTTGGTATGAGCGGGGGGGAGGGTGGGGAGGGAACAATAGGTGGGAGACTATCCGGCGCCAGGTATGGGGGCCACCAAACTAGCTGGGTGGGCTTGCACACGTAAGCGCAGTGGGGAGTGTGCATATGTTTGGTTTATCAAAGGGGTTGGGTTACAGAGTGTTGTTCCAAGAGGGGGGGGGGCAAATATTCTGCTGATGAGGGAGGGACTTAGGCCAAGGGACAGGAAGGAGGGTGGGTTGGAGGCTGTCTGGGGGTGGGCCGGTGGAGGCGTGCAGCATGGGCTGGAGGTGGACCCAAAAAAGGGGATGGCTGATTGGCGAAGGAGGGGGGCGCGGGCAATGAGTCCCCCAACTAGGCTGATCACCTGGAATGTTCGAGGGTTAAATGGGCCGGTCAAGAGAGTACATGTGTACTGAGAGTACTGAAGCCGCACGTGGTAATGTTGTAGGAGATGTGCCTTAGAGTAACTTAGAGTAGATTGAGGAAAGGCTGGGTCAGTCAGGTCTTTCAGTCAGGACTGGATTCAAATACTAGAGGGGTTGTGATCCTGATCAATAAGCGGGTGGTGATTGAGGCGGGTAGAATAGTTTTGGATGTGGGAGGTCGGTACATTATGGTCAGTGGGAAACTGGAGGGGGTGCAGGTGGTATTAGTAAATGTGTATGCGCCAAATTGGGATGACGTGGAGTTTATAAAGAGGGTGCCGGGGAAGATACCGGACCTGGACTCGCACAGGTTGGTCATGGGAGTGGACTTCAACAGTTATTGACCCTGGATTGGACCGGTCAAGCTCGAAAACGGGCAGGGTGCCAGCAATGGCAAAGGAACTAAAAGGGTTCATGGAGCAGATGGAAGGGGGTGGTGGATCCATGGAGATTTAGGCAGCCGAGGGTGAATAAGTTCTCCATCCATCACACATGCTTAAAATGTACTCCCGGATCGATTTCTTCATTTTGAGCAGGGCCTTACTGTCAGGGGTGGTGGACATGGGTTACTTGGCGATCACAATCTCAGACCATGCTCCGCACTGAGTTGACCTGCAGGTTAGTAAAGACAGTAACCAGCGCCCACACTGGAGGTTAGATGTGGGACTTTTGACTAACAAAGGGGTGTGCGAGCGGCTGAGGAAATATATTCAGGACTACCTGCAGGTCAACGACATGGTGGAAATTTCAGCAGCGATGGTCTGGGAAGCATTGAAGGCAGTGGTCAGAGGGGAGTTGATCTCGATATGGGCCCACAGGGAGGTGGACAGAGCAGAGACGGACCGACTGGTTAAGGAGATACTACAAATCGATAGGAGGTATGCGGAGTCCCAGAGGCAGGGCTTTTAAGGGAACGGCGGAGGCTACAGGTGGTGTTCGGCTTGTTAACCACAGGGAGGGTGGTGGAGCAGTTGAGGGAGGCGAGGGGAGTGATCTATGAGCATGGAGAGGCCAGCAGAATGCTTGCCCAGCAGCTTAGAAAGAGGGAGGCAGCCAGAGAGATAGGAAAGTAAATGACGGAGATTGGAACCTGGTTGGAGATTCAGCAGGAGTGAATAAGGCATTTAGGGATTTCTACAGTAGGCTGTATAGGTCAGAACCCCCTACGGGGCCGGAAGGGATGAGGCACTTCTTGGGGGGGGCTGAATTTCCCCAAGGTGGACGGGGAGCTGGTAGAAAGGCTGCGGGCCCCGATCGGGTTGGAAGAGATAATGGAGGGTCTCAAGGCCATGCAGGTGAGTAAAGCCCCGGGGCCAGATGTGTACCCAGTGTAGTTTTATAAAAAATTCTCTGGTATATTGGGGCCGGTGTTGTTGAGGATGTTCAATGATGCAAGGGAAGGAGGGGTGCTGACGATGTCACAGGCCACGATTTCACTGATTCTGAAGCGGGACAAGAACCCGGAGCTGTGTGGGTCCTACAGACCGATATCCCTGTTGAATGTGCTGGCCAAAATTTTGTCCTCCAGGATTGAGGATTGTGTTCCGGACGTTATTGGGGAGGACCAGATGAGGTCTGTTCAGCATAGGCCATTGGTGGCCAATGTAAGAAGGCTGTTAAATGTGATCATGATGCCCCCGGAAGGTCGGGAGGTGGAGGTAGCGATCGTACTGGATGCAGAAAAGGCTTTTGATCAGATAGAATGGGATTATGTGTGGGAGGTACTGGGACGGTTTGGATTTGGGTGGGGCTTTCTTGACTGGGTCAGGTTGCTGTATCAGAAAAGAAAGAAAAGAAAAAGAAAAAACTGCTTATTGTCACGAGTAGGCTTCAATGAAGTTACTGTGAAAAGCCCCTAGTCGCCACATTCCGGCGCCTGTTCGGGGAGGCTGGTACAGGAATTGAACTGTGTTGTTGGCCTGCCTTGGTCTTCTTTAAAAGCCAGCGATTTAGCCCAGTATGCTAAACCAGCCCCTAAAATTGATGAGGGTGGGATTTGAACGTACACTATACAGCACAATGGATTAGCAGCCCATCACCTTAACCACTCAGCCATTTCAGCCCACCTGGCTCCTGTAGTAAGCGTACGGATGAATAGGACAACATCGGACTATTTTAGACTGCACCGGGGGACGAGACAGGGATGCCCCCTCTCCCCACTGTTGTTCGCGCTAGCTACAGAGCAGTTGGCAATTGCTCTGAGAGCCTCAAGAGGCTGGAGGGGGTTGGTCCGGAGGGGAGTGGAGCACAGAGTCTCGCTCTATGCAGGCGACCTGCTTTTGTATGTATCAGACCCATTAGAGGGAATGGAAGAAATCATGAGGATTCTAAGGGAATATGGCTGGCTTTCGGGGTATAAGCTAAATATGGGGAAAAGTGAGATGTTTGCGATCCACGCGAGGGGACAGGAAAGGCGACTGCCGTTTAGATTAGTAGGGGAAAGCTTTAGGTACCTAGGCATTCAAGTAGCGCGGGAATGGGACCGGCTGCATAAATTAAATCTGGCCCGGCTAGTAGACCAAATGAAGGACGATTTTCGGAGATGGGACGCGATCCCGTTGTCATTAGCTGGGAGGGTGCAGACAGTGAAGATGATAGTCCTCCCGAGATTCCTGTTCATGTTTCAATGTCTCCCCATATTTATTCCACGGCCCTTTTTTAAACGGGTCAACAAAGTGATCTCTGGCTTTGTTTGGGCGGGCATGACCCCGCAGGTAAGGACGGTAATGCTTCAGCGGATTCGGGGATAGGGCAGGCTGGCACTGCCAAATTTTAGTAACTATTACTGGGCGGCAAATATAGCCATGATCAGGAAGTGGGTGGTGGGGGAGGGGTCGGCATGGGAGCATATGGAGGCGGCTTCATGCAAGGGCACCAGTTTGCGGGCGTTGGTAACAGCGCCTCTGCCGTTCTCCACCAGCCCCGTGATGGTGGCGGCCCTGAGAGTCTGGGGGCAATGGAGGAGACACGTGGGAACAGAGGGAGCATCGGTCTGCTCCCCAATCTGTAATAATCACCGGTTTGACCCGGGAAGTATGGATGGGGGGTCCCGGATATGGCGGAGAGCAGGAATTGAGAGGATGGGGGATATGTTTATAGAGCGGAGCTTTCCAAGTATGAGGACGCTGGAGGAGAAGTTTGGGTTGGCGAGGGGAAACAAATTCAGGTATCTGCAGGTGCAGGACTTCCTTCGTAAACAGGTGTCAACCTTCCCGCTCGTACCGCTAAGGGTGATTCAGGACAGGGTAGTTTCCAGAGGGTGGGTAGGAGAAGGGAGTGTCTCGGACATTTACAAGGAACCTATGGGGTCTGAGGAGATGCTGACCGAGGAGGTGATGCGCAAGTGTGAGGAGGAGCTGGGAGGTGAGATAAAGGATGGTCTATGGGCGGACGCGTTGAATAGAGTCAACGCGTCCGCAACATGTGCCAGGCTCAGCCTGATACAATTTAGGGTCGTTCCCAGACTCACATGACAGTGGCCTGGATGAGCAAATTCTTTGGGGTGGAAGACAGGTGCACAAAATGTGCGGGAGGACCGGCGAACCATGTCCACATGTTCTGGGCATGTCCGAAGCTTAGGGGATTTTGGCAGGGGTTTGCAGATGTCATGTCCATGGTGTTAAAAACAAGGGTGGCGCTGAGTCCAGAGATGGTGATTTTCGGGGTGTCGGAAGACCTGGGAATCCAGGAGGAGAAAGAGGCAGATGTTCTGGCCTTTGCTTCCCTGGTAGCCCGGAGACAGATACTATTAGCTTGGAGAGACTCAAAGCCCCCAAAGTCAGAGACCTGGCTATCTGACATAGCTAGCTTTTACTGTTTGGAGAAAATCAAGTTCGCCTTGAAAGGGTCACTGTTAGGGTTCACCCGGAGCTGGCAACCGTTTGTCGTCTTCTTCACGGAAAATTAATCGTCAGCAGAAGGCGGGGGGGGGGGGGGGGGGGGGGTTTACTTTAGCTTAGAATAGGGGGTTAATAAAGGTGGGACCTGTAAGGGGGGGGAGACGGCTTTTACACTATGTTTATAGTTTCATGTACATTGTTTGTTGTGTTGTTGTTTTAAGACCAAAAATAACTCAATAAAATGTTTATTAAAAAAAAATCAGTAACTGCTCCCAGAGTTCTGATTTTCAACCAGTAGCTGCTCCCAGGGGTCTGATCTTCAGACAGTAATTGCTCCCAGGATGTGGATCTTCCATCAGCAGGTGGAGCGCTGCAGGATGAACTGCGGGGCTGTGAGAGTCTGTGTGTGTGTACTCACGGTTGGTGTGTTGCCTCCCAGGTGCCAGGGTTCGTGATGTCTCTGATCGTGTTTTTGGGATCCTTAAGGGGAGGGGGAGCAGCCCCAAGTCGTGGTCCACATAGGTACCAATGACATAGGTAGGAAGAGAGATGGGGATTTGAGACAGAAATTCAGGGAGCTAGGGTGGAAGCTGAGAGCTAGAACAAACAGAGTTGTTATCTCTGGGTTGTTACCCGTGCCACGTGCTAGCGAAGTGAGAAATAAGGAGAGAGAGGAGTTGAACACGTGGCTACAGGGATGGTGCAGGAGGGAGGGTTTTGGTTTCCTGGATAATTGGGGCTCATTCTGGGGTAGGTGGGACCTCTACAAACAGGATGGTCTTCACCTGAACCAGAGGGGTACCAATATCCTGGGGGGGAGATTTGCTAGTGCTCTTCGGGGGGGTTTAAACTAATTCAGCAGGGGGATGGGAACCTAAATTGTAGTCCCAGTGTACAGGATGTTGAGAGTAGTGAGGTCAGGGATAGGGTTAAAAGTTCGAAAGAGGGCACCGGCAAGCAGGACGCTGGTTTGAAGTGTGTCTACTTCAACGCCAGGAACATCCGGAATAAGGTGGGTGAGCTTGCAGCATGGGTTGGTACCTGGGATCTCGATGTTGTGGCGATTTCAGAGACATGGGTAGAGCAGGGACAGGAATGGTTGTTGCAGGTTCCAGGATTTAGATGTTTCTGTAAGAACAGGGAAGATGGTAAAAGAGGAGGGGGTGTGGCATTGTTAATCAAGGAAAGTATTACGGCGGTAGAAAGGACGCTTGAGGACTCGTCTACTGAGGCAGTATGGGCCGAGGTTAGAAACAGTAGAGGAGAGGTCACCCTGTTGGGAGTTGTATATAGACCTCCGAATAGTTCCAGAGATATAGAGGAAAGGATTGCAAAGATGATTCTTGACAGGAGCGAGAGTAACAGGGTAGTTGTTATGGGGGACTTTAACTTTCCAAATATTGACTGGAAATACTATAGTTCGAGTACTATAGATGGGTCAGTTTTTGTGCAGTGTGTGCAGGAGAGTTTTCTGACACAGTATGTAGACAGGCCAACAAGGGGCGAGGCCACATTGGATTTGGTACTGGGTAATGAACCCGGCCAGGTGTTAGATTTAGATGTTGGTGAGCACTTTGGTGATAGTGATCACAACTCGGTTATGTTTACTTTAGCATTGGGCAGGGATAGGTATATACCGCAAGGCAAGAATTATAGCTGGGGGAAAGGCAATTATGATGCTATTCGGCAAGATTTAGGATGTATAGGATGGGGAAGGAAACTGCAGGGGATGGGTACAATCGAAATTTGGAGCTTTTTCAAGGAACAGCTACTGCGTGTCCTTGATAAGTATGTACCTGTCAGGCAGGGAGGAAGTTGTCGAGCAAGGGAACCGTGGTTTACTAAGGAAGTTGAAGCACTTGTCAAGAGGAAGAAGAAGGCTTATGTTAGGATGAGACATGAAGGCTCAGTTAGGGCACTTGAGAGTTACAAGTTAGCCAGGAAGGACCTAAAGGGAGAGTTAAGAAGAGCGAGGAGAGGACACGAAAAGGCGTTGGCGGATAGGATCAAGGAAAACCCTAAGGCTTTCTATAGGTATATCAGGAACAAAAGAATGACTAGAGTAAGATTAGGGCCAATCAAGGATAGTAGTGGAAAGTTGTGTGTGGAATCAGAGGAGATAGGGGAAGCATTAAATGGATATTTTTCGTCAGTGTTTACACTGGAGAAAGACAATGTTGTCGAGGAGAACACTCAGGTTCAGTCGACCAGGCTAGATGGAATTGAGGTTCAAAAGGAGGAGGTGTTAGCAATTTTAGAAAATGTCAAAATAGATAAGTCCCCCGGGCCAGATGGGATTTATCCTAGGATTCTCTGGGAAGCCAGGGAGGAGATTGCAGAGCCTTTGTCCTTGATCTTTATGTCGTCTTTGTCGACAGGAATAGTGCCGGAAGACTGGAGGATAGCAAATGTTGTCCCCTTGTTCAAGAAGGGGAGTAGAGACAACCCTGGTAATTATAGACCTGTGAGCCTTACTTCGGTTGTGGGTAAAATGTTGGAAAAGGTTATAAGAGATAGGGTTTATAATCATCTTGAAAAGAACAAGTTGATTAGCGATACTCAACACGGTTTTGTGAAGGGTAGGTCATGCCTCACAAACCTTATTGAGTTTTTTGAGAAGGTGACCAAACAGGTGGATCAGGGTAAATCTGTTGATGTGATGTATATGGATTTCAGTAAGGCGTTTGATAAGGTTCCCCATGGTAGGCTATTGCAGAAAATAAGGAAGTATGGAATTGAAGGTGATTTAGCGGTTTGGATCAGTAATTGGCTAGCTGAAAGAAGACAGAGGGTGGTAGAACATAGAACATAGAACACTACAGCGCAGTACGGGCCCTTCGGCCCTCGATGTTGCGCCGACCTGTGAAACCATCTGAAGCCTATCTGACCTACACTATTCCATTTTCATCCATATGTCTACATAAACCCCTGAAAGTTGCCACCCAGGTTAATAGGGCTGTTAAGAAGGCATATGGTGTGCTAGCCTTTATAAGCAGGGGGATTGAGTTTCGGAACCACAAGGTCATGCTGCAGCTGTACATAACTCTGGTGCGGCCACACCTGGAGTACTGCGTGTAGTTCTGTTCACCACATTATAGGAAGGATGTGGAAGCTTTGGAAAGGGTTCAGAGGAGATTTACTAGGATGTTACCTGGTATGGAGGGAAGGTCTTACGAGGAAAGGCTCAGGGAATTGAGGTTGTTTTCGTTAGAGAGGAGAAGGCTGAGAGGTGATAGAGACATATAAGATAGTCAGAGGGTTAGATAGGGTGGACAGTGAGAGTCTTTTTCCTCGGATGGTGATGACCAACACGAGGGGACATAGCTTTAAATTGAGGGGTGATAGATATAGGACAGATGTCAGAGGCAGTTTCTTTACTCAGAGAGTAGTAGGGGTGTGGAACGCCCTGCCTGCAACAGTAGTAGACTCGCCAACCTTAAGGGCATTTAAGTGGTCACTGGATAGATATATGGATGAAAATGGAATAGTGTAGGTCAGATAGGCTTCAGATGGTTTCACAGGTCAGCGCAACATCGAGGGCCGAAGGGCCCCTACTGCGCTGTAATGTTCTATGTTCTATGTGTGTGTGTGTGTGTGTGTGTGTGTGTGTGTGGGGGGGGGGGGGGGGGGGGGGGGGGGCAGGTGAAAGATAGAGAAAAGAAGAATGAAGAGGTGGTGTTGGTGTACCAGCCTACAGGGCGATGGGGGGCATTGAGGGTGCTGGGGGAAAGAGGGAGATTCATTGGGAATCTTGAAATGGTGAGTTGGTATGGAACGGAAAGGTTCAAAGGCATGTGCGATTTGCGGGCATGGGTGAGGTGACTTGTGCAGATGTGATCAGGCATGTGGGTTTGTGCAAAGGTGTTGACGGATATGGATGGACTGCCGAGGGAAGCAGTTTGAAAGGCACGAGTCAGTGGAGTCTTTGGAGGATTATATGGGACATACCAAGGGCACCGGTGGTACAAAGAGACAGAGAAAGTTAAAGGGGGTAGTGGGCGTTGATGGGTTGGGCGCATGAGGGTGCAGCAATGTGATGCAAAGGGGCACCGATGATTGTTCATAGGGCACCAGAAGAATGAGGGCAGGCATGTCTATAGTTATGCGGGGTAGGATTTTCCACGTTAACCTGGACAGAACAGAAGGTGATTGGGTAGGGTTGAAGGTTGACAGTGGAGAAGTCGAAAGTGATTCCTTGGGGGTCAATGGTTTTGGGGAGAGGGTGTGGTCGATGGAGGTAGTCTTATGAGTCAGATATAAGTAAAGTCCAAATGAACTATATTTACAAATGTTTGTTACATGCAACTATTTTATTGCACCAGTGCAACAACTTGTTAATTCAAAACTTTCTTTCTCTTACAATTGTTACGATCCTAGTGGATGTTATAACTGGGCAGAAAGATCCTGGAATGAAACCCTCACTCAAAAGACCAGATATTTTACTTTTATTAGAAAATGTGGAGGAACAGAGTCATAGGACTGCCAATCAGCTTTTACCACCAAGAAAAAAACAGATTTAAACTTAAAGGGCTGAGTTCTCTGCTGTCAGGCTTCTCCCTTTTGCCAGCAGCCTGGGGGTTTCCCCACAATGGGAAACCCCATTGACCAGCCACCCAAAATGTTTGACAATAATGCAATAATCTTTCACTCCTCCCCTTATGTTCACAAATGTACCCACATTTCAAGGATAACACAGATTTCACAGTTTATCTTATGGTATAATATCCTGCAACCAACCCATGTCCTTCTAACTGTGGCCAGACAACAGCCCACACTGAAACCCAGTGGTAGATGCCACTCAATTCATCTTCTGTGCACTCAAATTCTCCCAAGATAATTCTCATGATTGTTTCTAAACTCCACTCTCAGAGTTACACACTTTAAAAATCTTCTTTCAAATAATGATTTCCCTCAATTGTTTTCATCAAGGATCCTCATCCAGGTTTTCCAATTATCATTTAAAGCAAGACTTTTTCTCAGCTTTGTTAGCAACGATCCGCCTCCAGGTTTACAAACTCTCATTTCAGTATTCCTTTGACTTGAATGCTATTACACAAACTCTGAGATCCAACCACCAATTGCTTCACAATTACTTCAAGTATAATTTAACAGGTTGTAGCAAGATATCACAAATCTTAGAATTACTTCAGGTATGTTTCTGGCTTTTCACGAGCTAACTCCTTCACAGCTCTATTTGTGCCTCCAATGAACTGTACCCTGTTGCAGTTTCCTCTGTTCCTTTAACTTCAGGCTTCCTGGAAACATCTCTTCATTTCACTCGCTTCCTTAACTAACTCTTCTTTAGATTTCTGGCACTGGCTTCCTTGCCCTTTACTTCATTTATGGCTTTTCTTTAGCTAAGCTGTGAAAGATGTTCCTTCTCTCACTGCTAAGGTCCTTCTACTCTGGCTCCAGTTAAAATTAGACTCCAAGAGCTTGTTTCCCAAAAGTAGCCCCTGGTTGCTAAGCAACAGTTCGTGCTTTCCCCAATCACTTATTTAGTTTCCCATCATAAACCTTCTCTCAGCACAATAGAAATACAGTTTGAACTGAAACCAAAACCCCCATTCATGCAACCTTTGGTTGACATGAATTTAACTAGAGTTGTACCCTTTCATGCACAAAAAGCACAAAATTAAACCCACTTAAATCTGCATATTATTTTCTAAGATTTAACAATATAAATAGAGTTCACTTAAATCTGCCTCTGTTTGCTGACACCTCTTCTAACTGTATCCCCGATACCTGCAGCAGTGGTGGAAGCAGCCTGCTGACCAGTTGGTCCTATTGCCCAGGATGACCTTGGCAGCCATCCTTTGGAGAGGACCTGGAGGACCCTGGCTTACTTTGGTTGTCTTGCTGTGGAACAGCTGCTCCCTCTGCAGTGACAGAATATGAGGCTGAAGGGATCACAGGCAAGGACGATTTGGTAAGGACAAACTCAAAGTGTTCTGAATGGAGGTCCGAGGGGTGTCCAACTTCTGTTCAGTTTCCCATTGGTACTCAATGGCCCCTGCCTGACTCCCTGAGGGGAATAGGCACCTGGAGGGATGGCAAGGTTCCCTGCCTCTGCCTCACATAGCCATTGCAGAAACTCACCCAGACCAGGCTCTTCCTTGAGTCCTCCATCTTCCTTCTGGAGACCCCCATACATGTACATGTCAGCACCACTTCATCAGCCAGCTGGCAGTCAGAATCCTCACCCCTCACATGTCCACCCTGTTGAGGGCCTCTGACATCTCTGCTTGATGTTCCCTTATCCCTTATCTCTTCCTGACTCTCCAGCATCTTTTGGAAGGCTGATTCCAAAAGTTCATCATCAGGCACGGACCTCGCATATACCTCTTCCCCACCAGTCTTCCAAGTGCTGTGAGCTTGGCTGACCCTGCCTCCTCATTCTGCAGACACGTGTCTGTGCAGTGACCAGCAGAATATGAGACCTTTCCTAAACTAGATCAAATATCCACCAAAGTGTGTGTCTCTTGGCTAATGGAGGATGCAGCTGTCTGCTGTGATGCCTCTATCTGTGTTCTTTCTTTATCTGCGATATCCTCACTCCTCTCCAGGATTGTGTTGAAGCTGGATAGGGTTTCCTGAGTCTCGGACCTTGCCGGGTTTCAGGTGGTACCTGTAAGTGAGAGAGGAGCGAGTGAGTGTCTGCATGAGCTGCCTCCAACATGGAGGCACAGTTGCCCTGAGGTTTCAATGACATGCATGGATCCTTACTGGATAGAGGCCTCAAGCCAATCTCTCCGTATCCAATGGAGCTCTCCTGTTCCACCCCGACCAGCTGCGCTGCTCACTCCTCGTAGTCAGTGCATTGTTTAAATTGTGCTGACACCCCCTTCCATCTTCTCCGCCTCTTTTGATTATGACTTAACCTCTCCTGCACAAAGAGAGAAGATGAAGCTGAAGACAATTGAGTTTTGTGTATCTTTCTCATGCTTTCAGTCTTACAAATATCCCAATGGATTGTGCGCTATCTGGTTGATGTACTGCAGGTTGTCCAGAAGGGTTCTGGGCCAGCATCCTCCAGAGTTTTGAGTCCATGCAGATAGATGGATATGGGTTAGAGAGGCATGTCATTGGCAGTGCTTGCTGATGCCCTCATCACCTGAATGAATTCATTCCCCCCTCCCTCCCAGACAGCATATGACCTCTCTGTGTGGAGGGTGAGGGACCCACAGTGGCCTCTCCACCTGCAGAATCAGTGGACTGCAGTGGAGCCATGAGGCATCACCTTATCAAGGATACACTGAGGCCCATGTGCCCTGCACCATTCTTTGAGGTGAGTGTGAACAGTTGATGTCTCGCTTACTCTGGTGGGTCATTCATGTGGTCATTCGCATTGTTTCAGTATTACAGGGTAATTCTCTGCTGCAGGCCCTGAGCATGGCCTCCCTGGAGTTTCCCTCCCATGATGGTCTGTCTCCCTGCTCACCCTGCCCCCGATTTGTTTGAAAGAGGACATCCCTCCTTGCTTCCATTTAGTCGAGTGGGACGCCCAGGGAGGTGTCACTGAACTTAGGCGCTGGAGCTTCAACTCCTCTTCTGGCAATCTCCTCAAGCAACATGGTGGGTAAATTGCTGTCCAGGCATCATTTAAATATTGTGCCTAGATGTGACAGCAGGGAGCGCATCATCCAGCCCACCCCACCTCAGAAAACGTCAGGAAACACCCAACTGCATAATTAATGAGGCCAGGGCCGCACGACATAGCACGAGTTCCCGGCAGCCTCTGCAGCCGAAAATATTCCCCATCCCCTCTCCCGCCACAGGACATAATCCCAGAGAAGAAAATTCCACCCATTATTTCTCGTCAAAGAGAGAGAAGTGCAATTGTGGCATGATCTGTAACAAATCCAGATAACTTTCACTATAAATGTGAACCAACAGGAGATACCTGGGGCAGCACGGTAGCATGGTGGTTAGCATAAATGCTTCACAGCTCCAGGGTCCCAGGTTCGGTTCCCGGCTGGGTCACTGTCTGTGCGGAGTCTGCACGTCCTCCCCGTGTGTGCGTGGGTTTCCTCCGGGTGCTCCGGTTTCCTCCCACAGTCCAAAGATGTGCGGGTTAGGTGGATTGGCAATGCTAAATTGCCCGTAGTGTCCTAAAAGTAAGGTTAAGGGGGGTGTTGTTGGGTAACGGGTATAGGGTGGATACGTGGGTTTGAGTAGGGTGATCATTGCTCGGCACAACATCGAGGGCCGAAGGGCCTGTTCTGTGCTGTAC